>NC_134239.1:40963779-41273010 GCF_965152275.1 Natator depressus | reverse complement strand
TCACACATCTGCGTGTCACTAGTTAAAGTCTTCCCTCTAGGATAAAGCAAAAAAGTATATTAATGGGGTGGAAATATACTTTTTAATGTATGCTATATCACAGCGCAACCTCACAGTAGGATGCAGCACGGGGCTGGAGGGCTGAGATTTGAAACACTTACAAAAATAATAATCAAAGTTTTAAGCCTTCAGAAGTACTAGTAGATTGTAGCTCCCATTCCAGTCTAAATAGTTCTGGACTCTGACACTTTTCGTGCCTGTATTTACACACAGAACCTGTGTTATTTAAGGAAGGGAGCGGCGTGGGTCTGTGCTCTTTTTAGTGCTAGAGGTAGTGATAGGATTTTTTATCAGAATCTGGATATTTTTGCGTGTACTCTTCTACACGAGGCTTGTTTAGATCCTTTTTACACTTTGGAACGCTGCATCTTTGAAGTTGCTCTATTTAAAACAAGTACGGTTTGACGTGGTCGGAGTAAGGCTATGGGTTGTTGGTTTTTTTTAGTGGCACTAACAACTCCCCCACCCCAAATAGCTCCCCAAAACTCCCCTTATTGTGATTAACTTCTTTTTTTGGTCTTTAGATCTTCCCCTTTTTCACTGTACTGTGACACACGCTGTCTACCTCGCCTCAGTGCTTTAAAAAGTAAGAACAGGAGGGGGTGAGAACTGTTAAACAAAGCCTACAGAATGTGAACAATGGCTTCCATTCTGCTCCTCTACCCAAACCCAGAGTGCAGAAACCCAGTCTCCTTAACCGGCAGCACAGCTTCCCAACTAAACGTACCAACAACCCTCCAACTTACAAAGAGCAGAGAAACAAGCCCTTACTCCCTTCATTAGTGCCTGTGCCTTGACCCAGCGCCTGGACAACCCCAATCGCCTTTTTCCATGTATTTATTTAGATGGTCGTTTATTTATTGAGTTTAAACCCTTGCGGCTGAAAATGGAAAAGTAATTTCTCGTTATAAATATCTGGAGGTAATTGTGTTACTGGTGTGAGTTGTTAGGGGTTGTAAAAAGATACAACAGCTCAGTGGGGTGCTCAATTGGGGAGAGACAATTACAATAAAGAGCCTATTCAAGAGGTTTGCGGGGAAAAAAGAGGAGGTAAAATAATGAAATAGTCGCAGCCTTCATTTTCTCTCCCCTTTTTTTTAAACCTAAAAATACTCATTCTCTTTCTTTTGCGCCTATAATGAATATTAATTTTACTCTTCCTGCATATGATGGAGAATTCAAAGAGGCACGTTTCCCTATTCAGGACTAGCCATGGTATAATTTATTAAATAGCTTTTAGTCATCTTAAATCCATAAAAATAAACATCAAACAAGTACTTTCTCGCAGCGTGAAGACTTCAACTGGTAAATATTTACTGCTCTTTGGAGAACTACCTGATTAGCAACAGAGCAAGCTGCACTGTACTTCAATGGAGACGTGGCAATATCTCCTTTGGCTTAACTGAACGTGAAACCATCCCTTTAATACACTAAACACGTCTGCATATACATTCACCGAACAGAAAATCCAGTTCCTCAGACAGAATTTGCTCACATATTTAATGCACAACTCATAAGCATGGAGAATACGGGGTTAAAGAAGAAATTCAGAATGCTATTGTTATACTTCCAACCAGAGTTCTGCCTGCACGTATCCTAGAAATGATAATAGAGAGTAGAGGGATTTTTTTCAAAATACATTTTATACCACAGGAACAGGGTAGTCAAGTACTTCACTAAGGAGACTGGAGGAAAGCGAGATGCGATTCTGCATTTTCCTTGGAAACTCGCTAATTACCTAAGTAACCAGCAACATTTAGCAAAACAAAAACAAGAAAAGTCAAACAGCACCCGGAAGCAGTCTGATAATAAAATCGCTTTCCCATAGCATAACTTGTTCTTGCTGGATTTTATAAGGGTGGATATGTAGATCGACAACTAGGCATTTATAAATCAGAATACAGTTAGCTTTAAAGTCATGAATTGAATTAAATTCTCCGTGTCCTAGGAATCAAACTCAGTAGGCCAGGCCTAATCTGCAAGTCCTTTTTTAATCTCAAAATCCTGATATAATCTGATTGTGTTTAGAATCCCCCCCCACTGAAAACATAATTAGCTATTAAGATGACAAAATTTTACATTCACACGTCGAAAAAGACGAAGATTAAAATGAATCAATTTGCGTTTAGACATTTGTAAAGGTCACCAGCTATAAAATGTATTGTCAAAGACCACAATTATTATTTTATGTCTATAAAGATGGATACGATGGAGGCACTTCTCTCATCCATTATATTGTGGGGCTTTTTTACCCCCCCAAAAAGCATCTGCCAGGTACATTTAATCATTCAGGAAACTTTGTTTTAAAACTTTCTAGAAATTATTAATGGTCTACGAGTCGATTTAACACGCAACTACAAAGCGCTGCAAGGTTAAATTCAAATCCAGTTTTTCCAGTTGCACTTGTGAAAGGAGAAGAATCAAGTTTATTGTTGCGCTTATTAATCAAATCTTATGCACGGCGAAGAGTTTGTAACTTTTAAAAATTACTTTACTGTTTTGGGTATCCGAGACCCTCCTGGATTACAAAGGGAAAGTAAGCGGTTCTTGCAGAATAAAGGAGATTAAATTAAAACAATTAAAAATATTTAAAAATCGTGTTCCTTAAAAAAAATGATTTCCCCGGCCAGAAACTTGTTGAAAAGATATATTGATCGCAGGTTGATGGTAAGAGAATGCTAATAGCACTCTTCTGAGAAAAGCCAAATATTAAAGAGACTCGGATCTCCGAGAGACCATTGGCACTAGGGGCTTTTCAGACTGGACTTTGCTGACTGTTTGCCTCATGTGATCTGTAAGTTGGAAAGTTCTTCTTGGTATTATGGACAAGTTCGGTGAGATCTCCCGGCTGCTTGATTGAAACTGACAATCCTTCAGCTCTACTCAGAGCTTCCCGGATACAACTACTGAGAATTGACTTGGCCTAGAATGTGACTTTTTCCCCCCACCTCTCTCGGTCTCCTTTTCTCGCTCTCTCTCCCTTTCTTTCTCCCTCTCTCTCTCCCCCTTCTACTCTGTTCTGGTGGTGAGTAAGCATTACAATTATAGGCGAGTGTTCCCTAAATAAGACTTTCCCCCCCTCCCCATGACACTGGCTGTGGGAAGCACAAAGCAAAGGACACGGATCTTGGATCCGCCCGGCTACCCCCCAGAAAACAACTGGTGAGGATAGCCGAGGAGACACTTCCCTTTCGTAATAGACATAACAACAGCAACAGAAAGGAGCATAGGGAAGGGTCTGGAGCAAGGTATATTTCGGGTGTGTGAGCGCGTGTGTACAAAGATTAGCCAGGGATCAGAACACATTTTCCCCAGCCCTGGCTTTGGCAAGTGGGGGTGCTCTGAACGGCAACACAAGCCATTTGTGATCGCTCTGTCCAGCAAATACATTGGAGCTGCTGCTGCTGCTCATGTTGGCTTGATTTCCAAGTCAGATGCTTTAGCTTTTCCAGAGGACATGGGCTTAAGTGAAAGCAGAAAGTTTGTGAGCTTCGGGACTGGAAAGTTCCCCGGGAAGCTCTCCCGGAATGCAAGTCGGGGATGGGAGAGAGAGAGAGAGCTGTCTAAATATTAAAATGAAATGAAGGGAGAAGTGGGGAGAAGAAATGAGCAGACTCACCTTTATGAGGCATCCTGTCTTGTTGTCAAAGCTCCTGTCAATAGTTTAAGAGCGCACTGATTTGAAATGATGGTGCTTTAAAAAGAGTTGCCAGTAAAATAGTTTTTCTCCACTGAAGCTGCTGGTTGTGTGATCTTGAATTCCTGGGAAGGAGACAGAGATTGACAATAAAATGGGCTGTCAGTGACTGGAGAGTGAGAGATAAAGAGTGTGTGAGTGGAGTAGAGAGAGAGAGACAGAGCACACCTATGCTGATTGGTGATGGTTCAAGTGTATTAATGTATGTGTGCCTGGTCTCTGCCTCGCCTCCACTGCTCTTCACTGGCCCATTAGCAAAGCCTGACCTCTGTCATCATCTTCCAGCAAAACACTTCCTCCCTGCGCCTTAACCAGAGCGGGAAATGAGGCTGAGCCAGGGCTCGCTTTTCAAACCCACTAATCACTCCACACATGCAAATGCTCTGCTCTCTCCCACACAAAATATTGCTTTATGCAAAGCAACGCCATTGCTCCCAGCTGCCGATTGGATGCTCAGTCACAGTGGCTGGTTCAATTGGCCCATTTGTTTGAATATGAATGCACTTGTTTTTTGCTCCTCGCATAGATTTTTCCTCTTCCCTTCTATCATCCCTGCGCTCAGAGGCGCTGGGCGGATTATTAGTGAGCAGTCACTTTATCTGCAGTGTTGTCGTTTGGACAGTGTTGGTGTTGGGGAAAAAATGTTCCAAATAGCGTCTGAAAGCCATTGGAGCTGTCCGGACTTTATCTCCACCACCCCCGGGCCTTTTCCCAGCTAAAACATACACTCTACTCCCCTTCCCCCCATTCAAATTAGGGACTGCAGTAAATAAATAATGTGTCTTGGAAAAAAAAGAGCACATTGCTTTCCAATAAGACCTAGGTTTTTTGTGTTTTGGGGGGAGACTGAAGTGTGTGTGTGTGTGTGTGTGTGTGTGTGTGTGTGTGTGTGTGCGCGCGCGCGAGTGCGAGGGAGGGCTGAAAAAAAGAGATCAATTTGCATTTAAACAGTTAGCTCCCATCAGACAATAGAGATAAGAAAAAAATAACATTCAAATGGTAAAGACATAAATATTTGGGAGACAGGGGCTTTGTAAACTGTGAATTGCCTAGAGCTATCCAAGTTTTACAGTCCCCCCCCCCACCATTTCTTTCTTTCTGCAAAAGTGATGGAGAGGGAAGGCTCTTCCCAGCCTGGAAAGTGCAGAGCAAATACACAATTTACTTTGTGTATTGAGGGCTCTTATGAAAGGCCCTGAAGAGTCCTTTACCAAACACTCACAAACTTCCACGTGCCATTTGTTGACTAAGACCTGGGTTTTTTTAAGACACCATGGGGGTATGTGTGGAAATATCCCCAATGATGTGTGTTTGTGTGTGTGTGTGTGTGTGTATGTGAGAGAGAGAGAGCTGCAGTGCTAGAGATGTGCATTGCACCCAGCTTTGTTCCCTTTTCCACTGAGGTGTTGGTGTTTTCTGTTTTGTTTTTGTTTTGCAAAGGCAGCGCCCCTTGAGTAGCTGCCAGAAAATCAAGGGGGAAAGTAAGTAAATGACTTTGCTGCTCTGACCACACACCACAAGTACATTTGTTGAATGCCGGACTATTAAGACACACCTCAGTAAACTCTAAAGCAACCCCTCAGCGCATGCATTTAAGGTTACACTGGGAGCACCAGTCTGAGCTCAGGGTGTCCCGATCGTTTATGGCGAGTGGTCCGAGAAGGAGGGGGGGAACAGTCATCACAAAAAAAAGGGGGGGGGGAAAGGGGGACAAGGGAAAAAATCCGAGCTTCGATGAGGAAAAGTGGAGAGCATGGACGCGCAAAGCATAAAATGAAGTCGTAGCCGCATACACTTGACTTCTCTTGACATGTGAAAAGTGCTAAAAGTCAAAGCTCATCAATAAAGTATCTTGAAATTGAATAAGAGCCCTGACAACCATTGCATTCTTAAATAAAGTACAATGAGGAGACAAACGACTCTGCCAAGGAGTTTGCATGTGAGTGAAAGGACGCCTCAATAGGAGCTGGATAATGGGCTGCCCGGCCGTCATGCACTGTCATCTCCAGTCCTGCAGAGAAGCTGCCACCGCTCCTAATAGCACAAAATGGGCTCTTAAGAGACTACTGGCTTTTCCTCTGGGTTTTTTCCTCCCCCCTTTCCTCTTATGCCAATTTGCCTTGATGCTTATTATCTCTAATGTGTATTTTTTGGAAGGCAGCGGTTTAAAGGAGTTTCTCCTAGGTCTCCTCCTTGAATTCTGGATTTAGCTGAGCAAACCTTTTTACTTTGGCTCACAGTGTAAAGGGGAAGGGAGATCTGCCTTCAGTTCTGCAATCAGGGAGCCTGGAAAAACTCTTCTGCAGACACCAGTCTGGGGGATTCCCCACCCCTCACCCAGTTCCAACTCTTTTGGGAGTTTCATCCAACACAGCAACGCCAGTAAATAACACAGGACATGTAAGATGATGGAAGAAAGGAGATCTGTGCTGCTCTTGGAAATGCACCGTTTGCCTGGCCAAGTCATTGGCATGCAGTTGCAATAGTTCAGGCCTAAGTCAATCTGCATTTTTTCCTAGTCATGCATATACATAAAAACGGAGCCGACTATAGTGATGGAAAGGAGAGCATATTTCGTGTCCATACGATCTCCTTGGAAGGTAAGGTAGGAGCAATAGAATCTTAGTAACTGGGTTGAATCTATTTAGCAAAGGTGCTTGCCCAAAACTGGCACTCAGGTGTGCCCAGCTCTAAGACCGAGGGCGGGGTAATTCATGTACAATTACTGACCACATTGTAGAAAACTCTCAACACTTGACGTTCTCTGTATCTTCCCCCTCCCCCCCAAAAAACCCCTTCTCAAGCCATCAGAATAGGAAGCCGTTAAGAAGGCGCCACGTATAGGACACTCCTCTCTGTGTGGTTAAACCTGATTTAAAGTGCACAAAGGCGATCTTTGCAAGAGGCACAAGGGAAATTAAAAAGAAAATACAAACCAGTGTCCTGCTTGTCTCCTTCCCCAGGGCGCTGCTGCTTGCGAGACAACTTGGCAAATTGTCCCGAAAAGAGCCCAGTCCCGGTGGCTATTGCTCTCCCAAGCCGCGAGTCCCCTCCGCTCGCATTCTGCAGGGAGGAGAAGTGGGCTTCTGTTTGTAAGAGCGACAACTCTGGGAGGCTCCAAAGGGGATTTTAAAAGCTGGGATCTAGTCCTTTTCTGGAGTGAAGTCCGCCGACTCCTCGCTTCTCTCTCTCTCTCTCTCTCTAACCAAGGATTTTTTTTAAAACTCTCGTCCACCGGGTATTAAGGGGGGTGGGGGGCCGGAGGGAAGGAAAAAAAAAAACTTTGTCCGGAACTGCAGGCAAATATCATTTTTACAACTTCTCAATTAGCCATCCTTTGGATTAGCACCTTCTTAGGCTTCGTCTCCAGAATAAAGAAGCCGTAATCTTGTTGCTATTTTCCCCTAAGGCGCAGAGGACTTTGTATCCCCTCCCAAAGAAACTTTTAACCCCCCCCTTCCAAAACCAAAATCATGAGGGGAGGGAAACTGACGTCATTCTGGGGCTGAGTGGAGGTGGGGGCGGTGGAGGAGGTCTTGAGAAACAGCCACACTGCTACTGATTTAGCAGGACATGGGGGAAAGGAGCCTCAGAAGCGACCCCCCTCCCCCGCCAAAAAAAAGTTGGAAGAAAGAAAAGAGAGAAAGGATCAGAGAGAGAGAGAGAGAAAGTGGGGGAGAGAGAACGTGTGTGTATATGTGTGTGTGTGTGTGCGCTGGCCGGTATGTGAGCCAGCGAGAGGAGGAGGAGGAGAGAGAGTTAGTCTGTGTGTGCCAGTCCCAAGAATGTCCAATTTAGAGCCACTCCTGCCCTGAGCGCCTTCCCCTGCAGGGACTGCACCGCTCGCAGGCAGCCCTGGCGAGGAAACCCTGCTCCCTTTTGACTCACCGTGGCACGCCAGGATTATCTGAAATGTACCTGCTCTAAAATGTAAAGACAAGGAAGTCCCCGCAAAGTTGAGGCACAACTCTAAGGACGCCATTTTAACTCCAGCTGCCTGTAAACGCGCCTCGAGTTGTTCAGGTTTTAAGAAGGGGCATTTTTTTTTTCCAGTCCAGGAAGGGTTGACAAAAGCAAACGCTTCCTATCGGCTAGGCACGAAACGGGGCAGTATGCAAAGCATCTGGTTTGCACTTGATCTTTAATCCAAGCAGTTTTTTGTTGTTACTTCCCCCTCCCCCCCAATCCAGCAAGGAAAATGCGAATCGATGAACCATTGGTAGGAATGGCCATCAATGTTCCATATCAGGGTGACGAGTGGTTCTTTGTAGCTTTGTGGTGATTACCGATTAGTAGCAGTTTGCTTTAGGGGTCGAGAAAAGCTGAGGAAAACGTTGAGATTCACCCACAATCTCTCTTGTCCAGGGCAAAAATATCTGAAGGGAGTCTAGCGGGTTGCGTTGAAGGCAAGCAGGTTACCTAGATCCGTCCAGCACTCAGAACCGCCGGACGCAGGATTCAGAGAGATTTCCCCAGCAAAGGCACCTCGTTGTTACCAAATGGATCTCTCAGCACACACTTACCCTTTCCAGAGGGTTAGCAGTCCCGGACAGCTCCGAGGTGGCTGATTTGGGACAGTTTAGGTATATTGTCTCCCGTTTCTAGTACCGGCAGATGTGACTTTTCAAAAAACGTTCTGTTAATTTTGTTAATGATCGACGGGGCAAAACTAAAATAAAACACTGATCCAAGGAATTTTGCGGTCCAGGTTTTGCGTTACTCCCTTCCCCCCGCCCCCCCCATTTCCCACCAAAGTTAGAGCTTTTTAAAAGACACCTTTAACCACCAAATATGTTTCGGATAAAATAACCCACTTTTGCGTTAGTAGAGTAAACAGCATACATGCCCGCTGATTCCAGTTGTTCGGAGCATGGACTCAACCATGGTTTGAGAATATGGTTTAAAATACCTCCACAATTACTATTGTAATTAGTCATTTTCATGTTTTGTCCTGTGATCTTTTTGCTTTCACGTCCATTAACCAAAACAAGGTAAGACAATTTATTTTCTCTGGAAAGGTAAACAGAAATTTGACGAAAATAATTGGTCATTGTTTTACATGATCCCATGATATGAGGCGTATCTATTGATTTGTGTTAAGAACTAGTATTTTGCTCCTTTTTTAGTCGATTGCTAAGCGTTAGGAGCAGGAATTGCTGAGTTAGGTACTCCTGTATCGTCTTGTTGTATTAATATCTGGGTTGCAAACTACCTTTTTTAATACCCAGAAAAATGCTTAAAGTCCTCTTGTCCAGTTCAGTCTAAAACTGAAGAGATACACAAATCCTGACGTGTTAGACTACAGTGCTTCTGCCTTCGGGACACCCAATGCCTATTTGTATATATAGGAACAGTGTTTGAAACCTATAATGCACAGGACGTTGAGTTAAGTGGAGCTTTTCTAGTTTATAAACAATCTGCAAAAAGTTTGGAATCGATTTAACCTCGTTTACATTGGTCTTTTGCATAAAGCACAGCTTTGTGTGCAAGAATAAAAACGTATTTCTGGACTCTAACGAAGTCATTCTGCAGTCTCTGAAGCTGGAAGACGAACACACATGTTTCCATACGGGATAGCCTTTGATTCTATATGTGAAAAATATCGTGCAAACGGACTTGCTAGAAAAGCCTATTAAAAAAAAACCTAAGCGCATCCTGACGGGCTTTTTAAATGCTATTGATTGGGACAAGCTGTTCAAAACCCCCCGTAACAGTTAATCTGCCTGTTCATCAAGTCACTAAGGAGCTCAATGTGAGTTTTATTAGCGACTGGAGAACACAAGCAGCAGAAAGGATCAAAAGCCTACACTCTTGATATTTGTAAAACCAGTTTTCCCCAAAAATATATTTTCAATTACAGAGTAATTCTTAGCTTATCATCACTGCCTAACAGTGACACACACAGATGGCTACACACATGCTGGCAATACTAGGGAACTAAATGAATCAAGATCTTATTCCCGGCAGTCAGATGCACATTTTAAAAGTGACTTTATTAATCTTAAATAGAGATCAAAGTCAAGACAATTGGTTGTAGATATAGATTAGCCTTTTGGATTAGAAGCAAAACGTAAATCTGTGGAATCGGTGGCAATATGAAAATGGTATAGATATGTCTTTGGTTGATATAAAGTATTTTATTTAATTGGAGATTAATTAGCTTTTAAAAAAATAAGTAGTTTTTATTTATTACAGTAACTTCCCATATTTCTTCGCCCGCACCATTATTTGATGTCATCATTAAATTAATGACTAAAAGTTTTAATTTCACGATCCTTTACTAGAATCTGGACCTTCTGAAAGATGAATTTCTATTAATGTAATAATCAGAAATATTATTTCACCTGGTAAAATCAACATTTGATCTTGTCAATTTTAATGCAAGCCGATTGCATTATATGTCAATGAGATATGCATATAAAGGACTATCTGGTCAGAGGTAATTATGTCACAGCTTTTTCTCGGCATGACAGCTGGATAAACACAATCTCCAATAAACATCTCTAATTAGGGAGGAGGATCTGAGATGGATGGTGTTTGATTTATTACTGAAGGAGAATGTCCATTTACCGGTGTATTAGAGTGAGGGATTATCGTGAACCTTCTTGCTAAAGTACTTTAAGGAATATTAGGGAAAGAGGGAGGGTAGGTAAACTGTGTTTCCGGGTTTACATTTGTGGTTTTTTTTAACAGAAGAATGATCACTATAATACACTGCACTTTTCTATAGTAGAGGGTCCCCCCCCCTTCTCTATCACCCCTATTTAATATACGCAGCTGAAGTTATCAAGGCAAGATCCTGCTTGTGAGATTAGGGTATGTTTCCATGCAGATATTCTGCAGAATTTCTGTGAACTCCCGAATTCATTATAAACAAAGTGGCTAAACCTCAGAGACAGTTACCAATCAGATCTCGAAACTATAAAGCAAGGGAACTAGACGCCACGGCAAAAAGACGAAACATTTAAAATGTGCAACCTAGTTCCCCCCCTCCTTCCCGCCTCCAGCTACACCACTTTTAGCTCGCATTTCCAAATACAACTGCGCTTCAGTGTGTGGGGTTGAAAATGCTGCTGAACCTTTAATCTCCCCTTCCTTCCCCCCGCCCCCCCCCCCAAAAAAAAACCAAAACCCAAACCAAAATCTTTCAGTTCACTTACAGCAGTAGTGGGAAAACTTTTTTTTTTCTATGCTGAAACTTTAAAAACGTCCCGTGTTCGCTCATTGGATGTGGAATGAAGTAGCCAGGTGTCTTTTTGTATGCATGTGTGTACGCACGTGTATACAAGCATGTATATCCATAGCCTGGCCGAGTAAGGTTGTACGTATCTCCCATACCTGCTTGGAAAGTGCATGAAATACATTCCAATGCGCAGGCACGGCACAGGACGCCGGTGGGGTTGAGAATCAGTCAGCAATTTCTAAGGTTTCAAGGTTTACTTCACCGTACACTGTAACTTATCAAGCTCGCCAATGTCCCCCCTCGCTGCGGATTGTGCGGCAGATTCCCTTCGCTTTGACCACAGCCTGCCTTCGTGCCTCGCTGGGAGAGCAGGGTGTGACGGAGCTCTGTGTAACTTGAATCCCCCTCGTTCTACCTCAGTGGAAATCGTTAATTATTAGGTCTTCCTAAGTAAAGCTCAGATCACACGGTCCGGGGATTTAAAATGCGACCAAACTATGTGAAACGCATTCTTTCATTTCTGCCTGAGCTCTGAGAACCGAATCAAATATTTATACCGTTCGGCAGTTCAAGTATCTACACTTTCCAAACGGTGGAAACTTTCACACTGATTCTGTCCGCTGCTTCCAAACAGCCGAGCTAATTGTTCAAGCTGAAGCTATCAAACAAGATACTTCCCCCCCACCTGTTGTATAGGGTATTTGGAATGTATATACACAGAAGGTGAGAAAAAGTGTATATATATATAAGATATATATGATAAAACCTATACGAATAATTGAATTGTGCTAGAAGTGACCATGTTTTCAAGCAGCAATTAATACTTGCAGAAGTCCTCACCCCAGATATGTTAGACTTCCTGCTCAGGCCAGCTGATAGACACTGGTGTATTGTAAAGATCCTCGCACCAGAGAATAGCAAAGCTTTAAAGAAGTTCCTATACTCGGCCCATTTCTAAGACAATCAGATGAACACAAACACAGCTCACATCAAAAACAGGCAAAGAATTCAGCAAGATAGAGGGTCGGATTATTATTTTAAGAGCAAACCGGTGGCACTGGAAATGAATGTATAAAAGGAGCATAAAATGTTACCTGTTACAGAGAGTGCAGACAGATGAACCTGACCTGCCGATTCCCACACTATTAAATTGCCGATAGTAGATAACTGGCAGGTTTGATCGCCAATTTCTACATAAGAATCTGCCACACAGTTTAAATGTCAATGACAGTAAAAAAGAGGGTGTCTTGCTTTGCACTAACTTTCCCTTAATATCAACGCCAGCGCCTCCCTCATTGGCTGGGCTGCCGCGGTGACGTCACGGAGGACAGTAGTTAGAGCTCAGCTAATAAGAAATTTTAGATAACACGAGCATATAGGGCCTAAAATGTTTCTTCCACTGTATGCTCCTCCTAAATCCAGTGAGTATTTTAAGGAACTGTTATTCTATGGAAATGTCAACGCCTACCAGTCACATTTGTTTATCCTTACATTTCCAGATTGCAAGGCAAATATTACATTATATATATTACACTGTAAAGTACCATTTAGGTGGGTTCATGCAGCTGTCTTTAGTAGCAGTGGTGTAGAGACGTTACGGAGAGAAAAGCTAGCTGGAAAAGCGTGGCCAGACTTTCCAATATGCAAGTTCAACCTTCTGCACCCTTTCCCCGTCGTTTCGGATTGTCTCACCTTTTAGCACCTTCTAATTTTATATGGTTACTGCGCCCATCCTCCTCCCCCCCACCCCCCATCTTTCTCAAAGAGGGACGCTTGCCTTCTTGTTGCAGGCACAAACCTTCCACCTGGGTTTGTTTTAATTATGATACAGCCTGTTTCAAAGCAGAAGCTGTGGTGCCAACTGTCAGACTCTTGTGAACTAGTAGGTAGAGCGAGGCAGCCCAAATGTAAAGGTAACTTTGCTTTCGGATTGACCCTACTTGCTCGCGTTGCATAGATCATAAAATATCCAGTCACCCAGTTATCAATACAAAAGACATTGATGCTATATTGCTTCTCGGGTTCTGTTTACTGAATAGGTCCAGTCAGGTAGAAAATAAAATTTTTACTTGTGGTTGGCTGCCTGGATTATTGCAGTGTCGGAATAAGATTATACACTCCTATATCCAAACAATTCTTACTACGCAGCAGAACGTTTCTAAAATACGTCTGTAAAGTTAAGTCAAAAATGGGTTGGTTTGTTAGCAAACTGGATGCCAACACATGTTCACTATTTTAAAACAAGAAATTCATGTTGAGTTTTTACTTTCTCCGTGAATTTTTAAAAATTAGATCATAAATGCTCTATGTTTCACACTCAGGTGAGAAGGACAGAGAAGGGAGATCGATTTCTTCCAAAGGTTTGTAAGATATACCAATCGTTCTTCGAGAACTTTTACTAGCAGGAGCTGCTTGCTATATACATCTACCTTTCAGTTCGTCTTTTTAAAACTAGGTTCAAACGGCTAAATCAGCTGTGATGTAATTCTTAAACTTTTTGACAGAACAGAGATCGTACTGTTTAGTGTTTGTGTGACAAACACAATGTCTAACTTCATTATCAGGGACTGGGAAATGGTGAACGATTACTTCTACAGAATACAGGTGTGGTTCTTTTCTTACCCTAAATATTTAAATGTATTAAAATGTGTGGGTAAAGGTGAAATTGACTTGTTCTACATGTCACAGTGTTGGACATTTTCTCTTGCCATCAACTGGCTATTGGAGAAACTACAGTAATCAATACTCGTCTTATTAAAATAGCTTTTGTAGATGACCTCACCACCTATTTTACTTGAAATCCTGGAGAAAGGATAAAAATGCTCCTTAGTTACCCACAGAGCCTTATTTGTACTTATCCCACTAGGGTTTTCTCTTATCTGCATTCTGTCCCATTAAAGACAGAGAGACCATTATTTGCACACACTTGTCGAGGTAAATAATTTATCAGACAAGAGGTACACCCTAGTCGATAGTTTTATTGAACTGAATTTAAATGTTTCATGAACCTGCATTCTGTCTTTGATTTGTCTGAGAGTTCCAGTTAAATTGGAGGTTGTCTTGGAAAGGGATTTTTTTTTATTATAGAGCACCCACATTCTCTTCATTAAACTCCCTCTCGACCTAACAGAATATTAGGTATATTTGACCTGTGGACAGTATGTTTGTAATCGGTTTTCAGTGACTAGTTTTGAAGAATATGTTCCTGCATCGGGTCTACCTCATTGGAACAAGGATATCGGTATATTGGTCACAATATAGAGACTTATCCCTGGGCTAGGCAGGGTTTTCTGTTTTGTTTTGTTTTTTTGCCAGTTTGAATTAGGTTTCTTTGCTGATTGACCGTCCTTGTTTTCCAAAAGCCAATATCTGGATGACATTTACAACTGTTTCGGAGTTAGGAATTGTGAAGCCTCTTTCCCTTCCTATGCACTGGCACAAGGATTTGCTCACTGTTGTGCTAAGCTGAGCGAACACCCTGGAAAATGAGTGGTCGCATGCTAAGTGTTGGGACAACATTTATAGGATGCGCGTGTGGGAGGCGGCGGGGGGAACATTCACCAATCTGCTGTTCTCGACCGTGCCAAATGTCGCTCTGCATCTGAAGGCTTTTGGTGAACGTTAACAAACAATGTACTTTTTATTTGGAAGGCTCCACCTTCGCTCCTTCGTCTGTTTGCTCACCTTTCCACCGGGCAGAGGGGCAAGCGTCCTTCTTCTGCAAGGTAGCGAGTGGCTAATGCTGCTCTGGTTGAAAGGCGAGGCTGGGAGCGGGCTGTCAGGAAGGTGTTTCAGTGATTGTTTGGAGTCGTTGCTATTAAGGGACGCCGGATCCCTGCAACCCAGCAGGGTTCTTGAAGGAAGCACTGGAAACACCACGGCTCCCGCCTGCTTATCTGGCTGTCAATAAAAGGAGATGGCTCCTAAAGCAGGGCCAGGTGCTGCCTTCCCTTCTCTCCAAACTGCGCAGCTCTCCAGAAACTGATCAGGCGTGAAGCCAAGTCTGCTTGGCCAGGCCCTCCATATAGGCAGACAAACAGTCCCCTAGCCAACACCAGAGCGTTGCTCTATTTGCCTTTTTAGAGCTAAAAAAGGAAAGGAAGGAAGGAAGGGGGTAAGCTGGGAGCAGAGTCCGTGTTTGGCTTTATGATCGCTGCAGTATTTAGGGCTGCAAAGTAAAGCTGGAAAGTCAATCTGTCAACAGCAATCTGTCCCAGGGCCGTGGCGTTCGCGGATGGACGGCGGTGGGTTTCTAAGAACCGGGATTTTGAGCATAATGCCGCATTCTGGGCTATATCCCTTGGCTGTTTCATTTACACGTTTTTCTCTCACACATTTTAGCTGATTCCAGCTGATTCCAGTCCCTCTGCAGCTCACTAGTGCACAGCGACCTGGGATGCTCAGCCCCACGACAGAATCCATGTCACTTGTAGGTGGCCTGTTTAAACCACGGTTTTTTAACCATTGCAAACAGGGGGTGGGTGCCTGTCGGTGGCGGAATAACCGTACTATTATGTCTGAAATAACAGTGTATCTCACTACCTGTCATGAAACCCAAGGAGTTTAAAAACCCAGCAGACTGAAAAACAACGGCAGCAAATGATCATAGTCATCACCCTAAATGGAAATGTTTTTGTCAGTTTTTCTCAGGCAGATAATTGTGCCTTAGAAAACCGCAAAGCCTCTTTTAGATCTGGGTGTGCTCCTTGGGTCTAAACCCTTCACCTGGGTTGTGAGAGGCCCCCAACGAGAAGTAGTCGAAATCCTTTTATAATAAAATTGTGCAGAAATCCACATGCCATATACAGCTAACGAGGGAACAGAGCTTGGGTGGAGGGAGGAAAAAGTAGGGTTCCAATGAAAGCGTTCGCTGTTCCGGGTTCTGATGTGCAGAATACTTGAAGGCTGTGAAGCCACTCTGAGTCGGATGCAGGCAGAGACACAATAATGTGTTACAAATTTATAAGCATGATACATATTTGATTTATACAGCGATAGGAAGGGTTTTTTTTTTAAGGCTGCCCCAAACCCCTGTGTTCACATAGATTGAGCAATTCTCAACACACACTGTAATAATGAGCTTTAATTCTCTACCCAAGCAGAACTTGAGCAATAATAATAAGCACATCAGAACAATTTGTTTACTGTGGCATTGCACAGACTGCCGGGTCCAAGACTAGCTACAATAAACGGTAAAAACCCAAGGAAACCTTGTAGAACAGAAAAAAAAATATTGCGAGTAGAAATGTGGACTAGCATTTTAGCTGGGATCTATTACCCTTGTCCAAGGTATGTGCTTTTCAATATTTTGTGTACGTAGCTGGCTTTTCCTACCAATCGGTGTTTTCCACGACACGTTTGTTCAGATTGTCTGATATTTATCTGTTCCATCCAGGATTATATTTAAACGTTGAATGATTTAGAAATGTAATTTGATTTGTTTTATCCTGTACTTTCAGTTTTGTTGCAGTTCAATAGAATATGTGTAATCCAGTGTTTTCAAAGAAAAAACACTTAAAATTATTATTAAAATGGCTTGTGTCTGTGTTAATATCTAGAAATCTGAGTTATTTCACCACGTTATATACAGAATCCCACCTAAAGGGCTTCCATACAGCTCGATAAAGAATTCTGTCTCTATTTCTGTAAGGTGGACAACAAACAAGACTAATATAAAGCATCTAATACGTTATATCATTTTTTAAAACCCTCTCCAAATCCTCAACTTGTTTTAGCAAGACTTTTTGCGTGCGTATTTGTGTGGTTTAATTCAAGATGCCGAAAGAGACTTCTGTGAACTGAAGCGTCCAAAAGACAGAAATTTAGCAAAGATAATATTTGTCATCATAAGGAATCCCGACACAGATGACTATATAATAGGTCTATTATTTGCAATGCTGTACGCCTTGTCTTCTCATAAAAAAGGAGCAAGATTTAAAAAGTTCTTATGCTCAATGTAGAAAAATATATCCTAACTTTGTGGTTGGTTTTCCCCCCTTCTTCCCGACGACTCCTAACGGTATTAATTTGTCTACAACTTTATCGAGGATTGTCTCGAATTATTTCCCTTTTCTCTCCTTTAAAACATTTTCATAATAAGCGCAACTCTGGACAATGTTTGATTTGTTTTTCTCCCCTCATCCCGGTTTTAGCCTGAGACATTAGCTGAATTCCCTGGGGGTGATTGGATGCAATTCGCTGAAAGTCGACAGGCACGTCCTGGATGTTAGAAATTCACTTTTCCTCAACGTGACAAGGCTGAGTTCGATCTACAATTGTATTTGAAAGGGCAATGAGCGGAAAGATCTCCCGTCATTACAGCCTCGCTCTCCTTTAGAGAAATAACAAGATACTTCATTTGCACACAAACGCTCATAAAAACAAAACAACAAAACAAAAATAAACCCCCGACCCTCAGTCACTCTTTAATAAAAAGCTTTCGCTGCATAATGTAAGTGTGTGTGTGTGTGTGTGTGTGTGTGTGTGTGTCTGTGGTTGTGTGTGTGAAGTTTCACAAGATAGCGGAGCTCCCCCAAAGCGCCCATGTGATCAAGTTGACTTTTTACTTTAAATCTTGAATAAGATGTGAGTTGTAACAAGGGGATTTGCACTTACTCCATGACCCTTGTAATTGGATTAAATATAGACTGAGACGTACAAAAACATACCAAGATTGACACCTGCCAACTGGACTTCCTTATGATTGATTGTGATGCTTCGTGCTGGCAACAATAATGAAATAAATTGTATGGATAAAACAGCACATTTGTCATTTCCGTGCCATAAGAGAGGAAGCCAGCGTGTTAGGCAAGCTGTTAGCTGACAGACAAGAACAGCAGACAAAACTAAAGAGCTAAACAAGGCTCCCAGATATTGACAAGACAAATGATAACTTGTCACAACCTTTTTAAACTCAGAAGTTTGCAATTAAGGTGTATATCTGTATTGCTGGTACATATACGATAAGGAGGACTTAAAACATAAACTTCAAATCTTTGGAGAGCTCCAGTATTGTTTGCCATTTGCTTTGCTCTGCAGCGCTGTGCTCACAGGAACAGCAAAGCTATCTAGAGATGTCACCAAATCACCCGGGCCAGAGAAACATCTCAGTAACTTCAGTATCAGTCTTCCTCATGCACCCTGGGTTTTGCTACCTGCGGGAACCAGCTAGGTGAGCTCGTAGGGAAATGACTCACGACTTGGTTCATTCCTCATTAGGGTAGAAAATGGCAGGTGTGCTGAGCGGTTGGTGGGTGGGGGGCATTTAAACAGCTTCAGTGGCTGATGTTATGTAACCACCAGACAAGTCTAATCGCTTCCCCCCATCCCATTTAGGAGGCTCATGGAAGGGTTCCGGCGTCAGTGCAGTTTGCTCTGGAGCGAAAGAGCCTGCCTTGCTGGGTAAAAACGCTCTGCCAAAATCCCTCCTAACCGGCCTGATTGCCGGAGGCACCAGGGCAGGCGCGCCCCGCGCCCCGCAGAAGTTTTGGAGAACTAGACTAAATAAACCTCGTGCTTGGCTTCTGCCTCGGCTGTTGGCCTGACGACAGCGGCAGAGCGCTCGTACAAACAGGCGGTGGGTTATAGAGGCGCAAAAGTGCCCTCGCTTTTATTCCTGGCCAGTGTGGTTTTTAACCTGGGACAGGTTTCTGAACGGCTGCCGATCCCTTCACTATGACAGTACGGTGGTGTGATTCCGTCCCTCGGAAGCCTGCCCTATTTTGGCTCTGCAGAAGGTCACTTTCCCCTCCCGCCCCACCGGTATTTTAAGAAAGGCCACCCACTTTGCTAAGCAGAACAATTAATATTTGTCAAATGTGCTCAGGAACACAGGTCCCGCTTACTAGCCACTCAACTCACGGTGCCAGCTCTGGGTGCTGGACAGTGTAAGCAGTGTACAAAGACCTGTTTCTTGCTACTCAGGCAGGACACTGCGTTGAGGCTGAATGTAGGCTCAGCTTGAGAAAAGAAACCCCCATGCTCTAAATGCAAAGGATCCAGGGTGACCCTGTAATTGCATCTTGCATGGGGTGTGTTGTCTGAACCATACAGGTATTTAGCTGCTTTGTAGCGTGCCAGTTGTCAGGTTATAAATCTCCTTCAACTCGGCACGGATGGACAACACGGCCATTTGTGGTTTGTCTGATAGGTAATTGATAGGAATTTATTGCTCCTGGAGGATATGTGTGGACAGAGGCGATCTACATGGGCGCATGTGGAGCACTTTGATCACTAAGACTTCTCGCGAACTTGTAGAGCGAACCGTTGCGTATGTGTCAGTGTGTATGGAGAAAAGTTCACGCTCTTGATTTGTGTTTGTGTGTATAAGCAGGTGAGATGTAGGTTCAGTGTAACTTCAGCATGGCTATATCTATATCTATATATATGGTGAAGCGATTGTCGTGTTATGCATTATTGCTTTTTAACCTCCCCCCTCCCTCGAAACACAGCTCCATGGGGTTATTTATCCTTCTCATAGGACTGAAAGAGAGAGTGCTTTGGCGATCAGATATCTCTGGTTTGCATTATGACCTATAAGCATCACACAAGACAGTCTGATATGAAGAAAATATTTTAATGTCAGAAGTCTATAAACAGTTGTTCCGAGCTATTACGGGGAAAGTAGTCTGAAATGTCAGAGTGAACAGAATAATATATAGTTTTACATCATATGTGGTTTGCAAATATTTTAATACTGCCATAGCCTTTCTGTTTGCACGTCACCAAATACTCTACAAATATCAAAATGCTCATTTAGTTTAGCTAGGCCTGGAGCCATTTTCCTGGTATTTTAGTATTTACAGCCCATTCTAAAAGAATTACAGTGTATTCTTGAAAGGAGAACACTATCAAACGTAGCTTTGAGGCTGGCTGCTGTACCATCCCCATATTGGGTTTTGGAAGGATAATGGTAGCTGAAGTTTCATTGGATTTAAAGCTGATTACTGCAGAGCTTTTTTTGTGGCACAAAAACTTGTTATATCCCCCCTTCTAAAGCGTTTGCTTTGGGTTTTTATAACTTGACACAAATGATAAGTACCCAGGGATTAGGCTGATCGGTTACTTAACTACATTGTAAAGTAATTTCTGGGACAAATTGTATTTTCTAGCCTGATAGGCAAATTTTATCCCCCCCTCCCAACAATCAATTAAGTATCTTGTTAAACTAAACCCTTTACAGAATCTGACAATTTTGTCCACGAAAGTGGCCCAAAATTAACCCTGATCAATTTGTAAACTTTACCTGGGAAAGCCTGGGACACTGCAATTAAACCTGCTCACTTCTTTTGCCACCAGAAGAAGAAATAAAGAACACAAAGGTATCTGTAAAGTTTGTGTAAAATATTTGACTTCGATCTTTAAAGAAAACGATTAGATTCCCTTCTTCTTTTGTGCAAATAATTGACGCACTGCAAATTCAAATTCTATCCTTATGCTAGATCAGACCAGGGCTATATGTAGGTCCTTTATTACTTCACCCTCTCACAATTTCCAGGGCAGAATAGAACTTTTATGTTAAAATTCAAAATAATAAGATTCTTTAGGAGAGAGAGTGTCACACTTCAGATAATTGCAAGCAAAGGAACCTGAATCGTTACAGGCCCAGTTAACATCTGTAATTAGCTAAACCACACAATGCTCTTAGGGAGCATTTATTTTTTATTTCGGTTTCTTTCATCTGAGTTAGTTTTATTTCAGTCTAGAGGAAACAAATGGCAAGAGAGTATCTCTCTCTCTAGATAGAGAGATCTAGATATATGTCTCTTTAGCCATCTTTGAAAGAAAAATCAAGTCCCAATTTAACAAAAATAGCTAATATTCTAAAGCGACCTTTCCATTTGCTGTAATTACTACCAAACTCATTCCTCGAAATTAAATGCTGGAAATTATTTGAATCCTTGTAAAGAAAAAAAACAACAACAACAAAAAAAAAACAAGTTCCATCGAATTAGTTTTAGCCTGCCTGCTCTCCCCAGTGACTGCATCTATTAACATTATAATCTCAAACACCATTTTTTATGTAACACTATTGTTAGTAAATCAACTCCTCAGGTCCACAGAGACGCTGACCCCTGGCAATTGAGTGAAAGTGTAATTATCTCCCCGAATCTTGGACAGATTTAAGAGATTACATTTCAACTAAATCTATATCAATGCTAATTTTTTCCCAGACTCCAGGTGCTAGGCACTAGGAAATGGTGTTCCTGCCCAGCAGAATGGTTTACAAAGAGGAGAGGGCTTGCTGTGTAGAGGGCCAAAAGAAATGAATCCCCACATAAAATTACACCTATTTTTGCTACAAAACCTGGTTCTTATATGGCAAAGTTAAACAAAGCAGCTATGCTAAATTAGCGTTAAATAAAGGCTAGTTTAATGCTCTGTTACAGTCAACTGGTGTATATTTGATGGCTAATTGTCTATCAAAATTAAAAAGAAAAGAACAAATGATTCGTTATGAGAAGGTGTTAAAAGCTTCGACAAAAAGGACATTTCACAAATATAATTTCTGTGGACGGTGAATTGTCCTTTTGAAGCTTTATTTTTAAAGCAGTAAAGGCCTAAAACTCTCTAGCCATGACTAATGGAGAGCGGCGTGCTCTTTTATTCGGAAACCGTCTATATAAGAAAAAAACCCAATATAATAAAATCTGAAGGGCAATATTCTTGCAAGAAACTGGAATAAAAATATATGTGGTTTCGAACGGCTACTTAACTAAATAACGCCATGATGGCAGTAAAATGGCATTTGAGTGTTACTTGGTTTGTGGTTACAGAGAACTAATCGATTGCTGCGTGGGGAGCAGAGCTAGATTATAAATCAACCGAGATTAGCAAGAAGAAAACAATATTTGCGAGATTGCAATAAAGGAGAGAGTTGCTTCGTTCGAAGTCTTCTGCGCTGCTTCTTAGGACAAGGTGTCAGGCTCTTAGAATATCTGATTTTTACCCCTCTGATTTTCCTTCCAGCGCAAACAGATTTTTGTTAACTAATTGGCTCTGAAATATTCGAGAAAAGGAGATAAAAAAAAGTAGCAGGAATAATGATAAAAAAGATTTGTTGTTCAAAGTTAATTAAACATGAAAGCAACACAAATGCAATGGAGAGGCGTCAGCCCCACTCGCGTCTGATGAATTCGACACCAATTTTGTCGATATGCATTATAAGGCGATGTAGGCTTGCTGCTTACTTGGGAGTAAATGTAAGAGAATCCAAGTATGCAAAAAAGCCCAAACTAAATCATGCAGCAAGAACGACAAACCGTCTGGAAAATGGACCCATGGAGCAGCAAGAATGTACTTTTTTATCTCTGACAACTTGTGTCCTAAAGAAAGTATCTTGAAGATAATTGAAATGATTACAATTCATTGCTGCAGTACTTTGAATATGATCAGTCAAATAATGAAATCTTAGTAATACAACAAAAAATTAATTTACATTATACCATTGCTTGAGGTTTTTTTATGCCCAGCTTCCCCTAGAAATTTTGTGTTAATACATAATTCTGTACTTCGATGCATTATTCATATTTTTTGGTATTGTTTTTCCCCTTCCTTCCCCAGTAATGGTCTCCTCTGAAACTTCAAGGTGTAGATGCAAATGAAGAGTGACTGTTGCCTATCAGTCCCAGAGTATGGCGCATATTCTGGGAGGAAATAAAAAAAACCGAACTCAGTTCTGACGTATTGGGGTCTACAGAGAGTTGCTATCTGAAGCTTCGATCCTGACCTCAACTGAAATGTGATTAACCTATTAATAAAAGCAAAACAACAACAAAAAATATCCTAGACGTAGCTGCCAAAGTTGAGTGATTGATGCTCAACCCCTTCCAGTCCCGTGGAGATAATATTCCACACGTGAAAATATTCCTCCTGTGTTCAAATTCATTTACAGACCACAGCTTGGGTAAGAGCTCCGCAGCCTCCCTAGAATAAAGTGCATCCTATTTCATTTAGTTGGCAAATGCATCTTAGTTCAGTCTGCAGCAGCTACAAATGGAGAGGCTGGATATTTGCTACATAGATCTTGAAAGATCAGATGTGATTATTTTGATGACTGATTTGCCCCGTTTGGGGAGGACTTCATACACATTTAAAAAAAGGCAAAGTTCAAACCATTGTTCCTTAACTCGGGCACTACCTTCTATATTACAAGAAGAGGGTGTTATATAAATACAAGTAATTCCCTAAATAAGAAAGGCATGGCAAGATGTCTCTATTACAGATGGTGGATAGAATTAAGAACACAAACTATTACATAGGCTTTATTTTAATAATGAAATAGAAAGAAGTCAGAATAAGTTCCTTTCTGAATGAATGTTAACCATACAGCTTACACATTGCAGAATACGATTTTTTTTTTTGTTTTTTGTCCTCACAATATTAGATGGTGTTTTTGCACGGAATGCAAAACTCGGTCTCTTTCTGGTTTTGCAGATTGTGTAGTAGGCAGCTTGTCTTTTAATCCAAATCAGAAATGGCCCAATGTACATCCTCAACGTAACTAACTGTTTCTAAAAAAGAAAAAAAGAAAGAAAGAAAGAAAAAAAGACCATCTGGTAATTGTCTTTCTTTAGATCTTCCCTTAATTATGCTTTTAATTAAAGATGGTTCAAGGCATTGGACCACATGAAGGGCAGTAATTACAAATTACATTACAAACCCAACAGATGTAGCTCTATCTGCTGGGAAAAAGGTACCCGAATAAAATTTGACTAAACTTTAGGATAAATTAATCCGCTGCCTTGAGAACAGAAGCACATTTTTTATTATGCAGACTCTAGCCAGGATTTAAGTTCTCTGTCATGATTGTTTTCATATTTCTTTGACATCTATTGATTTGGAGGCAGCTGCAAGGCTTTGTCACAAGAGAGAAGAGCAGTCACAATATATTAGCTTGATGGCATAACTCGAATATGAGTAGGAAGGATAGAAACATGACAGGGCATCACATGATCGGGTGATGGGCCTCCAACAAAATAAAGAAATTAATTTTTAATAGACGCTTTAAAATACCACAGCTAGTGTAACAGTGACGGAAACAACAGTGCTGTTAATTATCTAGCACTGGAGGGTCAGATCTTTACCCCAAATGGGTTTGAGGAGATGTGTTTTAATTTTCATTTAGGACTTATTTTTTGCAGTAAGTGAAAGTCATAAGGAGTAATCCTCATCATGAGAGATTTCCAAACCATCTAACTGCCCTATGCCAAAGAATGAAGGTGTATTTAATATATTAGGGAGATTAAGAAGGTAGAATGATGGTGGCATCACATAATTTCTCTGCAAGAACCTGGAAATAAATATACCATTTCACCCATAATTTGCTGAGAAAATAAACTGTGAAATTCCAAACTGCATCAGTTTAAACCTCCTTTTATTAGTGTATGCAAACAAACAAAAAAGCAATAGCCATTGCAATAGGAGAAAGCACTATGTTCTCAAAGATTTTTCTGGGGCATTTCATCCCAGTATTCTGTGGTCACTGATGGGTCTATGTAAGCTTTTTACAATGCATATTTTAGGATTGCAGGAATACACCAGTATGAACTATTTGTAAATAGCCTGGTTTCAGGAAGCTGGCTGGCACATTAGGAGGAGATCAAGAAAGTACGGGTGTAAGGGTTTACAAAAATCAAGTTCTGGTTCAGTGGATAAACACATAATTGAAAATCAAGAGACTGTTTTTTAAGACAACCTCCAGTTCAAAGTATGTGCTTCTCCAGCGTTTTGCTAAAATCCTGTGCTAAACGTATAACCTTGGAGTTTTAAGTATTTGAACAGGTTTGGGCAAGATACCAGAACTATTGCAAGTGAGGCTGTTGGTTAAAAACAATCATTGCAGTTAATCTTGAATGTAGGGACAGAAGGAATCTGTATGTCAGACACTTCATCAAATCACTATTGAGGGCTCTCTCTCTCTAGTAAATTGGGCCATTTCTGTCACCTGTTAATCATCTTCATGGTCCCCCACCTCATCCACTCCCTTTGGAAATGCATGACAAAACTCTGCAGAGTCTGATTAATTTTGGGCTAGGTATTGTCTCACGTTCAGGCTGAAATACGTTTATCAGAACTGTAATATGGATGGAAGGCTGTCTTCAACACATCAAATCAGAAAGGGAAAACTTCGGGTGCCACCTTGCTCAGATTTTCCCATTCCTGCCCGCAGTATCGAAACACAAACACACAAAACATGGAGATGGATACATACATAGATGCAGACATAAACACCTACAGCATGAAGAACACAAACTCACATGCACAGTCACAATGTGCATCTTTCTTTCTTACACAAAAGGCCAAAATCTTAAATCCTAACTCTGTCCTTTCTCAGGCAAATCTCCCAATGTGCATTTTGCTCCAATATGGCCTGCAGGATTTGGGCCCTATCCAGTAGGCCCCCTAGACACACACAGCACACGACAGACACAGACATATTAATACAGATACATACCTCGTGCACAAATACAGACACACATTCACACTTTCACACACACTTTATTAATAGTGTTACATTTTTTCATTCTGACTTGTGCTAACTATGTCTTCTAATCCATTTTCATTACCATTTCTGGGTATCATCCTGCTCTAACTGAAGAAATAAGAAAAACTCCTTGTCTGTGGGACAAAGGTGGGACCTCATGAGAGGAGGTTAGTTATTTGGAAAGACCTCTGCAGATGCCCTTTAATCCACAGGCCCGTTTTTTTTTAGTAAAATTATAATTTATGATTTCAAAATGTCAGCATCTGAATAAGTATTGTTATCTAAATACAGCATGGAATAGATTGTAGCCTGTATACTCTCACTTTATTTTACAATGGGTAAAATATTTGTTCAAATTTTAGGCCTGGATTCTGTCACCACCTTCAATCTGTTTGTATAAAGATGATAATGATGATAAAACTCCATATTTGAAATGCAGAATAACCTCATGTTTAAAGTCATCAGTCTCTTTAGCTTCATGTTATAATCACATGAGGAATTCTAATTCCTCTTTGCCTTAACTGGTGTACTATGAAAATGACATATGCTTTTGTGGAAAACTGATACATTTAGAATCACTAATGTGAATTATTTACAGGACATTATATACCATTGGATTGCTGAAAAGCTCCTAGCCCTTCTTCATGGATACATATATGTATATATTTACACACACACACACATGCACACACATCCCAAGGTCAAGAAACAAAAGTAATTAGCTTTAAATGGATAAACACTAGGAAATTCAGAGTTAAGTGTGCTATACTACCTTAAATCAGTCCCTTGTGATTAGGTAGTTTCCTATAATCCTTATAATTACGTATAGAAAAGTTACTTGGTAAACATGTTTACCAAATGTATCAAAAAGTTATTTTTATTTTAGTGCTATTACTTATTACAAAGTTTGCCTTTTTTCTGCTTACATAAGAGATTGTGAAATTCAGGTTCAGAATTTTTCATCAGTTTCTTCAACAAATTATTCTTGGTCAGAAGATCATGTGAAAACATCTCTTTGTGAACATGTATAATCAGTTCTGTGTTTGTCAGTTACATAAATCACATGGTCTGTGGGTAAAAACCTGTATAGAAGAGAATGTGTGTGTGTGTATTTTCACTCACTCATCTACAGTGCTGGTCTTTTAAAATTCCCTGTGTCCTTAAGCAAGAGAATATATCTTTTAGTTATAGAGGTTCAGAGCTAGATTCACAAAAGGAGTTAGGCACCTAACTGCCACATTAGGAACCTAAATCCCAGAATCAGGCCCTGTTGGGAATCAAAAAATCGCCAAACACTGTAGGCACCTAAACTTGCTTAGCTCTTAAAGTTTTGCAGTAAAAGTTCTGTAGACGCCTATGTTGCTGCTTCTGCGCATGCGCACTGTAGCCACCTTCCGGGTGTCTAGATGCCTAAGCTTCAGAGTGATCCATGAGCTGGTCGAAGGTAGGCGTTCCTCAATCTAACTCGCCTCCGGGGGCTGATCTGGTAAGCGTGCTCAGACTTCGCCCACAGGGTTGGCCCCCTCATAGATGAGTACACACAAACCCAAGTTTGTTTGTGAATCTAGGCCTCCGTGTTCAACAGAACACATGCTGCAGGACAAGAATTGGGCCAGTAGCACATAAACACACACGCACACACACACACAATTAGAGATAGGTACAAATGTTTGTCTCTGTAAAGTATATATTTATAGATTATTCATTTTAATAGACACAGAGCCAAATTTTCTTCTCACATTCTCCATGTGGCTCTCCAGAAGAAGCGCAGCTCCTGAGCTGCATGTTTCTTTCATGTATTATGACTGAATTTCAAAACAAGCCATGTTTCAGGCAAAACTATAGTCACTTTTCTCAAGTGGTGAAGTTATTCTGATGTTAGTGGCTGAAACAGGTGTCTTTGCCCTCGATCAATGTATATTCACTTGATGGAAATATGAGGATGTGGCTCTTAATTAGCAGAGTACACTACAATTGACTTTGGAAGGAATTTAGGCTCTTGAGCCTCCTCAGGTGTGCAGCCAGTAGAGAGCTCTCTGGTCACATTAACTATTACACATTTTTCCAGCTAAATCAGAGCTCCAAAAGCAAAACCTAGCACTCAGGGACATCCTGTGGATTTGTGACTGACTCTGGAGGACTTAGAATCCTAAAATCAATGAATGGATTACACTGATCCATGAACGTAGATGTCTCCTCTGTGACAGATACAGTATTGATGGTCTTCATTATACTCAATCATTTCAGATCATCACCCGGAGAAATACAATAGAATGGAAAGAGTATTTTGTGGGGGGTGCAATACCTCTTAAGGAAGTGGAAGGTGTGTTATTGGATGAAGCACAGCATGGACTGCGGGCATAAAATACTGCAGACTACTGCAAAATGTCAGAGAATACATTAGTTGAATATATTTCTGGGCTACATGTATTTTGCAATAACATCTCACACAATTATGACTTAGTATCTGGGTGCGGAATATATAATTTCCTGGACATATAAATAACTTTCTATAACATATAAGTAACTTTCTTGATCCTACAGTTTCACCTGTAAATTATTTATTCTTCATTGGCCCCTGTTCATCAAGGTACTTAAACACACATCTGTCTTTAAAAACGTGATTAGTATCAAATAATTCAATGTGAGAAATGCTGTGATCAGAGGAGTTAATGGGACTAGTCACATAATTAAAACAATGGGCACATATTTAAGCTGATCTGTTTTTATAATGCTAAGCAGTTACTATGAGCAACAAAGTTCTGCACTTTAAGTAACAAGAGTTCTTCTGGTTTTGAGACCTATTTATGTATGAATCATTTTTATAACGGATATAATTTGAAAAATAAAAGTAGATATAAAGAACAGGAACTAGACAACTACAGAAGATCATGGTGGATCCAAGAACATCAGTCAAAGATCCATACTGATTTATATAGTATACAGATAGAACCCTGGCCATGTTTGGTATGAATTTGCATATAGAAAACTTGTCCAAAACCAGATCTACACATATAGGTGAAAATCAAGAAGTACAATCATATGAGTGAAATCCTGGCCTCACTGAAGTCACTGCGAGTTTTGTCATTGACTTCAATGGGGAGAGGATTTCACCCTTTAAGTTCTACTGCTCTGCTCAAATGCAGAGATACTCAATTAGCTCCACAATCTGCATGTAGATGGAAGGCAGTGTGAGGCATAGATTTTGTTGTTGGATGTGCAGGTTTTCCAAAAGAGTAAACTTGTTATCAAGGGTTTTTCAGGAGGTTCCATCATCCCAAGTGATTCCTCTGAGTCACATCTTGACTTCATCTATTTAACCAAAAAGCTCCCCTCTACTGCCAGGCTGTGACTATATATCATATGATACCAACATGGTTGTTTAGAATCTGGACTACAGTTTATGCACAGTTGTAACCCATATCTGTGAGAGAAGTACCTGTTCCACATCCTCACGTAGAAGAGCTGTGATGGAGGATCCTAAAGTACAGTGTGTGTTGAAATTCTTGCATAGAAAGGATTTTGCAGCAGCCTCAAAAGTGATTCTTTTTCTTTTGCTGTTTTCAACCAAGCCCCTAGCAATATTTCCTTTACATAGATATTTGGAAGGGTATTTAGCATCTATGTTAATTACAAGTCACCGAAGCACATGTCTGACACATGTTGAAGAAAGGATCTAAAACTAGGGACAAAATGTTGTGATATTTGACTTTTTAATCACAAAAATTATAATGTAAAGAAATGTAGCTGATGTGAACCACGTGCTTTATATAAACAGAGATGAGCAAACTCATTTAGCTAAACTTCAATCCCAGGCAGGCAGTTTGAATTTGAAAATAAGATTTAAATCTGAACAGTAAGAGAGTTAATGGGGGGAGGGAGGGAGGGAAAGGAACACAGAGGAACAGAGAAAAATATGCAGTAAAAATGGGGATTAATACAGCAAAGGATAGACAAGTGTAAAACAAATATGGAGAGCTTTATAAAAAAAAAAGAGATGGAGTAAAGGGAAGCAATCAGATGAAAAAAATCAATACACTGCATATCTACATGGGACAACCTCTTATACCAGCCTGGGGGAGCATAGCATAGGTTTCCCTTTGGCATACAAAATATTTTGTTTAAAACAATGATTCCTCCTTGGGCAAAAAAATTAGTTTAAATTAAAGGAGTCAAAGTGCACAAACTTCCACTAGCTTTGGGAATTGTATAACTCTCCTAAACAGGCCCTGATCCTGCCGTCTGGTCTGCACTGACAGGCCCGTGTGTTTGTGTGCAACTCTAGTGACATCAGTGGGACTCACTCCACGCATGTGGATAAGATTGCCAAATAGGTACTCTGGGTGGTGAAATTCATAAAAATCTCAAACTGCACAAGGTTCACCCATCCCCAATTATAAATAAAGTTGATGTTTAGTGATAGATATTTCCTCTCTTCACACTATGCTTATAAACCCTGAGAGAGTAATTGGTTCTTATAGCTTGCTGAACATCTTTGAAGGCCACTTATTTGGGCCCTGATCCTGCAAAGGCTTCTGCATGTACTTGATCTAATGGACAGTAAGTCGTCTCATTGAAGTCAATGGGGAATGTGTAATATACATAAAGTTAAACATAAACTTAAGTCTTTGCAGGCTCAGAGATTTGCATTGTAACTACATAGCAATATCCATGCAAATAGCTGATTTTTTGTTTAGAAGAAGTACTCATACATATTGAAATCATATACATTATTATTGTAAAGGTAAAATAGAAGCTGCTATATCACTACAGATGATACAAATGAATGGGATTTAGATTGCTTTGATATAGTTGTTTGTGAATGGCTTTTATTTTATGTTATTTGAAATAATTTTATTTTATTGATATCAGGTACTGCAGAGCAGAAGTAAGTAACTCTCTATCAGGAGCTGGCTTACTACTAATATTTTGCATTAATAATGCACATTTTTCTTTCAACTGTTAATGACCAGTTTATAGCCCAACTGCCTGTAAAATTTCATAGATAAATCTGCAGAAATAGATTTTTCTTTCCGCATCAAAAATCTTAGTCAATAGACTGCACCAATTTTTTCCCAAATGGATTTTACCTCCAGTAGTGACTAATGCATTAATTTTACACATTTAAAATTTTGTTTCCCAGCAGAGCATACCCATAAACATAAATGAACACATGTAGGCTCTTTATTACAGAGCGTAGATGTTTATGTCTGTGTACAACTGGGTTGCTGGAGACTAGAAGTGAAAGGTTTCTTTGTAACAGGCTTAAACATTCCAAATATTAACATAATTTTGTCTGTTGTATCAGTACATATCCAGATATCAGTACATATCTAGATATAGCCAAAGAAGGTTTTAAAGCACCAACACAGACAGTAAAGATACTATGAAAGTACCATACATGCAGCAGCCACTATTCAAACCTTAATGTCCTGACCATATTAATGTTTTTCATTTGGAACCACATTATGATTTAATCAGGCAAAAGGAGTCTCAAGTTGGGAAACCAAAAGCCGAGGCCAACAGAATTAGGGCCCGATTCTGCAAGTGTTAGCCTATGAAAATTTTATTGTCTGAATTAAAACCTGCCAAACACACATACAGAGGAAATTATGATGGACAAAGGAATACACATGCTGTTCTGACAAAAATAATCCCCGGTTTCTGTCTTGATTTGTCAGGTGATTTCATAAATTATTTTCCTTAGTGTATGCAAAGCAACATGCAATAAAATAGGAGAGGGCATAAGAAAGAAAGCAGAATTACTCTTGCGATCCCCAGCCCAGTAATGCCTTCTATAGTACCAGTAAAAAGCAATGGTACTAATAAAACTAGGCTACAACTCCCGCTTTCAAAAGAGCAAATACATTCAATGAAATCCCTCATAGCTTCTGCCCTGAAGCCAGGGTCTTAACTTCATGATCACTTTTATTTAAGTTTCTTACACTTCAGCAAAATGCATCAGAGCCTGAAAAATTAATTTTGCAGGAGAAAGTCTGCTATGACTTGTTTTCTTTTTGTTTTTCACATTGTGGACATAGTAGAAGGCATTCCTGAAAGAACTATACTTTCACACAGTCAAGCTATATTTTTCACAGAGCAACAAAAGTTCACTGTAACTGCAATCTCATTGCAATTTGCCTGTGACTGTCATACTCTTTCACTATATCCAAATTTGCCGTTAGCAGATTCCACAATATATATATGGTTATACTCGATGCCTCTAATAGTTCTATATACCACATGCCATGAGACGCTGGAATTGGTTAACAGTGATGTTGTTAGTAATTCTTATGTACATTTAAATTGCAGATTGGTTAGTTGGGGCATACAGCTATTACCTCCCCTCTCTCAGCCACACCATGCCAAAAAAGTTAAATGGCCCTATTTTAAAAATCAGGTTTTTTGAATATAAAGTAATAATTGTTGTTTGATTGACAAATAAATGATAATATTAAGAAATAACTAATATTGTCTGGACTTTTGAAATACCAGTGAGCAATGGATTGGATTGGATTGGAGTGCAATTTAACCTCTTATGTTTTTACAAATGTTAACTAGGTTAGTTCACCAAAGAATAAGGATACTATGAAATAAATTGTGCTGTCTTAAAAATCCCAGTACAAAATACAGAACATTTGGAACCCCAATAAATTCTGAGTTTATTAATAGATTTTTAATCAATACTTTTCTCATATTTTCTTTCCCAAAGCCTTTTCATTACTAAGGTGTCAAGTCTACAAAAGATCAAAGTACAATTTGCTTGTAAGGGAGTGACCCAGATTAAGTTGTACCTAGCAAAGGCTATATAAAAAGACATAAGGTAAAATAAATATCTTTCCATGGGTTCATTTGGTGTTTGTTATCATTTTTCTCCTAGGGCTCTGATACTGCAATGAGCTTTGTGCTGACTCTTTGGTGGTTCAGATGTGTTTTCTGTCTATAGACGAGATCTCACCGTTCAGAAGAAAGAAACCCTTCCTTCCATTTATTTGTTTTGTCGTAGCTGCTAGGAGCTCTAGTTATGGACCAATACACCATTGTACTAGGGGCAGTACAAACACAGAAAAAAAGATGATTCGTATCCCAAAAAGCTTATAGTCTAGTTACACAAACCTTGGATCTGGATGTTTAGGAGCAAAGAGGTGCTGTACACCTGTTTACATCCTCCTGGAGCAGGGACCCTGGGAATGGATGAGGCCTGAGCTCCAGCCCCCGACTTGCTGGCCAGTGCAGCTGAATTGGTGTGGGGAGCACTGTAATTTGTTGCAGATGGATGCCAGCGGCAAATCACGGACTCTACTCCTCCGGGGCAAGGAGGAAGCAGGGCAAGCATTATGACTCAGCGATATGTCACTGAATCACATTGCCTACTGGGGATACACCTAGGGCAGTAGGTGCAGCTTATGCATCACCCTTTGCTAAGGATTGTTTCTGGTGTCAAAATTTAGCTGTTAATAAAGCAATGCCTATGGTCATGGAGTATGATGGATGCCATCAGTTAGCTTTTTCCTAGGTGTGTTTGCAAGGGATAGTCCCTCTGACATCAACGGGGCTCTTAAGGTCACAGATGTCTGCCCCTGCAGGCTCACTGCTGGATTGGGGCTTAAATCAGTACCTTTATATGCGACATGATGTATGGAAATCTCTTATTGTCACAGATTGAACTAATGTTCTGGATGAAGGAAGACTGGGTGGTAAACGGGACTCGTAAGAGGAATGAAAAACTTTAGGGTCACCAGTTCAAATCCAGCCAAGGTTACCAAAGGAGCCACCAAATGAAATTAATGGGTAACAGGTTTAAAACAAATAAAAGGAAGTTCTTCTTCACTCAGCGCACAATCAACCTGTGGAACTCCTTGCCTGAGGAGGTTGTGAAGGCTAGGACTGTAACAAGGTTTAAAAGACAACTGGATAAATTCATGGATGTTAAGTCCATTAATGGCTATTAGCCAGGATGGGTAAGAAATGGTGTCCCTAGCCTCTGTTTGTCAGAGGGTGGAGATGGAAGGCAGGAGAGAGATCACTAGATCATTCACTCCCTCTGGGGCACCTGGCATTGGCCACTGTCGGTAGACAGGATACTGGGCTGGATGGACCTTTGGTCTGACCCAGTATGGCCATTCTTATGTTCTTAAGTCTGATGGCTGTTTAGTGGCCAGTGTGAAATGAGCTGGCGGACTCAGTCTAGTGATAGTCTCTTCCCAGTCAACAGATTCCATATGGCAGAACTAACACTACATTTAGCACTGATTATCACCCTGCTAGGCAGGTTGAGCAGAAAGGCCAAAGACTCAGTGGGCATGAAGGCCTAACTACCTCCCTGAACAGGGTTGAGGCAATGTCGGGGAAGTTTACGCTACTGATAGTGGGTAAACAGAAAACTCCAGTCTCCGGGGGTCTTGGGCTTTTAAGCTCTTCATGGCAGGGAGTGTCTCTGACCATGTGATTGTGAGCACAAAAGGGCTCTGATCATAGGAACTATTGCAGTAAATGAATGTTAAATTATAATAATAAGACATGGCTTTCAATAAAGCACCTTTCAACATTTTAAATATATTTCTTTAAAAACTGGTGGTCAAGATGAGGGACTTGCTGGTAAGAAAGCACATTTAGAATGACCAAACTACAGAACAGGCATCATCCTGCAGAGAGAACTTCTTTAAATGTAGAACAAAATATAAAATGGGATTGTGCCTTTTAAACACACACAGAAAAAAACTCATTTGGTTTATGATACCGATCATAAATACCAGCATGCACTGCTCTGTGATCATAAATCAATCATCCACAAATCATGAGTTAGGCAAGCCCCAACAAATCATGTGATTGGCTTAACAATGAGGGGATTTATAAAAAATAATAAATGTTGGGGTTCTTTTTTTCGTCTAGTTATTTGAGCTTTTGCCCACAACCATGAGGACTAGAAATTTACTTTTATTTTTAAAGGAAAACTGAGATTCAAAATACTGTGACTTGAGGATCTGGGGCTTGAAGAATAACAGCAAATACCACAAGACTCGTGATAAAATTGTGAGAGATAGCAACACTAGGAATTGTTTTACTAAAGGATAGATTTTGGCTTCCGGTACAATCCTAAGCAAGGGATGGAGGATAAGATGCTCTGCCCCAAAAGTAGCCTCAGTATTCATCGTGATTCAAGGACATACCTCTTAGCTGCAATGCCTCCCCTGCTTCCTCATTGCTCTGGTGGCAGTAGGGGTGGGAGGTATTGGCCTATATCAGCAGAAAATAACTACCCCTCATGCCAACTCAGCTGTACTCATATGCAAGTAGCCAGGGCATATGGTGCTCACTTAATCCTGTGTGCCTATACCCAAAGGCCAGATATCCCACACAGTTATCTAAGGAGGTTCTTACTCCCCTGCATGGGTATATAATCCTAGACACAATCTAGAACTGGATGCCTTTAATGGGGATATTTGTTATGAAATCTGAGGGCCATTCTGAAACACATAGTTAATCCTGATCCTGCAGACACTTACACCCATGAGTAACTTTACTCATGTGACCAGTCTTACTGAGCTCACACAAGTGTTTGCAGAATCAAGGGTCTAGAGGAGTACGCCTTTTCTGCTCATAGTGGATCTCTGATTCTGTTACCCTTGAAATCAACAGGCGCTTTGCCATTCACATCAAATAAAGTCCCAGAAGGATATTTATACCTTTATTCACATTTACTTTTATTGTAGCATTACTGCCTCCTGCCAAGAGAGTGGCATTCGGGAGATAGAGGATAATGCATTATACTGTGTTTTCCCATCACCTCCTCATCTCCCACAATGTAACCATTGTATCCATTCTGTCTCAGTTAACTTTTAACATGCACATAAAAGGGAAAAAGTTTATCAAAACAAAACAGAAACAATAGACATTTATAACATTTTAAGTGTGTTTGGCACGTAATGAAAATTTTAAAGGGAGAAAAGTTCGCATTAAATATAGTATTTGTTACTGCTCTTGTTTTAAACAGCAACAAAAATACCCAGCCCAACTGTAATTCAGAAGTGATACCTGTTGCTGGAGTTAGAGTAGCAGCCGTGTTAGTCTGTATCCGCAAAAAGAAAAGGAGGACTTGTGGCACAAATACTCCTTTTCTTGTTGCTGGAGTGTGACAGCAAATTCTTTCCCATTTATGATGCTTTGTAATGCTTGGGTGCATAAGTTAGTAGAGGCCACTTGTGTGCAGGGAATAGCCATATATGGACTGGAAAAGCATATGCTTTATTCATAAAAGCGAGTGGCACATTTTTGCTCAAAATGTAATATAAAGAGTGCATGTTTCTTTTAATGAAATGGTCTCGAATGACTGTTGGGAGACTTAACTTTTTCCCCAGATATAAACACTAGGAACTCAATGTTCATAATACTTTGCAAAGTTAAAAATGAGTAAAGTTTTGAGAATATTCAGATCTATCCTTCACTGATTTCACTACCAATATAAAATAGGAGAATTTTAGTTGTTGGGGGGGAGGGGAATATTTGTTTATTTTTTTAAATTTACCCAGAATGTTTCATAATTGTAATATCTTCCAGTTATTTTTAGAAGTGGTTTTATGATGTGCAGTGCTCCTGCTCCAAGTACTCAAGATCTGAGGTCAGTGTGAAGATTTCCATTGATTTCTATAGGCTTTGGATTGGGCTCGAAGGGCACGAGAGCTTTAGAAACGCCAACATCTATTATTAATTATTATTACTGAATAGATGAAATACATTTTCCCCCTTTAAATGTGAAGTTCCTTTTGATTAAGATGAGTGGACAACTCAAAGTTCCAACTTCTAATAATTTCTACTATAAAAGGAGGAAGAATAAGGTTGGACATGGTGACCACAAAGAAATTAGAGTTTTAAGCACAGAACTCTGGGGGCAGGAGGGTAAAATCACGAGGCCAGTCTCAAAGACACAAAATGCCTTCTTGAACTTTTGAATATCTTTGGGGAAACACATTTTTAGGGATGTGGTGAGCTAGACTAGGCATAAAATTAAAATACCTCATATTTACCGATCCTGTTAGCAAGTGCCAAATTCACATTGAGTTGACACTCACTTTAAAGAGTCAAGCATGTGGGTGCTACGGGCTCTGTCACAGAGCAATTTTCATCCTTACAAATGAGGGCCCATTACTCCAAAGAATTCCACAGGCTGGGAGAATATAATAATGTGGTCCAAACAAATATGGTATTTTTATAAATCCAGATAAAGCAGAATGCAAAGATAATCCATAGGGAGAGAACCAGTTGGTCACTAAAACAATCTGAAGAAAGGCAATGCCGTAATATATAAACAATTAACACAAATTTTAAATCAATGCGCTGTCACCCTAATAGCCAGTGGAGTCAGCTTGGATGGGTGTAATATGATGAGACAGTTTAATTCTTGTTATGACATTAGCTGCAGAATTTTACCACAGCTGAAAATGCTAGAGCGAGAAGAGTTTCCAATTATCAGTGTGATACAATACACAAGTTTAGATTAGACCAAAGCATGGATCACGTCTCGTAATTGTGACAAGTTAACATGGGAGAAAGGCTGGAGAAGCTCCTGAGATGGTATTAGGAATTTTTCTTATAGCACATGGATGATATGCTTATATATATAAGAAAACAGAATTGCCTTGGATTGGTTCAGCTCTCCTCTTGGCTTTATGTATATATATATGCATATATATACACATATACACATAAAGCCAAGAGGAGAGCTGAACCAATCCAAGGCAATTCTGTTTTCTCAGCATTAAGCTTCAAAAAATTAAAAGTCATCCAGGCTTGAATCTCAGATAGACAGGTAATAAGCCATGACAGCACTTCAATAGAATCCACAGGAATAGGCAAGTAGATCAGGGTGTCATCCATATAAATATGATAATGAAACCCAAATCTCTGAATAATACCACCAAGTGTGAGCATGTCAATATTAAAGGGAAGTGGGCTGTGAACAGAACCCTGAGGGACCTCAAAGTTTAATGGTATAATACCAGACAGCTAGCCGCCCAATGTGATGTAAAGTCTGTGTACCTTTGAAAGAGATGATTTAAGCTCTTTTTTTTAATGTAGTTCCCTGAGTTGGAAATGGGTCTACAATTCACACATGTAAGGGGAGGCACCTTTCTCGAGGTGACAATATGATATGCTCCCGATTTTTTTTTAACTTGCATTGGGTTGGTTTTTGGTCTCAGTTTGATTGCTAGCTACTCTTTTCAAAAATCTTCCTGGAAGTTTTACTAACTGCTTGATGTCCAGTGCTGAGAGTAATAAGTGTGCAGAGATGCCAGCTTTCTCCATTACTTTTACCAATGCCATGGAGGCAGCTGGAATCCCAGGAAGCGATAGAAAGGGATTTAGACTGGGGAATATCTAGTTAAAACATTATATATGTTATGTTCTGCTTGCCTTTTTTTTCAATAAAATATTTGCAAAAATGGGGTCAGAATTTACCTTTAGTATTAATATATAAAATCATTCACAAATGTCCAAGGCTCTTGTTCTGAAAAATAATGTTGCTTTTGGACGGACTTTGTACTAGTTTGGCTCAGCTGGTAACATAAGGCTTGCAAGGGAAGTAGATGAACTGGTAAAGAAATGAAAATTGGGTAAAGCCAATTTACAAGCTGAATATCCTTCACTAAAAAAGGCTTACCAGGCATTTTGCACAGAAAGAAGCTATTATTTCCCTTTAAAAAAAATCTTGTTCCCCTCTGTGAAATCCCACCGGTTCCAGATTCATGGATGAGATCCCAGAAAGCGCCACACATCCCATGGCTTGCAGAGACAGTAACGAGGCTTCTACTGTTTGTGATGTTGTATTGTGGGGTGTTTTCAGTGAACCAAGAATTACACAGAGCATTTCACTGAGGAAAAGAACCTAAACTTTGTTTAAAAACTTATAAATTAAAACTTCCTTCTGTGCTGAGTGGCTTCCCGCAGCATGGGTGCACTTAGCATGGGAATCCTGTTTTAAGTCAATCTTAGTTTGTTTTGCAGCACACTTTAAATAGCAACTAATCTTTTAAAAAGTTGACCTGAAAAATCAATGTGTCAGAAAATACCCCAAACACTACCCAGTACTTGATTGAAATGGTTGCCTTTTGATCTAATGGGATAGACTATTGCACTCCCTCCTCCCCCAAAATAAATAAAATGTTCATAGTATGATACCACTTCTATTTGGAATACAGAAATACAGGGGGTTACATACTGCATTAGAGAGTAGTCACATCAAGTTCAATATTCTGCCTCTGTCCATGATTTTTGTGTGGTTTCAGAGGGAGGCAATAGGGCACACAATGCACTGATCTAATTGTATGCTGGGTAAAATTTTTCTTTCCTGAGCCATCTGATGATCAGTTACACCCCTAATCATAAGGCTTGATTCCTCCTACCTTAGAATTATAAACTTATTATCCGTCACTTATTGTCCATTTCATCCCCACACCACTAAACTTCAGCTACAGTACTTCATTTTGTGATTCTAAATTCTCTACACAAATGAAAAGATTTTTTCATTCCTTTTATGGAAATGCAACCCTACTTGTATTATGCCTTAAAAGATGTTTTTATCCAAAAATCTAGACAGCTGCCAACTTCCCTAAGTCCAAAACTATCATTACGTGTTTACTCTTAGACAGGGGATTTTTCTGGATCTTCCCTCCTGACCCAATGTTAAAGCCAAGTTGGTTTGAGATTGAAGATTCATTTATGTCTCCTTGGCAATTATCACTATTACTGCTCACAATCCTTCCCAATCTTTTTAAACATCCTGTTATTAAAGCCATTTGGCAAGCATTTAAAGCCCTAGATAAGTTAACCATGCACAAAATATCCCACTTTGGGGCAGAATCCAGCTATAAAAATAAATGGTTTACAGTCTGAAGGCCATGGTTCAGGATGCGTATTCTTCATTTGTGAAGCGGGGTCATCATTACTGACAATAAAATTATCCAGGGTCTGATCCTCCCCCACTGAAGTCAGCAGCAAAATTCCTGTTGATTTCAATGGTGTATAACTGGGCCATTAATTAGGGAATCTAACATTCCACAAAGTTGCTTCAAAAGTATGTATAGTTCAAAAGTATAATTGGATACATTAAGATGATAGATAATAGATAAGATGAAAGAGATATCAGATTTGAAAACACATTATAAACTGGACAGTAGGAGGAGCATTTTGCATAAATGAGGCGTAAAGCCTTTTAACATTACCATTCCACTTGCTTTTTTGAAGGTGGAGAAGCTAAGCTTTAGAGTCTGACTTAAATATAAAATCTGCCCAGATACAGGAGAACTAAGCGTGCACCAACACAGGATGGAAAAAGCTCTGGTCAGCAGCTGAACTGTAACATTATGCCGAATCTAATCCTGCAAACATTTGAGTCCAATGAGATTCTTAGGTTAGCACAGTTATTCATGTGCATAAGTGTTGGAGGATCAAGCCCTTATTTGCCACAGAGTTTCTGGTCTCCTGTCAATACATTTCCCTCAGGGGTACATGATTAAAACTTTTGTTATTTTTCTGTGACCTCCTTTTATATAGTTATTAAAATGTGACTTTGTACCTTTTGGACTCAACCACAATCCCCAAAACTTTTTTGGTCTTTTTACTGAAGAGACACACTAAGGACTTTTTAACATTAGCTTATAAATGTTTGCTCTTTACTCTCCATTGTTTCCAATATCCTTTTTGGATTCTGAAAATAACATTTCCCCCCACCAGTATTTTCCTTTTCCAATAGACTTTGTTTTTTTCCCATATTTCTTGAAAATCACTTGCAGTGCAGAAGTCCAGCCCAAAGCACTCTGCCCCTTTTAAGTCACCCATAAGGCCTGCACAGGAAGACCACCGGTAACGTGGCTGCATGGGAATGCCTCTGCACGGCTACTATGGAAAGAGTCTCCATACCAGTCACACATAGCCCATCACGGAAAACCACAGTGGATGGGAAGCCTATGAAGAGGATACAGGCCCATCTTTATGTGACCCATTGGCCTCAGTGTCTTGTGCAGCGGGACTATGGCTGCTCTTTTACACTGATAGTTGGAATCGCAGCCATGGTGAAGCTGTGCAGCTACCCTACGTGGTGGTGGTGGGGGATTCCACTTCCCCAGCTGCCCTGTACTCAACCCACAGAGCTCTTGAGAGTTTGGGTTGGAGTGTAGTTCATAAACAGAACATACAATTATAGCACTTTGTTTCATTTACATTTGTTAGCAATGTCAGTGTAGGAATTTGTTAAAAGAAACTTCACCAGCTTAAAAAAATATGGGAAGATTTTCAGAAGTGCTCAGCATTGGCCTAACTTTGCTCCTTTTGAAGTCCTTTTATGCTTCAGAATCCCACCTCATAGGGTTATAAAACACAAATTTCCTTACCTAGTCACTAAAAATAATACCATGAGATATTAGAACAGAAATAATTTTTAAAAAAATCTAATATAAGTTTCAACATTCATTCTGTTGGTACAGAAAAGGGCAACAAGAATGACTAGGGGTATGGAAAAGCTTCCATATGAGGAGAGATTAATAAGACTGGGACTTTTCAGCTTGGAAAAGAGACGACTAAGGGGGGATATGAGAGAGATCTATAAAATTATGACTGGTGTGGACAAAATAAATAAGGAAGTGTTATTTACTCCTTCTCATAACACAAGAACAAGGGGTCACCAAATGAAACAAATAGGCAGCAGGTTTAAAAGAAAAAAAAGGAAGCATTTCTTCACACTACGCATAGTTAACCTATGGAACTCTTTGCCAGAGGATGTTGTGAAGGCCAAGACTATAACAGGGTTCAAAAAAGAACTAAATAAATTCATGGAGGATAGGTCCATCAGTGGCTATTAGCCAGGATGGGCATGGATGGTATCCCTAGCCTCTGTTTGTCAGAAGCTGGGAATGAAGATCACTTGATGATTACCTGTTCTGTTCATTCCCTCTGAAGCACCTGGCATTGGCCACTGTTGGAAGACAGGATACTGGGCTAGATGGACCTTTGGTCTGACCTAGTATGGCTGTTCTTATGTTTGCACTTAACAATTCATTCATCTTAGACCCTGAAAAGAGACTAATTAGTTTCACTTTTGTTTGTGGTTAGTATCTGGCCAATTTCCCTTTAAGGACAGGCCTACAGTAGAGAAATTTCACCGAAAATTGAAACTGGTTTTAAAATAGCATAGACCAGACTTCAGACAGCATGGGCTATATTTACCAAACTACTTTCAAAGCCACTTTCACCATCTTGGTGATGAAAGGGAGGGTGGGACTCCGAAGCAGGGCCGGCTCTACAGTTTTTGCCGCCCCAAGCAGTGAGAAAAACTGCCGCCGCAGACGGCAAAAGGAAGCAGCTTCGGCCGATTTGCCACGGCGGCAGGCGGAACACAGAAGCTGCCGATGAATTGCCGCCGTGGCCGGAGGAACTGCCGCCCCTTTCTAACGGCCACCTGCTTGGAACGCTAGGGCCTGGAGCCGGCCCTGCTCCGAAGGCCAAAAACCCATATTTATATATTGTGGGAACTTTTGCTGTTTTAAGGCTAAACACGTTTTATGATAACCTGACCTATTCCCCCAGATTCTTTCCTGAAATGCTTTCAAGGAATGGGACTAGGTAGAAGGCAGGCAAACATTACTTTGCTTCTCTGATGTTCTGACCAAATTCCAAATCAAAAATCTGTTTAACCATTTCTGGTTTCTAAAAGGGGGTGGTGTGCTCATAATGGGGGGAGGAAGATATTTTTTCAACAATTTTTCTGTTCATATAATAATTTTGTTTTGTATTTTTCATTATTTTGGCAGTCTGTTCCTCTATCTTTATCACTCCTGGCTTCAGAACAAGTAAGATGGGTCCTCCAAAATATTACCAGTCGTGACAATTGAAGAACCGCCTTACATAGCAGCACCATGAATTCCCCATGGGCTGGCCCTTGGACAGGTCATCACCCACCTCAAATTAGCAGGATAAAAGTGAAGCACCTCCTAAACTGTTACTTCTCTTATTTGTCCAGCTGATGCAAAATCTCAAACTCAATATTTGCCTCAGCAATGAAAGCTTTATCTTTACCTTCAACAGGCACCTTTACTCCTGCAGGCATGGGGGGCTAATTTACGAGACAATCTTCACCAGCCAGCTAGTATTGCACCCTTATTAAGCTCATGCTGCCAAAGGACATTTCTTACTTGTTGATTTCAATTTTTTTTTCTTATAGTCTCTTTAAATTGGTTGAAATGAGTAATACAAAAAACATCATAATACTGAATGGACCCACAAATTCTCCAAACTACATCCCAGTGTCTATATTTACATTGGTTGGAATTGATGTGCACTAGAGTAAGAGGGAGGACTGGGAGGGAAATGGTAACACTCAATGCAAGGTGTACCCACAATTCCAAGTTCCTCCCACAGTTTCACAATGGCTGATGTGTCTTCCAAACTAATCAGATATGAAGGTGTTAACAATGTTTTCATTAGACTGTCATTGTTATGCTTCAGGGTCAACACCAGCTTGACATGTATTGGTCAGTCTGCACTTTTCCATTGTTTCTGTCTCTCTGCAGACTCAGACAGGCAGCCCTGCTTTGGGGGTCACATTCAGAAAGTTTTCTTCCCATTCCTAGAGGGCTTGAAATCTTTTCTTTCTTTCTTTCTTTCTTTCTTTCTTTCTTTCTTTCTTTCTTTCTTTCTTTCTTTCTTAAATGAAAGTTGAAATTCAGCACAAGCTGATGAGACCACTAGTGGAAGGCCGAGTATTAGCTTAATCCGGCGCCTGGATCTGCAATCTAGTGACACTGTGCTGAAAAGAAATAGTCTGAAAAGGATGAGTCACTTGGAATTATGTGAATGGAGGGCTTGCAGGATCAGGCTCTGGAATTAAAAAAGTTATATGTGATTACATGTTGTAATGTACCTTGCTAGCTTTGGAATTACATATACATGAACTATTTGTGTAACATGGCATAATGACACTATTTTGCTTTCTATTTTTCTAAAAAAGCAAATGTTTTAAAAATGAACAAGATATTGAAATGTAAAAACTCCCTACTGGAAATGCTTGTTATGGTTTTTTCACATATGACATCCTTGAATAACTGGAAATTATACCCCTTAATATTTCTTTGGCAACTTGTTTATTAAAATAATCAGAATGACTTTTTTTATGTCACACAGTCAATACATATGAGACCCATTAACTTTCATATCTACCTAGGTACTTATGAGTCCCTAATTTGCCATCATCATGATATGGCATCTGAGCACCTCCCAAGACTTTTCTGTGTTTCAGATGACTATTTGCATGCCATTTTATGACTTCCAGACCTTTGCGGTTTCAAATAATGTTTATAATGGGAAAAGTGTATTTTTTTGCATGCCCCTCTCATTCAGCCAAAGCTGAACCTACCACACGCAACTCCCCAGACAAATTTACTTTGGGACTGAGACCTGGCATTGAGAGTAACAGCCCACTGGGTAACTATTTCACAAAGCTGACCAACTGAAAACAAGGGGTTATAATGGAAACTCTAACAACAGTAGGCACTACTAGGTCCCTATTAAGATTTGATTAATCATTTTTTTCTTTCCTGTATTTCTTCTTTTTTCCCTTTAATAAACCTTGGTATTTAGATAAACTCTTGCCTCTTTGGCAGGATACAGGTGAGGCAAATGATCCAAAATCCTATTGGGGCATTACCTTGTTACTTCAGCCTCGCAAAGTCCTTGAGAGAATTTTGGAGGCAAGGTTGAGGTGACGGTGAAGGAAAATATAGGAGAGGAGCAACATGGCTTTAGGAAGGAAGGAGTACTATAGGCACAATATTTGCAGTGACAGAAGTGTGAAAGAAAGATAAATGGAGGACATAACTGCTGTGTAGCATTTATTGATCTGAGAAAGCATATAACCCGGTTCTGCAGGAACTGGTGTTTGGAATATTGAGATGGATGGGAGGGGGCTTCAAAAAGTGGAGTGGATAGTGGAGTAGTATTGAAGGTCAAAAGCTAAGGTAGTAACAATACATTGAATATCAGAGAGTTCTGAAGTGGTGGGATTGAGAAAAGGCAGTGTGCTGAGTCCATGTCTCTTCATCTTAGCTATGGATGTAATTAGTAGTAGAACCAAGCTTGTGAAGACACAGAGAGAACTAAGGCATGCTGATGATCTGCCCCTTTTGACTGACAGCAAAGAGGAATTGGTAAATATAGTATCAGGGTGGGAAGCTGTGTTTGAAGACTGTGGTTTGAAGGTAAACACAAAGAAAATTGAAGTTATGCAAGTAGGGAAGGTGGAAGAATTTTTGATTGAGGTTTCACTTAAGAAGTTGAAGAAGAAGAAATATTTTGTGTACTTGGGAAGTACACTTAGTGCCACTGAAGAGAGATCTGGAGAACTGAAAAGTGTTGTCTGTCCTGGGAACCAGCCCAGGAATAACCACAACAAAGGGTGAACTTGAGCTGCACTGAGGTTTAATTTATTGCTTCCCTTATTTGTGCGATTACACTCACACACACAACACATTCATGCTGGCAGGCTGCAGGTGTGGATGTTGGTTTTGATTTCACAGGTGGCTGAGTCTGGCCAGGTGACAGCTGCCCGGAGATTGGCCACAAGGTGACGAGAGTCCCCCGAAGTCCCTTCAGATCTGCGGGAGGGCTCTACTGCTTCCAGTCCAGTCTTGAATTTAGTGTGCTGTTACATTTCCTTGTTGGTACCCTACCTGGCCACCCGTTTCGAGATTTATACCTTCACCTAGATAATACCATAGTTCCATAAAAAGTTATATTTGCTTCTTTGTTTTGCCATTGGCAGTCACTCACACTATCTCACTCATTCCTTACATTAATTGATTACGTATTCATAAGCATGACTACAATTGGTAATATAGAGCAATGCAGCTTTAAGTAAGCATCTAACACCATTGGGGAGCTTCTGCTGCTTGTGGCTTTGGAATAGCATAACAGGAAACTGTGCAGACTGTACTCAAAAAAGCAAATGGGGGGGGGCACATCCGGCTACAAAAAGAAGAACCCAATGTGCATGGGCAGAAGTGAAAAAGGTGGAAGGAGTACTGAGGGACTAGCAATTAAGTAACAAACTGAAAGGCAAAATGTATTGTCCCTGCCTGCTCCATGATTTGGAAACGGTGGGTCTTACGGAGATGGAAGAAAATACAAGTAGTAAAGATACAAGTAGTAAAAAATAATACACTGCAGGCAAGTGGAGAGTAGACAGAGTGCACATGAAAAAAAACTAGGGGAAAGATGAACTTGGGGCGTTCAGTGATAGATAGAATAGTAAGCACATGTTTGAAGTGGGTTGGACGTATGATTAAAAATGGGAGAAGAATGACCAGCAAAGAATGCATAGAAGGAAGAGGATAGCAAGAAGGATGTAGAAAACTGAGTATACAATGAAAAGACTCTCTCAGGAGAAGTTTGAAGAGAAAAGGACCAGAAATCCAAGACCTATGCACCAGTACCATGACAGGAAGGCATGGCAAAGAATTGTGGGCACCTCTGACCCTGTGTAAATGAAAAAGGAGTGGAGAAATGAAATGATTTAGACAAACACTTGCATCCTTTTTATGAATGGTCATCAGAAATATGGGTATTGGTCATTAAGCCTGAGCCATAATTAATTAAGTTATATAATGGGAAATAAGACAAAAAATGTTCTCTCTCTCACTCTTGTGTGTGTGTGTTAGAGAGAGATAGAGAAAGAGAATGAGAGAAATACCTATGGAGACATACCTTACTCCACAAAATGTCCCACTGATTTCCATAGGACTACTTATGGAGTAAAATACTATTCAATGGGCTTGTTTTTCTACAGCCTTGCTTGCGCCTTATGTAATCATTTACACCTGTGTAGGGTGGATGTGAACTGCTATCATTTGGCTTGGGTACTATTTTACAGCCACTTTGCATATGTCCAAATAACTGCCCAATTTGCAAGGTGGTGGAAAATCAGCCAAAGGTGAGTAAAGGTGACAGAATTGGGCACAACTGATTCATTTTCACCAAAGTCCCATGTGATAAGAAAGCATGTATTATAAGTCCCAGTTTAGGGATGGGAATATTAAAGAACGTAAATTTAAATGACTAGCCCAAGACCACAGCAGACATCACTGTTGGATCTGCAAATAAAACCCTGGATTCCTTGGCTTTCAGTGTCAGACAACACCACCCTCTCAGTCTTATCAGGTGACTTGTAGAAAGATCTTACATTTAAATAAACAGCACTTGACTGACTCAATACATTAGTTTCAAGATGAACAGGCTGTTATCTCTTACTCTGTCCTCTATCAATTTTCTTCATTACCGGCACTATACATCTCTGGAGGCTAAGGAACTACTGCGCAGAAGTCGCTAATTTAGTTTCTGCAAATAAGAAAATAAGTCTGGATGCAAAATGCTGGTGCAATTTAGACAAGATGCACACAGAGGTTTGGTGACTAGTCTTAATTAGGCCATCTTTGTTTACATTTGATGTTTATCAGCTAATTGGCATGGCAAGGTGTGAGTCACACAGCTTCCCTCTGGCATGAAATCAGTTTGTAGGAGAAAAACTGGGAGAACAAACGATCCCAATTATAAGAAAACCCACTGTGCTAATTATCATCCCAGGAAGGATGGAGCCTCCCAGCACCAAACTCTCTTGCTTCCCCTCCCCTCACTTACAGCCCCAGCAAGCTAGAGCTGCAGGCATAGTTCCCCCTGACCACAGGTATTTCTCAACTTCGAGTAGGGATCTCAACTTCTCCCCTTTGCCTCAGCTGGAGCAAAGGGAACATTTTCTGATCACGCCTGTGGTGCCACAGAGCAATTCTCCAGAGAGGAGGTAGGTTTTACACCCTTGCCTTCCTTTGTTTTATTTTGGTGTGGATTACAGCACAGCAACAACACAAAAAATCCATCACATCATTTGATATTTGAATGCCTGTCAAAATCAAAGCATCAATATTTACTGTGTTGGAGCTGGCTCCTCATAGTTTCACTGCTTGTATTAATTAAAAATAACACCAAAAACAGCTTTGATTTCTCCCCCCCTTTTCTATTTTTTTTTTAGACCAGCTGTAACTTGGCTTCTTTCCTAGTCTATCCTTGTTCTATTTTCTTGGCACTTGCTTTCCATACGTTTGTGTGTGTGTGTGGCGGTGTTGGATCCTTTGCCCCCACACCCTTTTAAGCATTATCCCTATACAGCAAGGGTCCCATGCACAGGAATGTTTCTTGGCTGCCCTTGAGTTGAATGATGATCCTGGACCCTTGGAAAAGCCACAAAGCTCAATGCTCTCTGTCTCCCTGTGCCTCTCTTGTCTTCCCTTCTTAGTAGGGGTAACAGATGGCTGAGGCTTTCACCAACAGTCCTGAACACATTGTCAATCCCAACTGAAAGTGAAATATTCAGTGGCATTTAAATTAAATAGACTCTAATGCTTCAGTAATATTAATTACGTTTTCATTCATCCCTGCCCTAATAAATCAACACATAAAGATAGGATGATCCTGTGGCTGGCAGCAAAGCAGGGCCATTCTGCCCTTTGTAAGGTTATACACACAATGCCCCCATTCTTATAGGGACATGATGGCCCCTTCAAACATCTGTGCTCAGCACCACTTGAAGGGAAGCCAAAGTGGTAACATTTAAACTTTTCTTGTTCAATTTGTCCATGCAACAGGGCTTGATTCAACAAGAACTTCCAGGGAAAACTGTAAAACCGTATCAAGCTGGTGAAAACTTTTCACCATTTCTTTCACAGGGCTATAGATTTATTTTAACAGCCTTAAAAACTAAGGCCAACCACAAGGCCTCCATTCTCGTGGCAGCATTTGTTACCCCAGCATCAACCCTTCAAAGGTGGAGGGAAGGGGGAAGGCTTGAATTGTTTGGAAAACTCACAATGTTGAGTTGAATTTCAGTATTTGGGGAGGCCACACATTTTTTGTGAATGCCACAGGGGAAATAGACTCTCTACTCCACCACCAAGAGGTTTTTCCTCCCTTCACTGCTATACATCTGTAAAAGGAGGCTAATAAAACAGTTGAATAAAAGATCACTGCTAGTAAATCTTCAGGAGACAAAAACCTCCACTTGTGATGCTTCAAAGCTGCCCAGAACTACCAGTTTACCCCAAAAGCCCCAACTCAATGCCTCTGATTGGAAAATAAAAAGCCTTGCGCATAAAAACTTCACTCCAATTGTTACGCAGTGAATGCAGCGTTTACATACAACAGCTTTACTTGACCAAATGACTCCCCAGCAGACAAATGAAAACCTCTTCAGTGATACAATTTGGTTTCTGCTGAAAAGTCCAGCTAGTTAGGGCTGATCATGTTAAAAAATAAAATAAAATGACAAAAGAGTGCCACAGCACATAAGGACATTACAGAAAGCAGGAAAAAACAGAACTTCTTGATGGGACAGCGGGAAAGTGTAATTCAGTAAGAACCTTAATCAAATAGCATATGGAAATCAACTCTTTCTCCTAAAGTGGCTTGATTTCTCTTTGCAGATATCTCAAAGGGTTTATTCTGAGATTAATCTAAGATAACAATTGAGAAGATATTCACAAAGTGATACATGGTTCGAATTTAGAAAGCACATGGTGACAGGCCCAATACTACATTCCTTGCACAATTAAAACTCTTATTAAAGTCAAGGGGCTTGAGTCTGCATTGCCTTGCTCCTTGTGTAGTCCCACATGTGGAAAGCAAGTGTCAGATCGCACCAGATCAGGATGGTTGTGGTCTATGCCCACTTTGCATTCATTTTATAAGGGTGCAATGACAACACCCCCCAAGTGCAAGGCAGCGAAAAATCAGGTCAATTGATTTAATCTTTGGTTGTACAGGGAATGTAAGTTCAGGTATTGTATGAGGTTATCCGATACATGGACATGGAAACCTCCATTTTAACAACCAAGATGCTAATGCTGTGTTAGATCTGGGATATTAGCAGATGGAGGCTAGAGAGAGATGAAGAGAAAGAAAGGGTTAGAAAACATTTAATAAGAGAAAAGATTGTTCTAACCTTTTCCCTACTCATTTCTTATATCCTTTTACTAGGACCAGCTTTTCATACCAGAAGGATACATTGAACAAATCCACAAATAAAGAAAAATTTAAAAGATATCTTTCAGTCTAATAGGACTGAGCCAGTCCAGAATATGCATTTGTGGGCTTTTGATGCCCTTTCCATGTGGTTATAGGGACTGGGCCTAATACCTGAGGGGCCTGCACTAATAATAACCTATGCACAACAATAACTTAATGCACAACTTGCTATGGCCTATTAATATATCATGTTTTGTAGACAGAGCACAAGAAATTCTGGATTGGAGCCCTTTTATTTTCTGAACTAAATAAGAAATTAGGATAATCCTGTAGGGGCAGTATCCCTCCCCTCATTCTATATTTTCAACTTATTGATATAATAAGAAGAGTGTAGTCTAGCAGTTGGGGTACAGGACTGGGGATAGAGGCACTTGAGTTCTAATCCCAGGGCTGAAGTACATACCCTGGAGCATGTCATTTAACTTCAGTTTCCCAGCTATAAAACGGGGGTGCCAATACTTATTTACCTGCATCAGAGGCCTGTTGGAATTAATTCAATAATGTCTGTAAAGCAGTTGAACACTGAGGTGCTGTACATGAACTAAATATTAATGCCAATCGTCTTTCAGTTTGGTCAGACACCACAAGGATGATTAATAGAGAAGCCGGCACAAGGGGCTAAATGAAGTTTAATGTTATGCAAAAACATATTCTAAACTTTTCCCTTTCTTGGAAAATATTCAGTCCCAGCTCAGAGTTAAAGTGAGCTAAAACCACAAATATGTGTTGCATCATTATTTTATGTAGTGAGCTTGTGACCTGCAAGGGTATATGTTTGAAACTAGCTGGTATTTGTGAGGGGAAAAATGGGCCAGAAGAATTGTGGCATTAGAGGTTGCTCTTGCTTTCTTTTCTCCTTTTCCATAGCTCTTTTCTCATTTCCCCTTTCATCTTCCCTTTTTCTCTTTCAGTTTCCTCTTCTCCCTTTGTTGCTGCTGCCCCATGAGTGGGAAGTTTTTTGTTGTGGGAAGCAAGTCACCCCTTGAATAGCTCTCACATTGCTGAATGGTGGGGTTGATTTGTGACATCCCAGTGACACTGTGTATGGGAGAAGGGTATAAAGTTAAACAGTGGGTGCTTACCTGTAAACATCTCTATAAAATACTGAAAATCAGAACAGAGACATTGGTTTGGGAATGAGGTTCCCTCTCTCTGTTGAGAGAGAGAGAGAAAAAAAAACTTACCAATGACTATCATCTAATAACAACTGGAATGCCCTGTAATAAGCAAAGAGTTAGACTGCAAGACTAGGCAGTGACACCACCATCTCCTCTATTTGAAACTATGCAAAATGGTCATCCTATTGACAGAGAACCTGATTCATCTACAACTAACAGCATGAAAATATTTCTTAAAAATGGGACGGGGGCCAAGCTTCCCCCCCCCCCGACCCTCTGCCTCCAGTTTCAGGATTTGCCAGGCCAACGCCATACACTTAAATCTGCCCAGGATACTGAGTACGATTCTTGGGATTCTCTGGAGTCTGCCTGTGAGTCTCAACTTTTGTCTCTTATATACATTTATTACATTAGACAGGATGGCCCAGCTTCTCTACTGTATTAAGCTTCTGCTTGTCACAGCAGAGTGAAGGGTCTGTCTGGAAGCTGGTTACGGTTCCCTGATTCTCAGGATGGATCTGTATAGGTCAGAACAGCTGGGGGAAGAGGGGCTGTTTTACCTTCTGCCAGCCGACTAGGTCTCTCAGGGGCCATATGCCAATTTAAGAGAGCTAGAGTATGCTGTGTTTTGGCCACACCCCATCCTGTCCCCTAAGCCAGGGCCATGGAGAAGGTTTGGTGCAGGAGTTAACTATGTCACTCTGGCCAGCTGAGAGCTCTCCTACACCTGTGGAATTCTCATCTCGGTTGAGCTGGCTGCTTTTTGGCTCCATTGCACTTTTCAGGGAGCACATAGGGACTGGAAAGTAATTACAAATCTAGTTTGATATTTATGTACCGTATAGGTGGTTTAGCAGGATAAGCTATACAGATGAACTCAGGAGACAAACTTTATCCATTGCATAGATTTAGCACACAAGAATGTTATGTAAGGGTAACCTATTTTAATTTGTTCATACATAACTATCTTACATCTTTTGATACAAAGGATAGAAAGCGTTTAAAATACCTAGCATTCAAAAATCAAAGGGTAATGTAGTTGCATGGTCACACTAACACAATGTGTCTCTTTGTCCTTCTCTAGTGGCTAGACCATTTATAAAATTTTATGAGTCTGTTACTTTCTATTGGCTAATGGAGCTAGGCTTTTAGCTCAGGTAGTAGTGGTTTGTACTTTATAGGTCCAGAGATCCCATGTTCAATCATCACAGGCAACCCAACCAGGGATGGTGTTACAAACAGCTAGCAAATTGTTCAAATCCAAAAAAACCCAACATGGATTCAGAATACATACACAGGTCCAGGTCCCCTGAACCTTATCCTTCACATACCTGCTGAAGCTTCACTGCACCACTCCTCAGATGGAAGTGAGAAAATCCTAGTGAGAGTCATAGACTGAGACCTTTGTGCAAATAAATAGGAAGAAATAGTCAATTAATCTCTAAACCAGTAGAGACGATGTTGCCTCACCTCATGTAAATGACCCTCTGGAACACCAGGAGGAGATGTTTGGGTTGCCGTCACATTCCTGGGGAAGCTGGTGATAAGTCACTGCTTGTCAAGCTCTTTTTTCCATTGATAACATCCAGGCAGTGCAGCCCCTGGCACTTCTTCCCTCCACCCATCATAAGACTCCATGCACCAGGATCTTGTACCTTATTGCTCTTGGGTACAGCAAGTGCACTTTCTGAGCTATCCAGTGCCATACCACCCCTCATTGATCCTCCAACTTACAGCTGTTCCTCTCTAGCTCCTTCTCCTGGCAGAAGGAAGAATCATCTCTGCCTCCAGCCATCGCACCTCTCTGTTTCTCTCCCGTACCTATCAGGTGTCTTCCTTCTCCCCACTCATTTGCATCATTGCAGCCTCTCTTAACTCATCCCATTGCCTTCCAGTTTTTTTGTGGAGTGCCGAGAGCAGCTCTGTGGGAAGTGTGGCACATTTCTGCCAGGCCCCACCTGCTAACTGCAGGCTTCCTAGCTATTCTGCTTTTTGCAAAAATCCCTGTAGTTTGTATCACTCAGTGTCTGTATGAAAGGAAGGGCACTCCATGGAGTAATGCTGCAGATTCTGATGGCCTGCACATGGAGTGCTTCTAACATCCATCTTCATCCCCTGCTGAAGCAACAAACTCCTGCTAGCCTGCTAAGATGGCTGAAAGGCCTGGAAATCCATTTGACTCCATGGGGAGAGGGTCTGCATTTGGCCCATGTTTCACTTTGTGAGAAGTCCTGGCCTAGCCTTTCTCCTATTCCAAATTAACCTGGGATGTTCAGAACTTTTTCAGTCACTGCCTGGAAAAAAAATCCTGTCTGGATAACACATAGGGTGCTAGAGAAGTTACTAGGTATTATTAATGTATTAATTATTAATTATTATTATTATTATAAAGAAGTGTCCAGAGGCCCCCAGCAAGACTGGGCTCCCATTGTCTCCTGAACCTTACAAACACATAGCAGAATATAGTCTCTGCCCTGTGAAGCTTACAATCTAAATAGATAAGACAGAGGGGAAACAGCACAGAGGAATGAACTGTGATTTTGGCAAGTCACAGCAGGTCAGTTCTAGAGATAGAGCCCCGTTCCCAAGAGCTCCACCCGAATGCCCTATCCCCTAGACCATACTGCCTCTCCAGGGATTTTGATAGTAACCACTCTTCTGGCTAAAACAGGTAGGCTAAAGCAATAGGAAACCCAAGCCATTTTTCTGGCTTTTTTTCTACAGTTTTGTTCAATAGTGGGGGCTAATTAAATAATCCCTTCATACAGATTATTTTTTAATTCTGATAAATTGGTTCCATGGCTCAGCAGGATTATGGACAAGGAGCTATTCCTCTTTTTGGTTCTGCATCTTGAACCATGCAAAATTAGCCTTGTGTGTGACTACCAAACCTGGGGCAAAAATTCTATGGATTTTAATAAGTGCAATGTTGTTCCCTAGCACTGTGAAACCCATTGTTCATTTCTCCCTCCAGCACTGAAGAAGGCAGACCATTTTCACTAAAATGAGAGAACCTACAACATTACAAGACTACATTTTTGGAGGATCATTATTTGATGACAGTACCCAGAAGGATACCATCTAATGTTAAACTGTTATAGTGCCTAAATATAATCACAAATCGATGCAATCTGTTATGGAATAGCAGAAGAATAGGTTGCAAGTAATCTGACAAATGGTAGATGGAGAATCTTTCATTGGATTTATCTCAAGATGTAAATTTGATAACATCTCTTTCTATGCTGCTCAAAATATTCTCCAGTACTTATGTTCAGTAATTACATGTATGTTCCCTGGTAAGGCACTTTTCATTTTAAAGCAAAAAGAATTAACATTATCTACTTTTTTATGATTGAAGATTAAGGATTCTATTCTAGCAGCTTCAGTTGTCAACACAGAGCCCTCTGGTACTATGTTTCCTAGCTTCCCTATTGTAAAAGAACATGTCTGTGTAGATATTATTAATTTATCATTGCACAAAACAAAGTTTATGAAGTCTTAATATTTAATGTTTTGTGATTTTAATAATAAAAAATTAAGACTGTACCTTACATAATTTTTTTAACTCTGATTTTATTCTTCTCACTAGTCCTTTCTGTTTCTATTCTGAGATGTGTTACCACATATTGAGCTTAAAAAACATTTAGAGTGTATATTGGCATGTAAGTACTTAATCACTACTCCAGTTTAACACAGGCACAAGGCTATAATAAAATTAACTGCTACAAGGTTTCAATCATATATGGAATGTGCTGGGTCAGATCCTCAAGTTGGCATAGTGCTTATGAAATCAGTGGAGCTATGCTGAATTACACCAGCTGAGGATCTGGCTCATTATGTTTAGTAAATACAAAAGGTATGAATGGTTTCTTTGCTTTTATAAGGCTCTCAAACTCTCTTTACTTTCAAAACTTAGATTGGTGAGTGGCTACACATTGGCCAAAACTTCTCTAAGGGCCTACACTATTTCTGTCTGATTGAGGATTTGCTTGCATAAGAGTGACTTTTAAAAGTCTCTCTACACTGCGAAAGAGCAACCTAACTTATTTGTTAATCAGCCTTTGCTTTTCCTAAGAACCACTGGTAGATGTGGCAATTTATCCAGGTTTGTCATCTGGCTACTTAGAATAAATACAGTAGGGCCAGATCTTATGGAGATGAAAATATCAGCTGACTTCAATGGAGCTATGTAGATTTACCCATCTGAGAATCTGTCTCAGTTATATCTTAACACACATATACTTACAGTACATGATTTTGTTCCTGCAGGGTGCTTCATTCTAGATTTCAAGCACAGAACATGATTCAAACTCATTTCTTTACTTACATTTGTATTGTGTATCTGATCTGTCAGTAGCGTAATCAGAAGAATAATTAATGTTTGGTTGGAAATCTGAGGTCCCAACAGCTCGTCCCAAAGAATGTTACTTGACAGAGAATCCTGTACAATAGAGATTAAGAGACAAACCTGCAAATGTCAGGAGCCCAGGACTACCTGCAAAAATGTGCACACATGTTGTGTTCAGCTTCAGTAGTATACCCTGCCTGCTTTGCACTGCTCTGGTGACACACAGCAGTTGTAAACCCAGTAGTGCGTCATCAGCAGGGTACAAAGCAGCTACAGTTTGACATGATTGCACATACAGATCATGTATTTATGCATGCAGATATCCAGAAAATCATTTAACTGGTCATTTGTACACACAAATTTCTGATTTGCATCTAATGCCCACGCTCAGAGATTTCATGAACATTTTTGTGCCTGTCTCTTTGGGTTTGGACAGCCTGCATTCAAAAGTAGCAGAGCTTATTAGGGGAGTTTTCAGATAAGTAAAAGAAGAATAGAAAAGACGCTTTCATTTAATTAAAGAATCTGGAATGTTTTTCAATTTAAATAATAATACAGGAGGCGAATATTCTGCAACAAAAGACAAATAATGACAATTAGAACTGGAGTATCAATATCTTAAGCATTTGTTAACAAATCCAATGAGTATGGGAAACAAGGAAGATAATCCAGAAGGGAAACTAAATGATGGAGCTTATGACTTGGTGGGATGATAATCACAAATGGAGTGTCATTCTAGATCAAAATTCTTTCTATAGGAGAGAAAGAAAAAAAAGGAAGCGGAGGTGCCACTATATCTACAAAAAATTTGGAAAACCATTAAAATAGGATATGGGGTAGCAAAGTTAAGGGTATGTCTACACTACGAAATGAGGTCGATTTTATGGAAGTCGATTTTTAGAAATTGATTTTATACAGTCGGTTGCATATATCCACACTAAGCACATTAAGTCGGCTGAGTGCGTCCTCACTACCATGGCTAGCATTGACTTACAGAGCGGTGCACTGTGGGTAGCTATCCCACAGTTCCTGCAGTCTCTGTTGCCCATTGGAATTCTGGGTTAAGCTCCCAATACCTGATGGGGCAAAAACATTGTCGCGGGTGGTTTCAGGTACATGTCGTCAGTCACCCCTCCCTCCATGAAAGCAACGGCAGACAATTGTTTCTCGCCTTTTTTCCTGGGTTCCCCGTGCAGATGCCATACCACAGCAAGCATGGAGCTGGCTCAGCTCACTGTCACTGCTGCTGTTGTGAGCACTGCAAACACCTCGCGCATTATCCTGGAGTATATGCAGAACCGGGCTAAGAGACGCCAGCACAAGGAGGATTTTGATGAGGACATGGACATAAACGTTCCTGAAAGCACTGGCTGTGGCAATTGGGACATCATGACAGCAGTGGGGCTGGTTGATACAGTGGAATGCTGATTCTGGGCCCAACAAACAAGCACAGACTGGTGGGACCGCATAGTATTACAGGTATGGGATGATTCACAGTGGCTGCAAAACTTTCGCATGCGTAAGGCCACTTTCCTGGAACTCTGAGTTGCTTTCCCCCACCCTGAAGTGCAGGAAAACCAAGATGAGAGCTGCCCTGACAGTTGAGAAGCGAGTGGTGATAGCCCTGTGGGAGCTTGCAACACCTGCTACCGGTCAGTCGGGAATCAATTTGGAGTGAGCAAGACTACTGTGGGGATTGCTGTGATCCAAGTAGCCAATGCAATCACTGACATTCTGCTATCACGGGTAGTGACTCTGGGAAATGTGCAGGTCATACTGGATGGCTTTGCTGCAATGGGTTTCCCTAACTGTGGTGGGGCGATAGACGGAACGCATATCCCCATCTTGGCACCGGACCACCTTGCCAACCAGTACGTGAACCACAAGGGGTACTTCTCAATGGTGCTGCACACACTGGTGGATCACAAGAGATGTTTCACTGACATCAACGTGGGATGGCCGGGAAAGGTGCATGATGCTCACATCTTTAGGAATTCTGGGCTGTTCGAGCAGCTGCAAGAAGGGACTTACTTCCCAGACCAGAAAATTACCATTCACAGATTCATAGATATTAAGGTCAGAAGGGACCATTATGATCATCTAGTCTGACCTCCTGCACAATGCAGGCCACAGAATCTCACCCACCCACTCCTGCGATAAACCTCTCACCTATGTCTGAGCTATTGAAGTCCTCAAATCATGGTTTAAAGACTTCAAAACAATATTTATTTTATTTCTAAGGGGGGAGGGTGGTTGGCTTACAGGGAATTAAAATCAACAAAGGGGGTGGGTTTGCATCAAGGAGAAACACACACAACTGTCACACCGAAGCCTGGTCAGTCATGAAACTGGTTTTCAAAGCCTCTCTGATGTGCAGTGCACCTTGCTGGGCTCTTCTAATTGCCCTGGTGTCTGGATGCTCAAAATCGGACGCCAGGCGATTTGTCTCAACCTCCCACCCCGCCATAAATGTCTCCTCCTTACTCTCACAGATATTATGGAGCACACAGCAAGCAGCAATAACAGTGGGAATGTTGGTTGCGCTGAGGTCTGACCTAGTCAGCAAACAGCACCAGCGAGCTTTTAAACCCCCAAGGGCACATTCTACCACCATTCTGCACTTGCTCAGCCTATAGTTGAACTGCTCCTTACTACTGTCCAGGCTGCCTGTGTAAGGCTTCATGAGCCATGGGAGCAAGGGGTAGGCTGGGGTAGGTGTGACTGTGCAGTGCTGCCGGCTGGGAGAGCAGCCTGAGGCAGAAGCCTCCAGTTCGCATGATATTCCAGGCAGGACTGAATTTTCATGAGACGAAACTTAAAGAAGAGAATGACCTAGAGTCTCTGGCTCCCATTTGGTGCTCTAAAAGGAGGATAGCCATGTCTGTCCAGGCGCCCCTGATTGACCTCACCAAGGTCTGCCAGGAGCACCCAGGAGATGTACGACAGCTATCAGTCCTACTGCACCATCTGCCGTGAAGGCAAGGAGTTGCTGCTGTGTAGCAATGCAGTACCGCGTCTGCCAGCAGCACCCAGAAGATGTACAATGACAGTGAGCTGAGTGGGCTCCATGCTTGCTGTGGTATGGTGTCTGCACGGGTAAACCAGGAAAAAAGGCGCGAAACGATTGTCTGCCCTTGCTTTCACGGAGGGAGGGAGGGAGGGAACGGTGGCCTGAAGATATGTACCCAGAACCACCCGCGACAATGTTTTTCCCCATCAGGCATTGGGAGCTTAACCCAGAATTCCAAGGGGCAATGGAGACTGTGGGAACTGTGGGATAGCTGCCCACAGTGCACCACTCTGTAAGTCGATGCTAGTCACAGTAGTGAGGACACAGTCCACTGACTTAACGTGCTTAGTGTGGACATACGCAATTGACTGTATAAAATCAGTTTCTAAAAATCGACTTCTATAAAATTGACATAATTTCGTAGTGTAGACATACTCGTCGACCCGAATGTTGCTTGAATGTGACCAAAACCCAGGACCATTCTCTGCCATGCTTTGTGCTGCAATAATTCCAAACTACTTACTACTGGCTTGGTGTGGTAAAGTGTCCTACCGTGGAGGATGAAATAAGGCAGCCCTCCCCAGAAACCTTCTGCAAAGACTTTTAGAGTACCTCCAGGAGAGCTTCATGGAGATGTCCCTGGAGGATTCCCACTCCATCCCCAGACATGTGAACAGACTTTTCCAGTAGCTGTACTGGCCGTGAATGCATCCCAATTCTTCAGGGCAAATCAAACATTAAACACTATTGCTTTTAAACCCTGTACTGTAGTTACAAATGTGCACTCACCAGAGGTGCCTTCTCTGGCTTCAGGGTTGGGATCCCACCTTGGGCAGGTATTGGCTCCAGGGTGATGAAAAGGTCCTGGCTGCTGGGGAGAACGGATTCACCGCTTGCCTGCTGCACATTCTCCTCCTCCTCCTCTTCCTCATCCACAAAATCCTCCTCCCTGTTGCATGAGACTTCCCCCTTGCAGGTGTTCATGGACAGTGGTGGGATAGTGGTAGGGTCCCCCCCTACAATGCCATGCAGCTGATCATAGAAGCAGCATGTATGGGGCTCTGACCTGGAGTGACCGTTTGCCTCCTTTGTCTTTTGGTAGGTTCGCCTGAGCTCCTTAACTTTCATGCGGCACTGCTGTGTGTCCCTGTTGTAGCCGCTCTCCAACATGCCCTGTGAGATTTTGGCAAATATATGTGCATTTCTTCTTTTTGATCAGAGTTCTGCCTGTACAGATCCTTCTCCCTATACAGCAATCAGATCCTGTGTCTCCCGTTCGGTCCATGCTGGAGCTCGTTTGCGATTCTGTGGGGACTGCATGGTCACCTGTGCTGCTGAGCTCGCCATGCTGACCAAACAGGAAATGAAATTCAAAAGTTCCCAGGGCTTTTCCTGTGTACCTGGCTAGTGCATCCGAGTTCAAAGCGCTGTCCAGAGTGGTCACAATGGAGCACTCTGGGATAGCTCCCGGAGACTAATACTGTCGATTTGTGTCTGCCCTACCCCAAATTCGACCCAGCAAGGTCGATTTTAGCGCTACTCCCCTTGTCGGGGAGGAGTACAGAAGTCGATTTTAAGAGGCCTTTAAGTCGACGGAACGGGGTTGGTTATGTGGACGCAGTCATTTTTAAATCAACCTAACACGGCTAAATTCGACCTAACCCCGTAGTGTAGACCAGACCTAAGAGTGCAGGAGAAAGGAGAAACTACAGGTAGCAGTAATTACTTTCCCTTAGGACTATAGGAGAATGAGAGTTCAAAATACTAAAAAGCATTATAAACCACAGAATACTCTTGGGGGACTTTAACCATGCAGACATTTTATTGGGTAACAAATATAGTTAAGAAGGAGCTTCAAAGAGATTCCCAAGCAATACAGAGGGTACCCTTGTGATTCAGAAAGCAGAGAATGGAACTGGATGTGAACCTTCCAGGGTCTCTGTCTTACCTTTAGGGAGGAAATAATGTCAGGGTCTTAGAAAATCTTAGTGCTAGTGAGAATGAAATATCTGAATTCAGCACACTAAAGCATGGGTTCTTAGAACATAACAGTATGAGGGTATTGGCTTTCACTTAAGCAAATTCTGGGGATTAGGACACCAAGAGCTGGTCCAACCCTTTTCCAATGAAGAAACCCAAGCTGACAGAAGGTAGAGAATACTTTGTGAGGCTGACCTTGCAGAAATCCCTGAGAATCATCTCTGATGAAGCAGAGGTTTAGGGAACCATGGAATTTGGAGAAAATGAAGTCTCTAATATTTTTGGGAGTCACCGGATGAATGCATGGGCAGTTGGATCTTGGAGGAAATGCTATTTTATAGTTGAGATTATGTTCCTTATAGAAGTTGACATATCACCAATCATGTTCATATGCTCTGCCTGAGTCTCTTTCTGACTACACTGATTCTGTACAGCTGCTGCCTAAAGCTGATACCCATAAAAGTAAAAACACCGGATAGCACCAGAAGCTTTGAAAGTGTAGAAATAGCCTAATGAAGGAAAAAGCCTTGCTGCTCTACCACCAAAGCTACAAAGAATGACCTTGCACCTGCAGAAATACAATATTTTAGTGAAACACAAATTAAGAAAGAATATACGAGTCACTGACACTTTAAGCAGATTTTTTTCTGGCAGGACATGGCAATATGGCGGAGCTGTTTGACACATGATATGGGGCAAGAAGATAGTGTATTAAGGGTCCAATCCTGCTCCCACTGAAGTCAATGGCAAGACTCTCATTGATTTCAATAGTGAAGAAACAAGAAACACAGTCATGGACAGTCAGTAATAAATGAAGACATACATTCAGCAATTGATAGAATGCAGGTAAATGGATACTTGGAAAAGCAGAATATATACCTTTCTGGATCACCCATATCCCAGTGTTTTATGGTAATTATTAGGATGTTCATTTCCTGAACCATTAGCAATTATTTCTGAAGTCATGGAGAACTGAGCAAGTACCAGAAATCTGCAATAAAGCTAATGTTGTGTAGACCCTCAACAAAAGGTGAGGAGAAAAAACGTAATGCAGGTGCTTCCCATCCAGGAAAGCTAACTTCAATAGTAAATAATCTTATTTCAATATGTTCAGAAGTAGCTGAAAGATGTGAATACCAATGCGAGGGCTGTATAAGGGTTAATGAGAGTTGCTGGGTGCTAAGCACTTTTGAAAATCACACCGTTTATTTAGGAGCATAATTTAGTCTCCTGTTTTTGAAAAATTTGGCCTTAAAACCAGACTCAACAAAACACTCAAAGCTGTTCTGTGGGAAACATTCCACTTTGGCAAGAAGACATGCAAGATGGCCTACTGTGTCAGGTAATCTTTCCCTCTGATTTCCATAGCCATATGATTTCACATATAAGCCAGCCAAACAGTAGTCAGATATATATCAAAATGGCAACTCTTTATTATATAGAGTAACTCTTAACTAGCTTACTGAGCACGCTATATGATTGGAGAAAGCTTGGGAGTAGATTTTTGCTTACTCAGGATGCTGCAGGTGGGGTGACACTGTTTTGCAGAGATGACTACCAGAGTATGCATTCCCCTGTGTAGTCCCTCCAATCTGATCACAGGTTCTATTAGCGGTAGAGTAGTTTGAGAGAGAGAGCTGCCTATCCCTTTCACTCTGCCTGAGATTTTAAGTGTGAACTAGATTGCTGTCAGAGGAAGAAAGGTCTCAGGGAATAATTACAATGAAGACAGTAGTGATGCTGCAAACCAGGCTGTCATCATTTGATATATAGCAAATCACTTTCCACCTTTTGCAAAAATCAGGCCTCATTTCCTTGCATTGCTTTTATTCCAGTCTGTAACAGAATAGCTACCACTCAGCCTATGTGGGCGAACATACTAATTGGTTATAGATAGTACGGCACAGGATTTCCCCTTCACAACTACACTATGCATTTTGCAAGTCAAGGTATTCAGCTCTTCCCCTCCTCTCATCCTGTTGCAGGACAATCCCAATTTGTTGTTGAATTCTATGTTGCAGGTGATTTGAGTTGTTACAGTGCAATTCATAGGAAGAAATCTCCCCCCCCCCCAAAAGAGTAAAAGCTGATGAAATGAGCAAAGAACACATTTCCCTGTAATTAAACCCAGAAGAAAAAACTTTCACCTAAATCAAACAGCCTGCGAGAGTAAAACTCCACCACCAAAGTTTAAACAAGGGCCCTCCAGCTCTTTAAAATGAGCATCAGTTACTTGAATAAGTGGGAGAATAATTTTGCCACATTCCTGAAGTTCTTATAGCACTTTTCTGCTCCAGTAAATGGCTGCACTGGCTGCCATATACAGTAACTTTTGATTTTAGAGACTCCCCGCACCCACCTAGAGCGAGACTAAAGTTTGTCAATTCAATGTGTAGCCCTGAATATGACTAGCAGCCATGTAGATCCAAATTTAGTGGAAGCAGGCTGGTAATGTATTGTCTCCTGGCCCTCCACAGGCAAACCAGTATTGAACCCACATCCAATAAATATCACATTACAGGAGGTAGCTAGTTTAATTTAAAGACACAAAAAACCTTAACATTGAGCATCAAGAGTCTGAAACAAGTTAAAGTTTCTTGAGACTGTCATGACATTTACTGTCAGACAAAATTTTGGATGAAAAATATATGTGTGGCTTTTTCTTGGAGATTCCTTTTAAATCAAACTGGATCCTTTAATTGCAAAGCTCGGTGAAAGCAGCATTGTAATGTGCAGAGGGCCTGCGTAATGCACGTACATATTTAGTTAGAGGTAGCGAACCCTCACCTCCCATCCAATGAAGCATTAGCACCACCAGTTGGTCATCAAGCCTGAATAACACCCAGTCTGAACTGTACTAATAACACCAGAGCTTTGCTTAATCTCTCAAGCGTAATATGTTGTCCTGCTATATGGAACGTGTTTAGTAAACTTTAGGTTGAATGAATGCACGTTAAAATTTCATGGGTTCAATTTTTTATCTGAGAATGTTGAGATGCTATCTAGCTATTTAGAACACGCTAATCATAGGAGGTGAAAGGCTGAAGTTACATACACAACAAGAAGAATTTTTCAAACACGTTATTCTTACTGAATTTGAAGCACAGTATTATTTACAGAAAGGAGGGGCTTTATTAAGTTCCAGGTTCACAGCACACTCATATTTTTCACCTTATTGATGAAGAAGGTCCAGAAAAGTAACACTACTATTTTGGACTTATAGAGCACCTTTGATCCAAGGATCACAAACACTTTACAAACATAGGAAACAAAGGTAGACAGATTCTGGGTCTGATTTTCAGTTATCAGATCAGAGTATTGGCATGCAAAAGAAATTTTGTGCATGTGCACGTGGCTAGACAGCCATGGGCATGCACATATACAAATTAAAGTGCATGCATTGCCAGACAGATGTGTACACCTGGTTACCAAAAGGTCCATTTACCTTTCCTATTTCTAAAATGTATTTAAGGTTTTCTATGAGCTGGACAAAATTTCCCCTTGCTCTCTTCCTGTATATATTATGTGAAAATTTCAAGGTCTGATTCTTATTTACCCTAAGGTCTCTTTACTCCACTGGCACTTTACAGTAGCCACAAAGTAGTCATAATTTACATGTACATCTCTTTAAGACCCCTTTCTATGGTTAGAGTGGTACAAAAGGGCCTTAAGATGACTGGGAATCAGGCCCACTGTCTTCAAAGTGCTTTAAACATTATTTAATCAATCTGTCTGAACTACTTGAAACTGAAAAACTTTCAGAGATAACTTGATATGACATTCTACACTTTGTAACAGAGATAACTGTTTGCAAGCAAAATCTATACACGTGATGCACTGAACTACTGCTCTTCTTTTGCAGGAAAATACAACATTTAAAAGCAACAACAACAATAACAACAATTGATACAGACCCTAAATTCCGACAGGAACAAAGGAAGAAGATGCCATCAGGCACCAGTATGATAAGTACAAGGAGGGCTCTTTAGCGTGTTGCACAGCCCTTCTTCAAATCCCATCCTTGCTGTTCTCCCTATTTTGGATGGGGCATAATAGTTTTATTTGAGGTTAGTGAAACTACTCCATCAGGACAATATTTTACTTCACAGAATCAGTGTCTCCAGCAGAATGCCAGGCCTCTGAAACGTTGAGCTCATTAATACTTATGAGTTATTATCTGTACTATTGTAGTGTGCAAAGGTCCCAAACAACTGGGGCCCGACTGCTAAGGACTGTACAAACACTTTGTAAGAGACACCCTCTGCCTGAAAGAGCTTGCAGTCAAAGGCCCCGATCCTGCAATTCACGTGCACCGCTACTGTGTCTGTGCAGAGCCCATTGACTTCAAAGCCCATTGTGGGACAGCGGACTGTAGGACTGAGTCCTAAACAGACGTGACAGACAAAGAGTAGAAGAAAGGCAGTAGTATAATCTCACTGCTTGGGACTTATTCTTTACACTCGAGCAGTAGTTTGAAATTGAAAAAAAAAATAGACATTAACCTTTTGTCTCGTTCTTTATAAAACAATGTATAATCATCCCCCCCCAGACTTTTTTGACTTTAAATATGTTCAGATGTAAACATTACAATAAGCTGATTTTTGTCTTTATCTTGAGTTTACTTCCTGTTCTTTAGTCTCAATGACCTTCATTTGAGACTATTTGTTTCCAAATTTAACGCAGCAGTTGAATACAAGCAACGACTGATATTATCATATAGTAAATTAGCTTCATGGGTTACAGATTATAGCATAAACTACACTGTAAAATTTTACTTCGGGCTCGATCCGGAAAACATTTACATAGATGAGTAAGTTTACTCATGCGAGTAGTTCCACTGAGTTCAATGGGACTGTCCATATGAGTAAAATTATCTCACTTGAATAAGTGGTTGAAATGCTCAAGTCCTGTGTTTGTTGAAGGTAGAGGGTAAATGTTTCCTTTCAAGAGCTTATTAATAGAAAAAAATTATCCAGCTCACTGCTGTGTTATTTCTCATGTCTTTACAATGCTCAGAAATCATATCATTTTTGTACCCTCGTTCTCATCTAAACGGGATCTTTGAAAAGGATGAGTAGTCGCCAGGGCTGTGTAGCACTCAGAAGTGTAGCTTAGACGGTAAATACTATATGCTGCTGTAAGAACATTTGAATGGTAATACTCAAGCAATTACTTTCCTTTCAAGATCATTAAACACAAATCTGACTTGTATTTTAATAGGACTGCCAATGTATTTAATGGGGGGCAGTAAAGGGTAGTTTTTTTTTCTAACGGATGAATGTTTATAGTATTATCCGTTCTGCAAGACCACATTAGGAGGAGACTGTATAACGCTCATATCTTTTGCCTCACTCCTTTTCACCCTAGTATTCAATTTTTTTCTCTGTCCCTCATCTTTACAGCTTTTATACAAAACTGTATTTACAACAAAAGCCGCCACCACACTGAGATGATAAAGAAAGCAGATCAAATACTTTTGTGCTGAAAACAATTTGCAGCGTAGAATCCATGTATACATGTTTCCGCCCCTTAGAGTAAAATTTTAGGTGAATTCTGTGCTTGGAAAAGTGATGTGGTAACAACCTGGGAAACTGAAGTCTGCTATATAACCATGGAAGAAGTACTGTATGATCAGTGGCAGTCCAAGCTTCTCCACATCCTCTTACAGGCATGTCTCAGCTTTGTTCTGGGGAGAGACAATCGCTGCAGTTGGAGGGTATTTCAGACTATAGGCTTATGGCATTTTTTTCTGAAACTGCCAGCAAGTTTGCCAGTTAATACACCTTGTGGTGTGTATATTTGGTACTGGACTGAGATCAGCAGCTAATTTTTCATTGGCCACTAAACCAGAACTACACATGGGAATGACTTTTGGTCACAAGTGACCTAAACTTTATTTGACCCAAATGTTCTAGAGGTAGAACACTCTATATTCTAATAGCAACTTCATGAACCCTCCAGTCAATCCTTCATTCCCTGCTACTTTTATTTTGTATTACTAACATCCATTTGTCATAGTGAAACTTAACGATGTATTTTAATTATCTACTGGAGAGCTAACACTATATTGCAGGACAGGAAGTCAAGTTAGCACTGAGAAGCTTCAATTTTACAATCACAGGAACAAGCAAACAATATGTGGATTTTGTTTTCACTTCCCACCCACTCCTCTAATAATAATATAGATGAAAGTGGTATGCAGGGATGGTACATATAATATCATTATAAATCCACAAGTATTAACTTGCACAATATGTAGTATTTAAAATCTTGAGCCATATTCTGTGTGCATACACACACACACACACTTTTCCCATTCCCTTCAAAGGATGTTTTGGCCCATAATTCAGGGAAAATTTAGTCATTGAAACTGTGTAGTGTCATCACTTTTACTAAAATTTTGAGACTGAGAAACTCTTTCCTCTAGATTAATCACCTCCTCTCTAGAGCATTGTCTGAATTTATTTATAGCGTTCTGTGCTTTGTAATTCTATCTATCTCAATACCTGTGTGCCGCTGAACCACACAAATCCCCACTAGAAGCATTTAGATGTGCAAATCTTGAGCCCTCTCAGTTGTGCACATTATTATGTGTACAAGCCACTGAGTGTGTGTGAGTTAGGTGGGTGTTTACCTCTATATTGAAAAACCAGTTTATTCTGCAACAAATGACAGGAAAGTGACTATAAAATGTAGAATTGCTGGAAAGCAGCCTTAGATGTAATATGAAAAAACAAGGCAGACGGTTTGCTATTACTCTGTATTCTAAAGAACAAAAAATCATACTTGGAATTTCTCAGGGGCCAAATTCACAAACAGAACAAGTCAGGGAAATGAATGCAGCTGGGGCATAGAATCCTCAATTCTTGCCTCCGCTAGCTGGTTTCAAAGCTGCTCTGAAGCTGATACTACAGGCTTTGAACAACTGAGAACTCCCCTCCATTCCAATGGTGTTTTGGGGCTAGGGAATATGCATTATGAGCTGCCAATGGTGAGTAGTCACCACCATGCAATATACAGTGGGTGGCTATACCCCCTGCCACATCCAAAATTGTCCCTCCGGCACATCTTTGCTGAGAGCTCTCCGGGTTAGCAGAGGATTGTCAAACTTTCTGTTTCACACCCAGCATTTCAACTATGGTTAAGGCACTGTGCACCCATACACACAATGTGCCCACAATGTGCCGTGATTATGATGCAAACGAGAATCATATCTGTGATAAATACATATGCCAGTAACACATGAATTTATATAATTTATTCTTTTAGGAATAATCTGTGTCATCCTAATCACATTTCACTACTTGGTCTTAGAGTTTCTCAGAAGTGAAAACATGGGGAAGGTGTAGGTTCTAATCTGTTTTCTTGTTATCCATTTACACGATAACATTTTGAAACAAGGAAAACTGGCTGAACAATTACATTTAGAGAAGAACGGGGAGAGGGGTGTACCATGAGTTACTTTTCCACTGCGTTCTTGTGGCTGTCACAATGCAGTGAGATGGTATTTCATAAGGACATCTCCCCCTTCCCCTGCACACCTAATTACTGTGCCCTCTATTGGGAGCACCACAAAAGTGTTTTCCCTTAGTCCATGTCCAGTTTTTGCTCTCACTTGAACCCTTTCTGCATGTCATGAGCTTGCAGAAATCTTCAATAGTCTGGAACATGCCCACTGAGTCCTAAAACCTCAACCTCCAGTAAAACCTGAGTATACACATGGCTCCAAGGGTACATAATTCTCCTCACCTACCCAAGGAGCACTAGTGGAGCTCCTACTGCTTTATGCACCCCTCTGTCCCACAGAGTTTTAGACAGTCTTTGTTGTAGACCCTCTTGCCAAGACTTTACCCATGGTCAGGCCATCTCCTGCCTCACCTGCAGAACACCTTCCGTGGTGCCATAGCGTGAGCCAGAATGGAGACAAGCTCTATAGTTTACATGGGGTGAAGAATCCTCCCCGCACAGTCTTTTTGCAAGCTGGTTTCATGCAGTGGAACTATTGGGGTTCTCTGCAAGTAAGGTCTGTCCAAAGCCTATTGAAGTCAATGAAAAGGCTCTCATTGACTTCAGCAGGCTTTGAATCTGGCCCTTACAGCCTCCTGCAATCTCAGGGGCAGGTGGAGACAGGATTTGCCCCAGACTGAAGATAGAAGTACAAATCTGACAGTGGTTGGAAACAAGATAGTACTAATGTGCTATACACTTGTCCTTGGTGTAGCGATTACTGAAGAGCAAAGCCAAAGCATAAATTTTTATGTATCCCTCACTCTGATATACCTGGTACATATCCCTAACACGGTAGGATCAGTGCTGTAAGATTTAGTGTTTGGGACTATTACTGTAATATTTTTAGACTGAGGGATGCATATGCGGAATTCATGGATAATTAGTCCTTTCCCTTACAAAAAAAAATTTAATGTGCTTTTTAAATACTCATGTAGAGAGAATGATGTGTGATGTTTCACAGTTTGTAGGTTCAGACATTCTGAAAAGTAACATTTTCATATGGCAGGGAATACGGTTTAAAGGGAATATTATTAATAAAAGCGCCACCATGCACAGGAAGTGTTTATTTACCATTTAAACGGCTCATTTCTGTTCTGGCTGTCTCCGCCGCAATTTGCACAGGCACTTCAATGTCAGGATAAATAAATGCAAAGAGCTAGTGCAAAAGCAAAGTTAAGACAGGGAAATCAAGCGCTGAAACATGGAAGCTGCTCCTATACCATCGACTCAGCCATCTTGCAGTCCCCTAGACGCAAAATGGTGTACACATTAATAACAAACAATGACACCGCCAAGTTCACATTTAGAATGCCAAATAGGAATATCAACTGCTGAATATATGTAATGTGGAGAGATTTAGTGAGAGAAAGCGAGACCTGAGCTACATTTTGGGCAAAATCTTGTCTTTATTGAAATGTGGGGGGAGCAGAATGTGGCCTGACAATTACAGGATTTTTGAAATAACCTGCCAATGCAGGTCAGCATGGCTCTGGAAGGGAAATATACTCTACAGGGCATCTTGCTGTTCTTTTGCCAAGGAGCAGCTCTGACTCTGTCCTAGTGTGAAAGCAGCCCATGTGCCAGGGGCCTGGAATCTCACCACAGGGCCAAGATGGCCCTCCAGGGCTGTGGTGCTTTGGTGAGCGCATTAGCCATTTTCTTATCATAGTGCCTGAGAACAAGAGGTTGAAATTTTTCATAGCCATTGTTGTCATGCCCCCTTTTCCCACCTTAGTGGACCTGTGCAACGGAGGGCAGGATTTTGCTCTTGATGTGGGGACATTTCAACGTGGGCTACTCCTTTTCCTATTGTAATTTCATTGACAATATCATTGTTAGTACATAGTTATGTAAGCCATCCTCAACGCCTTCACTCCCATACGCTGGACTTTCTCTCTCTCTCTGTTTGTAGCTATTTCTATACCATGGTCTAGACTGTGCCATTTGCACATAATCCTGTGCAGGAATGGTGCAGACGCACTGTCTCCGGGGAACACTGGGTGAGGTTGTGCCTCGGGAAGCCCAGCCTCTCCTGGGACTGTTGCTGTGCACAGCAGTTCAACCATTGACTTCAACAGGAGAACATCTACATCAATTTTACAACCAGCCTCATGGAAGGAGTTGTTTTACAGTAGGGTTTGATTAAAACATGAGGGACATAAAACTTTCATCTGTTTACCTTCAGCTGTACAGTAAGTGGAAGTGAACTACTGTTATTCAGATGAATGGAGGACAGGCTTAGACTCCTATGTGGGATAAAGAAAACAGTAGATTGGAAAGTTATATCTGTTGTCTTAAAGTTACACCTAGCCTTTCCTCCAAGGGTAAGAGGAAAGGAGGGGTGACTGGACAGGGAGAGGAAGGGGTCAGGGAAAAGTTTATTCTACTAATCTATCAGTTTCTCACCTATTCTAATGAACTTGGAAGATGCCCCATTGAGCTTTCCTGTATCTCCTCCAGTCACTTTTACTGTATCACTGCACCACCTTCCGCACATGACCAGTACAAACCAATATGTAATATATCACGGAGACTATGACAGCAGCCTGCCTTTTGGGTGGATTTAACTATCAAGATGGAGATTGTGGTATACTTATTCTCCTCAGCAAGCTCTGATTTAAATATTGCAATATTGGGTAAAATCCTGTTATCTGAATTACCTTAGGGACATATAAAAAAATCCAGAAAATCAGAATTCCTGTTCCAAGGGCTATTTCCACATTTGGGATAATGAATATCTGGATACTAACCTCTTTCTTGTGCTTAGTTTTATTATTTTAATTGAAGAGAAAAGCCTGTGATCAAAAAGGGGGTGGTTTTACTATAGTCCTCATTTAGGATTTTAAAAGATGAAACACCATTTTTGCGTTTTCAACCACGTAAACGGGAGGACAGGTTGCATCAGTGTCACAAAAGCAATGTTTTCTGTGTCTGTTTGAGGAACACAGCCACCTTCCTTACAGTGATGCATTGCCAGTAATATGAGCAGCTGATTATAGAATGTACAACTAGGCACAGGCAAACACTGACTCTTAGGCCCTGTTCTCACTACCGAAAAAGGTGTGTTCTTAACTGATATGAAGTAAAATCCTAGTCAAGACAAGGAGATTTGTAGTTTTCACATGAGTTATAAGGTCAAAGTAAGCCCTCTGAGCTCCCATTGTAGGTCAAGTTAAAGACCATGGAGCAGCTGAGGGTTAACCTTCACCTGCTAACTTGTGTGAAAACTATAGATTGCCTTGGTCTTCACTAGGATTTTGCTTCATGTTAGTTAGCCTGTGTTAAGAACACACATTTTTTTCTGGTGAAGATGTAAACTTAGCCGGTGGATGTAGCATTGAAATTAATATAATTTTTTTTTCAGATCGCCTACTCAGAATCATGTAGGGAAGCTTTCTTTGCTAAAAATCAGCTAACTTGAACTGGTAACCTCAGATCACTTTCCTTTAGCTAAACTGGAACAATCATTGCTGCCTCTTGGAAGAAATCTTTTTTTTTTTTAAACCCTTATATACATGAAAGGATATTTGAATGGTAGAAAATTGATAAAAAATAGGTGATAACTTTTTGGCGTACCCTGATGGATAGGGCAAATTTGAAATGTGGGATTTAACCTATAATGAATGAGTGTACAATTGTCAAGAATCCAGCTCAATCAGGACATGGAAATTAAATGTCAGTCAGTTAATGAGTGTCTCATTACAAACATCTTTTATATTAGATAGATTAGAAAGAGAGCAGTCTGCCCTACTGTTCAGCAGAAAATATCAATTTATTATTTCCCTAATGCTTCCCTGGCCACTCTGAATCTTTGTGCATTGTACAGCATTTGTTTGAGTTAGTTTGCCAGCATCTTGCAGCAGAGACCTGGGGTGAAATCCCGGACCCCTACTGAAGTCAGTGGCAGTTTTGCTATTGACATTAATAGAGACAGGATTCATCCTTTCTCAGTATGTGGTTTGTAAAGCACTGTGCACGCAGCCAGCACTCTTAAAATAATAATGAATAAGAAGGCTCCTATCCTGCGTGTCTATAATAAGCAGCTGGCAAATTGTAAACTATTCTGTGTATGAATTAAGTAAAAAATAAAAGGAAAAATGTAATATGTGTAAAACTGTATTCATCTGCACCTACATATTTATTAGTTATCAAGTATACTGCAGTTTGTATCAATGTTTATGATCATCATCAAGTTCTGAAGTAACTTATGGTATCAGTGTGGCATCAGTGGTTTAAATTATGAAAGCTAGCTGCAGTATGATTTCTGTATTTCTCAAAAACAAATGATGAGAGGTTCTTTTTTATTTTGATATATCATTCATACATTTGATCTATTATTAATGTGCTTCTTACATTTTCAGACTAAGCAAATAAAATCCATTTCCCATCTCCAGTTTTTTTCAGGTAGTGAGAGTTAATGCATTTTTATGCTAGTTATCCTGTGTTTCAAGACAAATGGAATTAAGGAGAAGGAATGGGATTTGTTTAATTAAGATGTAGTATGTGGGTGCTTCAAATCTATAAACATCACAAATGCACATGCAACTCCCTACTGAATTTATTGGTGGTTAGGTTACTGTCTCCTGAAAGATGGTTAAATATGCAAACTCTGCCTAGGGTAAATGTTTATTTATCTAGATTGACAGTGATCAGGGTAAAAAGCACGCAAGATAAGTGCCTCTTTAGCCAACTTTAATTTGTTGATGGATGGATTGATGGGAAGATGGTCAAAGAAATGACAACATAGCTCCCTATAACGGAGATTTCTGTCTACTGGCGTTTACAGTACCATTTGGCCTAATTATTCCTGATCCATCGCTGAACAAACTTTGCTCCCAGTGAGACAAGTTGTCATTTCTTTTCTTTAAACAAAGATATGATGAGGTAACAGCAAGAATAATAAGAGCAAAGGATGACGAAATCTTCTGCAAAGCTTATGAAAAATAATGCCTATTAATTAAAATGGTTTAAGTAATTAAAATAGTTATTAATTAGTTATGCATGCTATTAATCAGTTTGCTGTAGAAACAGGTGGCTAATTGCATATCCTATGCTTTAGCTTTTTACATAGTTTCAATAAACTAAAAGCAAAAGGACGTTGCTGTTGTAAATGATCCCATGATCAAATGTTCTAGCCTTAGAAGGTTCTACTCTTTTCTTGTGGAAGTCAGTGGGAAAGTGTGGAAGCTAATGGGAGGAGGAACGTGTGCAAAGTATCCTACTAAACTTGCAGAAATACTGCACTTGTATTACCATAGTTATTGTAAAACAAAAACAAACAAAGAAGCATAATCTCCAATGGAAGACAATGGCCCAGACCATCCGGTCTAGCTGAAATGAGCTCATTGTAGGACCAAAGAAGAAAAGAGGCTGCTTTATTTACTGTGTCCTGGTTCTGGGGCCAGCTGGTCACCCTCATGGTCCCCACAGCAACTTAGAGCAGCCCTGACGTTGCTTTAAGTTACACGCAGCTGCCTAAACCACCTCATTTTCACGATGGATGTTCAGCACTTCCTGAAAAAAATCCGGTCCTTTTAAAGTTGGGCATCTGAAAAACAGAGTCACCCAAAATCAATAGTCAGTACCGAAAATTAGGTATCTTTAGAACAAAAATGGTTCCACTACTGGTGGTTTATTTGCATTGTGAGCTATAGCAAGAAGCACATAAATCAATAAACAACTATAAAAAGGGGTTTGAGGATGTCACAGCAAATGGGAAATGAAAAAGAACCTGCCTTGTCTAGACGGCCAGTTCAAATCCAGGCCAGGCTGAATTTCCTTCCTCCATCTCCATACCACTGTCTTGTTGTCACTTCATTTGGTCATATATGAAGTTCTTCAGGGCAGGGCAATTGTGTAATTTACATGTCTGATGAGATATCTGGCACAATCGGGGGGCGGGGGCTGTAAAAGAACAAAAATTATAAAAAATAATAATATTGGCACATTGATTGCGTGTGAAATGACTCAGTTATTAGTTCATGTCCTAGTGGAAATCACCAGCACAAACACCACAAACTGGAACTCTTAATGGGATCTGCAGCAGAAAGGCTAAGGATTATGGGAATGAACGCTAGGCTGCCCTCTCATCAAAATTACAGGCCTCGCTCCCTGAAAACAACAGACCTCTCCTTAAACTTTAGCTTCCACTGGAGAGCTGGCAGCTTTTGCTGAGTTGGAGTTGGCCAACTCACTGCTGCTGCCAGTCCCCCTATAACGTGGTGTGACGTGCTCGTCATGAGCCCGGGGTACATATCCTCCATGCGTCCTGTGCCAGCAACAAGTGGCCAGCTAGCAGCAATTGTGCCGACTGCCTGACTACTAACTCATTGCTGCATCAGGGCCTCCTTCAGTCGTAGGCCCTGATCCTGATCATTTGCCTTAGAGCCTCATCATGTGAGGTGGGTGGGACCCGACTGTGAGCTGCTAAATACACATGACAAGCATATGCGGTGCTGCCTGAAATTTTATTTGGAAAAACTAGCCTGTGTAATAGTTTATATTTCTTTTCAGCAGAATTGTGTTGAAGCTAATGAAACAGAAAAACAGTTGGGTTAAACTGTGATACAGAAAGATGCAGGAGCTGCTTTTATGCTTCATATGTTACTAAAAATACATCTCTTCTAAAGAGCAATACGGAATGACAAAAAGGAAAACTCTACATTGACATTGGAGACACTATGAAGCTGGGTTTGCTTTTTTAATTCACATGTAGGTGGGAAAAGAGAAAATGTTCTAAGGCCGCCAAAAAGTTTGGAGGAAATTGCTCAAGGCATCAAGGGAAGTGCTTTGATCTAGTCCTCTTTGACGCAGGGCTAGATCAAAGTGCATTAGCTAAGTGTTAATGTGCGTCAGTAGGGTGCACATGGACAGTTAGAGTGCAGCAGTCTTCTATGGGGTAGATTCATACCCCAGCTTGCTGCAAACTTAATACTTGTGTAGCCATACCTTTAGTGAGTCTATGCCTCAGTTTTCCCGCTGTAAAATGGTGATAAATGCACCTCCTTCGCCCACAGGGGTTTTGTGAGGATAAATAAAACTGAACAATTTTAGTTAAAGCAAGACCTTTTTAAAAAAACCCATAGTGACATTTCACTGTGATAGCACAACCAAGCTTCTGCATCATCTTAGTGGGGGTGGGTCTCATTGGCAGTACTCAGGAAAGAGCTGCAGTACACTCTGCCCTCGATGATGACATTTTAAATGAGGATTTGGAATGTTGGCTAAGGTTCACAAACCTGCGAGCACAGCTCTTGCTTCTTTCAATGGGAATCCTGTGTGCAGAATTCCCAGAGAACTGAGCCCTAATTGATACTGCTCAATTGATACCCCAATTTTGCTGGGGAGGGCCATTGATTCAGTGAGGCTGCAGTTTACTGAGCTGCCAAAAATCAATTACAAATCACTGAGGGTGAAATTCACCTTCTGGATACATAGCCTGAGTTATTCACTGTGGTGGAATCTCCAAGAGGATTGATGGGAAAATTTACTCCTCCAACCTGCAGGCAGGCAGAAGGACTCCACCACCATCCTGAACACCTTCGTCATGGGGTTTCTGGATTACTGGATCAGGGTTGTTACAAATTCAATGAAAACCTCCTTGTTCCTCCAATCCACACCCAAAACAAATCATACTGGCTTATTTGGGGATGGCCTGGTGTCCGTTTCTATGGCACAAAGGTGGTGCAAAGATCCTCTTGTGAAATAACTCAGCCTGCTCTAAGCAGGGCTTTCCCCTGGTTCACAAGACCAGGAGTGAAATTCATTGCCTTTGCACAGAAAAGGGACATCTTACTAGTAGTTGAAAATTCATGAGTGGTGCTTTTCTTATTTATCACTCTCTTTCTGGATTATGCCAGACACTGCACAGCATAAAAGAATCTGATTATAATGAGACAGCAAATGCACTAACTGAGAACGCTTACCAATATATTTTTTCAAACATTTACATATTAAAAATGAAGAAAATACTTCCCTGGTGCCAGTGATTATGCATGAAATTAACGTAGAGATCAAAACTAAAATATCCAAACTAACAATTGCCAGGACAATAATTTATGGTTTTAGATGAACTACCTTTGAAGGGATATGAAAGGAATGCATAAAAATTAACTCAGGTACAGGTACTTGCAGACTCAGACAGTGATGGCAGGTGGAGCTCAGGTTACCAGTCAAGTTTAGATGGGCCCTGCTCCTTTACTTGTGTCTAAATACTAGCTGCTTGAGTTTGACTCTCTTGCATATATCTGTACATTTTGAGTGGTTTTGGTAAGTAAAGCAATAATTAACAATCCTTTGTCTGTAGTACACTCCTCTTCAGGGTGTTCAAATTATAATAACTCCATATGAGACATCTTCTAAAGGCCCACTAGGACATTTCAAATTTTCTCTCTCTGCTAAGATCAAAGTGCAGCATCAATTCAATATCTCCACTTGCAGGGGGGTGTCTCAGTGAACTTATAGATCTTTTCTACAAATCCCTCCAATGATTTGTCCCAGGAAAAAGATTCTACAACTTAGAATTAAGGTTCAGCAATTACTAAGAATGACCTATTTTTATCTCCAGTGACAAGCCAATCAATGATAATGAAAGAGGTGCAAAGCCAGCAGTGGCACTGTCAGCTTAGTATTGCAATCAGATAATGTGTCCATTTTCTTTGTAATACGCACTGCATCCAGACAAGACAAACAAGCTTCAGGAAAAAGATCATTGTATATGCAAGGATATTAGTAACTAAGTACTGAAGTGAGTGAATTAGATGCTACAGGTGCTTAAAACCAGTAGTATCTTGAGGAACAGAATTATGGATCTTCATTTCTACATTTGTCTTATTTTGAGGAGAAAGTGAAAGAAGGAAGAAAAATTTTAATTTACAAATGTTAAAATGAAATAAAAAAAGGGTTCTGATAATAAGGAAGGACCCGGACAAACATTTCCAGGCATGGGTGCCTCTAGCTGGGCACCTAAATCCGTTTTTAGGCACCTGATAAAAGTGAGCTGATTTTTTCAGTCGGCTAAGCTAAAATCATTAGAAACTTGCCAGTGTTCAGCACCTCTGACAAAAATCACATCATTTTTATTTTGGTGTCCCAGGCCCTGATCCTGCAGGGAACCTCTGCAATGGTGCAGGATCCCTCCTGCATAGAGCTGATTGAAGGATCAGGACCTAAACGTGGATCCAAAGCCCATCAAGTCTTGGGATCAGGAGTAGGGTGTCTGAGTTTAGGCATCTGAGTTTGAAACTCTAGGCCTTTATTCATTATAGAGTAAGTTCTTTCCATACAGTTACTGAGGATTTCATGTCGTGAAATCATCTGTCCTTTTCTAGAGAGTAAAAAGAAAAGGAGGACTTGTGGCACCTTAGAAACTAACAAATTTATCTGAGCATAAGCTTTCGTGAGCTACAGCTCATTTCATCCGATGAAGTGAGCTGTAGCTCACGAAAGCTTATGCTCAAATAAATTGGTTAGTCTCTAAGGTGCCACAAGTCCTCCTTTTCTTTTTGCGGATACAGACTAACATGGCTGCTACTCTGAAACCTTTCTAAGGAGTAAAATCTCTTTGGCTTCAGTTCATTAAACTCTTGTTGACTTTTCCCCACCAAACTGTAACTCACTATATTATTGGGAAATGTATTGTAGCTACTGCTATTGTAGAGTTAGAGGGTACAAAATGGACATCTCAAGTGACAGCATGAAGAAAGTGAACCTGAGTGAAAGATAATTAGCTGAAGCAAGGACAAGTCAGTCTGTACACTCATAATTTACGTGGGCTATTGTTATAGTTATTACCATGCAATTTAACAAGAATACACCAGAGCAATTTTCATATGTTAAAACATGCAGATGCACTCAGATATATATGAGAAAAGACTCAGAACTCAAATCATCCAAAATAATCTAGAAATTTATTATCATAAACAGCATAATTAACACAGGGCTCACAGGGGATGAGTCTCCTCCATCTCAGATAATCTTAAGAGAAAATGAAGCATTATTAAAACTTTAGTGCAGAAATGGGAACCCCCTCACATTCTCATGCACAGCAGCAGAACACGTTACATTGGAGAAATCTATCCTTCCACTTCCGTTTAGCATTCTGTGCACCCTTCAGAAAAGTCTGCAGAAACCAGCAACAGCAATTTATTGCAAAGCATGAGACCTCTTCTTCTCCTTCTAAATAATCCTCTCTAAGTGGTTTTTTTTCTGGCAGAGGGGACAACATTAACTGACTTCTCTGGTGAGGAGAAGTGGACACATGAGTTTGGTGATTCCGTCCTATAAAAAAGAAAATTAAAATTGTAAACACATTGCACTGTTATCCAGAATCTGCAGCATTATTTCGAGTCTGACTGGCAATAGAGGCCTCTCTGGCATCGAATTTCCAAAATATTCTTATCAGCAGTGGCTGTCTAAGAAAAGGTGATTGTAATCCAAAAGATTAATCCATTACTGTAGTTACTCACCTTAAATTGCTTGAAAGTATCCACATTCCAGTTACATTTCAACACTAAACTGTTTTAATCAGATGCCAAAATATGACAACTACCACACTCACAGAAAAGGAAGTACCAACCCCAGATCAGCCAGAGTCCCATGACCCGCAAACATGGATGGAAGGAGACACTTCTGGCTCAAACTATGTCTCCAGTCTCCATTTTTTCAGAAGGCAGAGGTCTGTTTCTCTGTTTATGAATATCCAGCGTGCCTTTGCACTTGCAAAGAATGCAGTATGGTAACCAGAATGGACGCTGGTGTACTTGTAGTACTTTTTTATTATCTCTAATTTGGGGGTTGTGTGTATCTTTGGAACAGTAGATAATATCCACCACTGTGTGAGCATTTCCATCAATAGAATGGCACGTAATAAGAGTTTTATCAGCGAGAGTGTAAAATAATGTATATCTGCCGATGCTTCATTTCCTTTAGATCTCATTTAGATCTCTGCCTTTATTTATTTTATTTGACTTGCCAATACATGAGGCAATATGTATAAAGGTCTATTCCACACAGAGTCTGTTTGGCAATGAATATCCTCCAAAATTGCTGGCAGGGGAGTTGCTAACAGGCTAATTATTCAGGTTATTATATTGCAAAAAAGCGCATTTAGTTGAAAAATTTCAAATGTGAGTGCCTAAAGTTAGGCACTTTAATCCTTATTGAGGAACACTCATAACCTGGTTTACGGAAGGGCGGAACTTCTGCAGCTCTCACTGACTTCAAGCTCAACACCGTTGAAAAATTAGGCCACTGAGTTAGATGATGAACTATAGATTTAGCTGCCTAATGTTCAGTACTCAGGTTTGAAAACATTGGTCTAAACTTAAAAAGACAGACCGCTCTCAGAAGACGGTGAATGTATGTATCACATTCCCCAGAGCCTTCTTGGCATTGTGATGCTAAGGAAAGCATCTCTCTCTCTCTCTCTCTCTCTCTCTCTCCCTCGTTAAAGCTGTGTAGAGTCAGCAGTTTAAGGAGAGGTGAATTAAAGTCAAGGAAGATGTCTGCAATAAGAAAACATTTAAGCACTACATGTAATTTATTTTTGTTCTGGGCTCACAAAGTTATTTTCTCTCAATTCGGCGGCTGCACCACCACTCCGCCTCCGTGTTCGGTGGCAAGGTTTTGTTTGTTTTGGTTTTTTTGCCGCTTGGGGTGGCAAAAACGCTGGAGCCGGCCCTGGTTTTGTGATGTGAGTATAAGACCCATCTCCAAATTATACGTATCTGCAGATTTCAGGTTTGATTTTCATTCTGAGTCCAGCAGGCAAATGTGAGTGAGTGCACAACCTTTTCCAAGTGAGCCTAGATGTCCTTGTTGCACAGATTCTGAATCTCGGTGAATGACTCATTGCCCCATAAAATCCTTGAAAATTAAGTATCATACATGTCTGATTAGAACCATATGTTATATGGACCACATTAAAGGAAGCCCCTTACTTTATTCAATGTCTCCCTCTGTATTGTTTTTCTAATGCTATGCCAGTCCATGCTGAGGAAAATCTCGCTTCCCTTCCCATTTGCTGAATCATGCCTAGAATCCATATTAGAAGTCAAGTGTAAAAAAGAGGAAGTTTTTGCTACAGGCAGCTGCTGTTGTCAATGCCCTTTCTTTCCCAGAAATAAAAGTCAGAAGAAACCTTCGAAACCTTTCTAGGCCTCTGCTCTCTACCCATCAACTCTTCCTTCCCTCGAGCCAGTGAAGGGGCAGATCCTTCCCTAGCAACAATATTAACCCACCTCCAAAGTTTTAAAATCACAGTCTCTTCCCCAGAACTGTATAAGTATTTTGCTATCCCTACATGTTTCTGTCTTCAGATTCTTCCATGCTCTTTGGTCTTAGTGTGATATGTACTTTCTTTAATATCAGGGACTATATGTTCAGGATTACAACCAAAGAGCAGACAAGCAGAAAAACAAGACACTCCCTGGGCTTTCACACCCTTGCAACTGAAATTCAGAATAAGGGAGCTGTGAAACAAGCTTGTGTGAGCTCAGCAAAGACAAATAGCGTTAATATGCAGTAGTATGACAGTTAGGGATTTTAAACCAAAATTGTATTGAACATTTGGAAATATACTGGTATAATCATAGGTCAATTATTAAATTATGGGTGGGTGTTCCATCTATTCACTCTTATCTCAATAAAAAGTCATAATAATATTTCTTAGTCATTACTTAGCACTTTTGAAATAGATGGCAAAGCAGGTAAGTATACTCAGATAACAAACATTTATACTTCAGTAGCACCTTAAATAATTTAATATATACATTTCTGTAGCCACCTGGTTTGACTTAATTCCATTCCTTTTTCATAGAGTACCACCATCTTTATCTTTCTGCATTGGTGTGGGGTGTCAAAGCATTTGTTGGCAAGCCAGCTGAACCATTTCTAGTGTAGGTATATGAAGTATAGATTTTCAGTGTTTAACAACAGCGTTTCATGCTTTTGTTAATAGCACATTTTTAGTTAGCTTGTTTACACGGGCCTTTAACTGCTCAGGTCTCCAATTCAATAGAACCCATCCATACTTCTCTGCATCTACAATAGTTGATGAAGGATCATTGATGAACATTTCTCCACTGGTTGTGCCACACAGGGTTCTGCCATCCTATGAAGCAGTGTTTCAAGTGCCAAGTTGATTTTCTGCAATTAAAATTGGAATTTCATGATTTATTGAATTATACATCTTTTAAAAACTTTAGTGATGGTCCATTGAAATAATTTCTTATAAGTATAACTTATAAATAAGTTCTAGAGATAGACCCAGACAAAAACTTTGGATGACTACAGACCAGACTTTGGGTTGTTGGAAGTTTAGAAACAGATAAGACTTTTGAGGCTTGGATCCATTACTATACAGACATTTTCTTTATGCGATCCCTCTCGTGCACTATACTTGGAAAAAGTGCATTCCAGCTCTAGTTTATGACAGTCAACACACTCCTATCCTTTTGTGTACATGCAATAACGTCTTATTTATGCATTCAAGAGATGGGCAATTCCAAAAGGCGGCAAGCGTCAGGTAAAAATGCATAAATCAAGATCAAACTTGAAAATCTGTGTATTTAGTGATAACACTGCTAATATTAAAGAGCTCCTGACATGTCTGGGACATGTGAGTGCATTCCCCATGTTCAGTGTCTTACTTTGTCTGTCTGATGTTTGAAAATATTACAAAAGGACTCTCGCTTGCCTTTCTCTTTACCTCTTTCATTCTAATCTTTAGGCAATTTTCAGAATTGGGAAGAAACAGAGAGTCATTTGAGGAACTCATGCCCAGTGGCAGTTTTCGATCAAAGTAGAATGGTGAAACCTAAATGTATGTCTTGTATAAGTGATACTGCAGCATTGGACTGAAGTGCCCAGTAGTAAATGAAGAATGGAAACTGCTTGATTGTTGCAATATTGCTCACCACACTCTGCTTTCAAAGGAGCACTATCACTTTGCTGAATAGCCATCCAGTTGCCACTGATTCCTCATTCAGAAAACATCAGAGACTGTTTGCAGACATCTGTCCACAGTGGGAATTCTGGAGATAGTTTCCTTGTGGCTTCAGTTATTTCCCAAAAGGAAAACAAGAGGCAAAGCCTTGTAATTTCATTTTGACAAATCTGGGGACCAATCCTGTTTCCAATGAAGTCCATAAACTCCTATTGAAAAAACTCCTATTGACTTCATTGACAGGAGGATTAGGCCATAAGGTATGTGCCTAGTTGTCCTACTTTTTAAACGATGAGTGTGGTACCTGGCTATTTACTAGTCTTTGATGCTTCAACCACATGGCAAATCTACACCTACAATGTAACTACTTCATAGTTACAGTTAAATATTTGTTCTGTCTTAATCCCTCAGTTTAGATGATCAACTTCCCAGGTTTTTCAAACCACATTGAGAGGAAATTTCTTCAACTACACTTCAGTGCAGTACCTGAGGAAGTAAGCCCAAATCCATGGCAATCTGTTCTTGGATTTCTTTCTACATATTTGTGCCACTTAGTACTTGGTTTGATATTTATTCTGTTTGTATGTGTGTGTGTTGCTTTTATCTTTAACTGCTATCATGTTATATAAACTGGCTAATGCTTTCTAACTATGCAATATGACTTTGTTTTCTTTGCTAAAAAATTAATTGGAAAAGAAAGAAACCGCCCTTAGAAAATTTTCAGCTCAGATGTAAAGGTATTTCTTGGGTGTGGGAACTGCCAAATGATAGGGTTTGGGAAAATTACTGTTTGATGACTTTGTTGCCTCTCCTGTTTGCCCTGAGAAGATTCTCAGCTACCAATCTACTGTTCTTAATCCAGCTGCTGTATATCTGAGGGCATAAGTACAGAGACAAATTAAGCTGGCAACTTTTTGTTTAGTAACCCACAGGTCAGTTTGAAAGTGGCTGTTTTAAAGTTTTTCACCTGTCTGGGAAATCCCTCTTCATATCTACCGAATACATGAAAGGGTTATGGAACTGTCTGGTTCAGTTTCAGAAGACAATTAATCTCTGAGGCACCTCCACACCCAACTGGGAGTGAGAAACATACCAACTTCCGCCAAAAACATGGTATGTGCTGATTACCATTTGTGCTCAGCTGCTCCCACCATCTAAGAAGCAGGCAAAGTGAAGAGCGTTTAAGGGACCAAAAGTAACACAGTGCCACCTACCGGCACAGTTTACAGCTACTTTTAAAGGCAACTAAACAAGTAGCTGTAGTGCTCCTCTTTGACCATAGATACGTAGGACATCTATTCTTCTTCAAAGTGAATGACTAAAGGCAAGGGGCTTTATTCCACTGGAAAACAAATGTCTCTCTCTCTCTCTCTCTCTTTCTCACACACACACACACACACACACACACACACACACACACACACACACATTCTGATTTTACTCAGGCAAAACACGGATTGATTTCTATAAGAGTTTTGACTATGTACTGGGTGAGCCAGAATGAGGATTTAAGGATGCTGCACATAGTGAGTTTTCTGCCAGGAGGTTGTTTCATATATCTCCTTATTCAAAGAGCTGGATTTTCAACGTGCTTTATAAAATAAGAACTAACCTGAACCTTCACTCAGTGTGCAAAGTGAACCTGAAAAGTTTTAAAAACGTGGCTTAGCTTGGTTTGTTTTAAAAAATGTTACCTCTGAAAGCAGAAAGGACTTTTCATAGGAAATTTCTGACTGCCCAAACCAGGTAGTACTAGAAATCTTATGAGAACACCAGTTTCTGCAAGCTTTCCAGACCCTAGTGGGCCAGATCCTCAGCTGGAATAAATCAATGCAGCTACATCTGTTTACAGCAGGTGAGGATCTGGCATATAGTGTTGATCAATGTTAATCAATTTGTCACATTTGGCAAGAAGCATGGACTGTGATTCTATGTGCCTGAAGTCTGTCTGATGCCAAGACAAAAGGATCATTTCCATCTAGAATTTGCTAAGCTTCTGCTAAGAAATTCTGCCTTGAAATGGGTCTTTCTGCTTTCCTCTCCCAGAATTTTTATGACACTGAAAACATCTTGGCTTTTCTGGCAAATGGCCTCTACTTCTGTCTGGTCTGAGAGTGCAATTACCAATTTAGGTTCTGGTACAGAAACTGATAATACACCCCATTAGAAGTTGGGAATCCCACCTTCCCAATGGGGAACAATAATTTCTTCTAGTCCTGTTTATTTACCAGATACAAGACCTTAAATCTGACCATTCTGATTACAATTTCATCATTTCCCAATCTGCCATCTAGAGATTTATTAGAATCGATGCTATATACCTTCTGAAAGTTTGTAAGCCCAATTCTGATATGGAATGAAGCATTAATCTCTAACTCCAGGAGGCTGAGAGTTTAATGGTTCCAAACTCAGGTAGGAATTGAAACAGGACAAGAAAACAAGACAATAATCAGTATGACCTGAGTGTGATCTAATTTATTCAATTTCTTTTTCTCTATTACATTTTATTATTGAGTCTTAACAATATAAAACTTCTCCGCAATTTTACAAAACTTAAAGAAATGTCAGTAGTTGTGGTTTGGCTGTGAATCCTTTTCCCAGTTAAGTCTGAGAGGCCATTTGATTCCTATGATGCTCCTGATATCATAAGCATTTCCTATTCCCACGTTGGGGAAGAGTTACAATGGCCCATTGAAATAAAAGTAGTGAGAATATTAAACTTCAAAAAGATTATTTTCTCAATTTACCTTCATAGATCCATTGTGTCATCTCCTGAATGTTCAAGTAGAAACTACTTCTGCAACATGGGACTCAAGCAGCTTCTCAGTGTTTCCTTGGTGAGGGAAACAGTTGAAATATAAATGTTGTTATATTAATATCATATGTATTAATATAACGATATGATATAATATTTGTATCTGGCTAGTTGATTAATTAGATGACTTGCCATGGTAGAGCAGCACAAATTCTCTCCAGACCAATGCATTTTAATAAGCACTGTCCCTAAATGATCAGAAGTGCAAATTTTTATCACTAAGTCCAAGTCCACTAAGTCACTGTTGTCAGCTCTAGTAATATGCAACCAAAAGCTGCATCCTTTCACCACAGCACTGCCATATGCTTGCACCCAGCAAGAGCAGGTGGAGTGAAACAAACACTGATAGACCTGCACTGGGGAGTATCTATAGGTGAGGAGAGAAACATGCTCTTTCCAGGAGCACCCTGAAGAAGCATGTTGAAGCCTATTTATTCACTGCCACTGTACAGAATCAGACCCTGGGGATGTTGGCATGTACGGGGGTGCTGAGCCAAAGAACAGCCACTGTACCCAGCAGATATCTAGGGAGATACCTGCAGCAGATGCTAATGTTGCTTAGGAAAAGGGGTCATGGACAGAGAAGTCAGTGTCTGCAAGACTCCTAAGGGAGTCATGCTGCCAGGGAAAGGTCAGGTGGACACGCAGAAAGGTAGGAGGCAGTGGTAGCAGGTTCTTTTTGCTGGGAAATCCAGTTTTTCCCTGGGAATCCGTGGGGTTAGGAGGCTGCACACCTGCCTTCTGTGCAGCATCCCAAATCCTTCCTCCAGGTGGGAGCATTTGTTGGAAAAGGCAGACTGTACACTATGCAGTTTTCTGAGCCCTGTGGTTGTTACCGTGGGGAGGAACAATGCATAATCATTTAATTTCTGATTTTACAAAAAGGAAGCAGATATACAATGGAGAATATAATGAAAATAAACACAAAGCCTGTCTGAATATATATGCTTAGAAGCATTGTTTGAATAAAACAGATCATCAGGAACGTACAGCATGGAATTTCCTTATTATATGCTTCCTTACTGTGCATTGCTACAACTTTTCTATCACGGTTTTTGTACAGTGGCCATCACCACTGTATCCAAGCAATTTATGCAGTACTACAATCCACACGTCTTCTTGTGATACCTGAAGCAGTTTGACTGGTGTGTAATTTGAATATTATATTTCCATTTGGACATTAGGGGACTGATATTAAAAAATATAAAAGAGGATGTCATAACTGTACTTATTAAATCACTTAAACGATCTGCACCTCAAGTCTTCAGGGTGCACATGCATGGATGTGATTGCGGCACGTACGTGTAGAATTTTCTCCAGTGTTATTGTTTTATTTGAATTCTGAGTCAGATATTTGCCACAGAGGTTTTCCACATGCCTACCTAAGTGAGGAATCCAAGAGGAAGAGTTTTATCCTGCTAAAACTAAAGATTATAAAATGCACAGAACAGAAATACTTGTAGTAAACAGACAACAGTTATCAATATCAAATATATATTTTAGTATAACTTTAATAGAAAAATGGAACCCATCTTCTGCTGAAAGATAAAGAGACAATGGGTCAGATTCTGACAGCCTTACTCGCATTCAAAGATACCTTACTCCACAAGTTATCCTGTGGTAGTGAATGCAATGACTCCTGGAACAAGGTGCAATTACACCAGAGTAAGAGTAACAGAATCTGCCCCTCATATAGGCTTTGATGTAGAGATACCATACTGTGGAAAAGGAATATGCCCCCAGCTGTTTCTTCTCTATCCATGGAGAGAATGAAATGTGTATATAGATAGCATGGTGTTAAAAACCATAGAAAGATGAGCGAGGCCCAGAGTGGTGCTGAGGGGAGCCACAGATGATGGACCACAATTTCTTTCACAGTCACCCATCCTCTGTATTCAGGACTACATTAGGGGCTGTACATTGACCTTGATACTAATTGTTCCAGTATTTGTAATTAACTAGAGAGAAAAGACACTTGAACAAGATGAAAATGATGTTTCTTGTTCCCAATATATATTTTTTAAATTTTCTGAAAGTATAGGGTCTGACATGCATTCTTCAGGTATTAAGATACATTCTTGCTTCATATGGCCATAAAGAAAACCAAAGGCTGTGATCATGTTTAAAATATCAAGACTTGTGCACAACCACAACCATTTCTCTTCTACTCCAAAATACAATTATTGGGCCAGATTCTCAGCTGGTGTAAATCAGAGTTGTTCCACTGAAATCAATGAAACTATGCTAGTTTAAAGCAGCTGCAGATCTCGTTCATGTTTTTCTAGGGCTTGGTTTTAAAAAAAAGTGTGTGGGGGGGAGAGAGAGAGAGAGAGAGAGAGAGACTGGAGGTCTAAACACATTTTGTGTGCACACATGTACACCTTTTTTTCTGTGCACATGCACAGAAAGTGCTTGTACAATAGCAAGTAGGAGTGTACAGAAGTGTATCAACCATCCACCTGTGTGTGCACATTCACCAATCTGTGTGCTTTTTGTAAAACTGGACACATATTAAAATAAAAAGTGAATTAGTGCCAACTGTAAAGGGAAGGAATTTCATCACTAGTACTATAACTTTATTGCAAAGGTCATCTACCTGGCGAAGCTAGCTCAACTCTTTCTTACTGCCTGAAAGAATGGTTTCTAGAAGCATCCCACATTCAGTAATACCAAGATCGCTGCACCTGACACCAAAGAAAAAAAATGAACAAAAATACAGATACATTGTCTTAAGGTCTCAAAATATGCCCTGATGTAAAACTTCATAAACAATGAAATATGTATCTTTAGTTACTTGTGATGCCAACTACTCCACTTTCACCATCTGAACACCACTAATGCAGTTAAAGAGATTTTTCTGATCCAGAATCTTTCAAGCTTCATAGTTGTATCATGCTTTACAATATGCTGATGAATTACAATAATTATTTCATGAATTACAATAATTATTATAGAATTTCAAAAAGTCATTTATATCCTAGAAAAATGTATTTGGACTCAAGATAAAATCCTGGTTCCATTGAAGTCAATGGGAGTTTTGCCATTGACTTTAATGAGGCCAGGTTTTCACTCAGAATAATCAGTAAAACAGTTTCAGAACTTTGGCTCTCTTTTGCAATGGCACAAAACACACAGTATTTGCAGCCAGAAAACAAAAGGTGAGTCTGTGGCTGCTCTCACCACTGTGTATATGTTGTAACAAGCTGGCTGCTATAATGGCGACCAAGGGAGAGAAAAAGGTAAGCAAAGACGTTTGTCCTGCAACTAGAGTCAAAGATCGTTGTATATTGACAGGAAGTCTTAATACAGTTACAAAATTAAATGAAGGGCAATGAAAGAGGGAGAGTCTGTCACCTAGTCACTTCTCCTTTTGTGAAGCCACACATAACACAAAGTTAATTAAAGCTGCTACTCTGAGAAAAAGGAATGTTCCATTTGGTAAATTTAGAAACAGCTGGTTAGTTTTATCCATTACTTTTGTGCTAACATCAGTTGAGCTCATTCAACTCTCTCTTTTTATGAAGCTGTCCTTCCTATGCTACCTGATAGCTACTAATTGCTGCAACTACAGTTCTGAATTGCAAATTTTCTGCACTGATAAAAACTTTGATTGCCTGTCAGCTACACGTAAGGAAAAGATCACCAGTGCTAAATGAGGTGTTCCACGCTTGGATAATAATGCCTAATGAATTATTCAAAAACGAATGCTTGAATGAAGCAAACAATTTGAAGGGTTACTAGCAGCCGTAACAGTTCAACAGCCAAAAGAACAAAAGTATCATCCTGAAAATTACACTAATGATTAAAAAATGCGTATTAATTCTACATTTGGAGAAAAAAGAAATGCCAATCTGATTTTAAAGGTTAATCATTATTTTTCACTAATGCTTTAATCTCTGGGGGGAAAAACCCTATACCAATATTTTGGGACTTATAATATTATGACATAATATATTCATATACTTTCCCATGCATTAAAAAAAACCCTGTAAATTTCAACTGAGGCCCTATCCTAATGTCTGTTAAAGTCCTTGGGATTCTTTCTATTGACTTCCATGGACTTTGGATTAGGCCCCATTAGCAGCACGGCAGCATTGTATTTGCTGTAGCTTGGTCAAGTCATGTGTTTGATAATAAAGGACTGCAGGGCAAGACTCTGATATCAGCTACTCCTGTGCGAATTCAGAGTATTGGAGTTATTCCAGACTTCCACTGGTATAAATGAAATCAGAATCTGGTCCTCATAATGCATTTCTTGAAAATATTTTCTGAATAGGTGACGGGGGAAAACAGGAATGTGTAGAACTAAAATACAACAAAAATAAAGTAACTCCTATGAGAGTAAACATATTCAAATAACTACCATAATCAGTCATTCTTTCAAGCCTGAATTTGAATATATCTTGGGGAGGGGGGAGGAAGATGCGCGCTGCTGATGGTAATGGAAAATATTTTCTAAAAATGCCCCTGGCTAAAGAGAACAAAAAAAGAAGAAAATCCCTAATAAACTATGGGAATTTCATGAGTGTCCAATGCTGACACATTTGCAGCTTTCATAGAAAATATGAATTTCTGTCACCAAAAGTGCTAATTTGTTTTGACAGATGCTCTATAGTTACCAGAAAACGGAGAACGAAATCCTAAGGAATGTCTCATGTAAAATGTTGTAATTAGAAATACGTAAAAGCATAATCACTGTGATACCATCATTGGGTTTAATGTTTAAAAATGGCTCCATATTGCTATATTTAAAATCAAGAGGCATGAGATACATCATCATGTGCAGAGGGACCCTAAATTATAATACAATGTTAACAATTCTAAGAAGGGATCTTTACAAGAAATATTTATTAAAATGAAACCCAGTCAACCACTTAACTACCTCTGGTGAGGTTTTACAGCTATAAGCCTTTAGTATTAGTCGCCAATTAGTAATTTTATTATAAAGATGTTCAATGTCAAGATAACACTTCTTGTTTCTGGCAGTGACACTGAGTGGTGGGTAGAAGAAATGACTTCAGGAAAGCATAGCTGACCATCTGCTTAGGCCTGCTTACTCACTGATGATTAATCCTTTCCCTTGAGGACAATGTCTCCATGTGTTTCTCTTGCTGTCTTTTTGATGTTACAAAAAGAGGTTGATAAACACATTCAAGTCACAATTAAAAAACATTTTAACTGACCAGTTGCCACTGATGATATTATTAGACAGTTTTAGTCATTGTTGTAACAATGTATTTAGTGGTGTTGACATGAAGTGAGGATGAAGTTTCTTTTAAGGTGCCTCCTACCTGTTTTTGTGTTTCTTAAGTGACCTTTCAGTTCACCTAAATGCTTGCAAACAATCAGTTTGCAAGAAAACCATTGTGCTAACAGAAGGCTCAGGGTTTTACAATCGGAGATATAAATCCTGGAGGTAACATTTGATTAGGCAGTAATGCAATTTTTGGAGGGGGAACTTACTAGAGATTTTAAAGGGATGTTCTTCACTAGTTTTAGACCCAAATACATCACTGCCAAAATGGAAAAATGATTGATTATCCATTTAACTAAACTGGGTTAAAGCACAGTGGTTATGGTATGTGACTTATGAATACACTGAAGTTATGCATGTGCCAGAATGGTGACATTAAATAACTATTATAATAAAATGTAATAAGTACAATAATATTGCAATCTGTACTCTGAAAACTCACAACGAAACCAATGTGGAGTTCTGCCTGACTAACAAATGCAGGATCAGGCCCAGGATGAGTAGGTACTTATTACACTTGGCTTTCCATTCACAAAGTCGATCTGTGAAGTAATAAATCTAAAACAAACAATAAGGGGCAAGTTGCTGAGTGGCTGGGAGATGTAGGCGAAAATCAGGCCACTTCTGTCCTTTCAATATCTAAACCATTCTCTGGGCACAGAACATTATGCTCTTGAACTGCAAGCAGAGCTCCCGTTGACATTATTAAGAATTGTGCACATGGATCAAGTATGCAGCATGGCCCAGAATGCTTTTTTTAACCTCTGCGTTAATGACATCATCATGCCCTCATGTAGACACACAAATCACAGCAGTGTTTGGCTAGCAGGACCATCACTGGGTGGCTGGTCCCATAAATAAAGCAGGTCCAGCTCCCCTGTGCCAAAACAGGCACTCCCAGTTTGGCCAATTAAGAGGGTGGGGAAACACTGGGGGGCTGTAAAAGCTTAGGGAGAGAACCAGTAAATGAGAGTCAGCCAAGGAGACTGGAGGAAGTCTCTGGAGAAAACTTCGGTGAGAAGAAAGCTCTCTAAAGACCCTCCCTGGAAGAGGGAGGAATTCAGGAAGCCAGTGCATGGGCTAGCTACTGACTTTTAAGAACCAAACCAGTGCCAGAAGATGGAAAAGGCCAGGGAATAGGAAGCCAAGAGGCGGGCTAGCCAGTTGTCCTTCCTGAGCTAGAGAGAGCCACGGTCACAGAAGACTGGAGAGGGCTGAAATCTGAGAACTGCTGAGGGAGGTGCCTGGTGGCTCTCAGAGCTGAAAAGCTGAAGCCAGAGGGCCAGAGAGGACTGTGCAAATTCCGGGGCTGGATTATGGTACTGGGACTCACTATGTTCAATAATAAATTAACCACACAAGGGCCATGTTCACTAAGAAAGGATGTTTGAACTATTTTGGTGGACTTAGAAGGAGGAAAACTGAGACAGGGTGCCTGTCATGCCGTGGCCGACTGCAGGAGGGCACTCCCAGGAGGGTGGCTCTATGACATGGACAATGTACTTTTAAAAGTTATTAAATCCTTTACTAAAAAAAAAATCAGCAAATGCAGACATTTAGAACAATAAGAGTCTCCTATTCTTATAAAAATCAAATTATTATGATTTTAGTTTAACAGTACCCAGAAGTGTGCTAGGTACTTCCCGACACAGAAAAAGGCATGATCGCTGCTCCAAGGAGCTTATACACTAACTTGAGATGTGACATAACAGGGGGACTATAAGTTATTCAGGAGGCAAAGAGGAGGAGTGAAGGGATAAATCCTACACATAATAAATAAGTAAGTTTGAAGTCTTTCAACTCCCAGTGACTTCCATGGGGCTTATTCACTGACTTTAATGAGGCCTTTAATTAGCAACTTTCCTGTAGGGATTGCAAAAGAAGTGGGTCTTCAAGAGGGATTTGGATGAGGAAGGTAGTGGTCTGGTGTACTAGTATAGCAAGGGCATGCCGTGGCATCATAGATAGCAAAGAATTGTGGGAGAAGTAGGTTCAGGCTGATATCACTAGTGGACTGGAGTGACAGGATGATGGTGATAAAAAGATTAGGTCAGGAAGGACAAGTAGGAAGGAGCAGAATATATAACAGAGGATATGTAAGGAGGGGCTAAGTTGTCAAGGTCTTTAAACGTGAGGACAAGAAGTTTAAATGTGATACAGTAGAAGATGGAGCAGATGGCTATGGGAAGAAGCCTGAACTTGGTGTGGTGGACAAAAGAGAGCCAATGGAGAAATTTAACAAAGGGGGAGAGGTGGTTAGATTGATGAGCCATTAAAATGGGCTTAGCAGAAGTATTTTTATGGACTTGAAGGGTCATTATAGGTGTCAGAGATACTGGAGTGGAGGAATTTACACTAACCCAAAGGGAGATGATGAGGGCTTGGATAAGATTTTTCTAACAGTACTGTCAGTGAGAAAAGGTTGGAGCTTAGAAATATTTTGCTGGAAAAGGCAGCAAGATTTGGACACTATCTATTTAATGGTTTCATATTGATATTGAATAATTAGGGGAGAAGAGGAATGAACATTGTGAAAACCTGCAAGGAGGGCTGTGAAAGAACATTTGCCCCAAATCACCCTCTGGCTTTGGTCTGAGGTGAAGAACCTGAGTCCTTTCAGGGTCTTTACATTCACCCCTGCAACTTCCTGGAGGCAAGACAGGAGTACTTGGCTCAAACTTTCAAAAGAGCTGAGCATCTGCCCTCTGGAACACAAGCCCCTTTAAGGTGTCTCAAGTTGGGCACCCCAAAATTGAGGCCTCCACATCTCTATCACTTTTGAAAATGTAGGCCCTTATTTTAAAACTGTCAGCTAAGTCCGCGTGACATCCAATTTAAAATTAAAATATAAGGCCAAGTTCCTCCTTGGTTTAATTACATTGTCTTTAGTGGAATACCAGCGATGGATCTGGTTCATACAGTCAAATCAGAAGCCCACTAGTAACCAGTGCAAGCTCAATTAAATGTTGAGGATACAATCAAAATCAGCTGCTCTGAAATGCAGGGAAAAGGAGACTAGAAAGACAAGGATGAGGTAATATCTTCTATTGGATCAACAGAGCTCTGTGTTAGCACGAAAGTTTGTCTCTCTCACCAACAGAAGTTGGCCCAATAAAAGATATTAGCTAACTCACCTTGTCTCTCTAATACTCTGGGACTGACATGGCTACACTGCATACAACAAGGGAAAAGGAAATGACAAATAGTTCTGAAAGACACAAAGGCACAAAGAGAGAAATTCTCTCTCTCTCTCTCTCTGTATATATATATACACACACACGGATTGTGAGAGACTTCTAAGATCACAAAAAGATGCCTTTTTAAATAAAATATATAACATGATCCTCAAAAATTTAACAGAGATAATCTCTTGTCTTCAAGATGCTGGACAAGGATGGTGAAAGAAATCAAGTTATAAGTTAAAGGAATAGTGACAGATTTTCATAAATCACTTCATTTCAAAATGTTGACACTCAAATCATATTCAAAGAGACTAAGTAGCTTTGAGTAGTCAAGAAAAAGTCACATAAGCTCTGCCATCAGCATGCTACTGAAAGCTAAAACCAAAACTGTATTGATGAATAAAAACACAAGATGCGAACATGCACTGCAGAAACAATTCTCCATGGGCTAGGGATAAACTAGATGACTTGGTGGGTTTATGACAGCCATAATTTTGAAGAGACATATATAACAGTGTTATGACTAATTACGGCTTTAATAGAATACTATACCTACCTCACTGCCCTCATGTCCATTCAAAATTTGCTGCTATCATCATTTTCATGGTCTATCTCTATGACAATGTCACTCCCTCTGAGTCCCTCCACTGGCTCCATCTTCTACTGTATCACATTTAACCTTCTTGTCCTCACATTTAACAACCTTGACAACTTAGCCCCTCTTTACACATCCACTCTTATATATAATGTTCTGCTGCTTCCAGGCCACTCTGCCTGCCTTGATCATCTGTTTGACCACTTCTACAAGTAAGTTTACAGTTTCTTCCAAGAAGGAAGGAACCCTTCCCCAAATGGTTCCATGAAGCCATCAGTCTGTCCTTTCACAAATTCCTCTCTAGACCAACTTCTACTGTGATGCCTAAAGGAAACTGCCACCTGTTAAGGGGAAGGAAAAGTAGATTGATATCTAGGAGCTACCCCGGCCTCTTCCCAGATCCACCACATATGTTGTGGGAAGAATGACTGTGCAAAAGAGGGGGAGATGCTAAGTAGAGCACATCATGTTCTCATAGCAGCCATCTAAAAACTACATGAGGAAATTTCTCCCATTATTTAATGCTGCTCCTCGTGCCATTAAGTCCTACTCTGGAGCTTCTGCCCTGTTTAGCTGCAGAAGTATAGCACAATCACAGGCAATCACACTCATGCTGCCAGGGGCACTGGATCAAGAGTATTACATGGGTGTACTCAGCAGATATCCCAAGATCTAGGGGTTTGGCTCTAAGATTTACCAAAGATCCTTGGGCTCCAAGAAGCTTTAATAATAATACTTGGCGTATGTATCATTATCCCCATTTTAGAGATGGGGAAACAGACGCATAGAAAGAAAGTGATATGCTGTAAGTTACACAGCAGCTCTGTGGCACAGTTGGGAATGGAACCCATTTCTTCCAAGTCCCAGTGAAGTGCCCTCGCCACTGCCTTCCACCCCCCATCCTCTCTCCATGGTTCCTCTAATTGCTCTCCCTCGGCCATTGCAGCGTGATTTCCATCTGAGTCATTCCTGAGCACTTTGAAGCTCTATTTTTCCACTTTTACAATTTTTTCTGCTGAAGGGAATAACAGCCTACAGACACAACGATATTTCTGTGTGTGTCCAGCTCACTCCTTTGGTTTTTATACATATGAAGCCACGAGGCATGGACAGCCATTTTCAGAAAAACTGAGCTGACCAGAGAGAGGTTTTGGCTGTGAACAGGAAATAAAGGTAGAATATGGGCACAAATGCTAGGATGCCCTTTAGCCAACAAAAGTACGAATCCTTGGGGAAGGGGAGGGAAGAGAGAGAGAGAGAAAAATCAGAGTATAAAATCTATAGATCAGTCTCACCCGTGTTCAGTTTCTCAATTACTTCTCTATTTGCCTACATTTTAGAGAACAGATTTACCCTAGTCAAGGCTCATGTGTCAAAGCTTTCTAGATCTCATTCAGTCCCACTTTTTTTGGACTTGTCACCTCTATATTGAGTACAATATGCATTATTTCACATTTCTCCATATTAAATTGAATTTGCCATATGTCAGCCCAATTACTGAGCTGATCTAAGTCATGATGAGTATTTCTTGCTGCCCATTCTGTGCCCAGTATGCCCCATAATTTATTATCGTCAGCAAATACAGTGAGTTTACAGTTGGTCTTTCTGTCTAGGTCATTTGTTAAAAAAAAAGTAGAAACAGTCCGAGTCCAAGTATTAACTCCTATGAAACACTTCCCTTTGATTGTGCAAAGATTCCAGAGCAGAGAGAGAGGTTTGTTCTCATTAATCCATTTCTATGTCCTCTCCTCAGTCCCTGTTAGATTAATCTTCAGAAGCAGCTTGTCATATAGATCCTTATCAGAGATTTTCTGAAAACCTCGACAAAATATGTCATGTGCACTGTAATAATCCAACTTTATAACTCTGAAGTTCATTAAAGAGGTCGATTAGCCTTTTCTAAACCCATTCTGGCAGCCTCAGGTTAAGGTTTTGCTATTTAATGTAAGCAGTGCCCAAAACGAGCAGGAGTTCCCAGGAGCTGAGCTCCGTTGCGGCAGGAGCTGAGTGCCAGCACTTCTGAATCAGAAAAGAAGATTGCCTGCAGCTCCACCCAACCATTAAAGGTTGTGAGAATGGAACTAAAAATGTAAGGAAATCATATCTGAAAAAAGAAATTGCAAACCCAGAGCCATACTGTCAAGGGGGAGTTTGGCTTACAAATAGATGTTCCTCCTTCCCTCTCTCCCACCTGACTCATTTCAGCTTCTGATTGCACAAGAGCTCTTCAGTATTCTTTTCTGTTTTTACCATTTCTCCTGTTCTCTGCTTTCCAAGTCTGATCTGCAGGGCAGCATTAGAGGAACTAGCCCATTCTGAGGACTGACTGTAAGTGCTTCTTCCAAGCCACCTTCTAGGGAAAATTCCATCCATTTGTTAAGAAATAAACTCACAGTGCTTTCATCTGGCTCAGAGTTTTATAGTATCTGTTCCACAGTGCAGCTCCTCTGGTGGCTGTAACAGTGGGGATGCCACTGTAGACAGGGTTCAGCTGTTTTCTCTACTATCCTGCTAGCTTTGCCTACATTAGCCCACCTTTTTGCCATCGGTGGGCCTGCACCAGTGATAGTACACATGGGTCAGACTGGAAAAAACAAACTTGCCATCAACCTAAGCTCCACTCACAAGTCTACCCATGACCCCTTCCTGCTGAATGGCATGTTTCCCCTTGCGGCCATTCCCTTCTCTCCCCTGTTGCCACTCTCCATCTCATCTCCCTGCCATGTCAGTGGCGAAAGGGGGAAAAGAGAAATGGAAGTGGTGGGGGGGGAGAAGGTGACGCCCAGGGCACCGTCCCCGCTGTTGGATGAAGTGGCAGCAGCAATAATCATGGAAAGGATTAGGTAGGAGACCCCCAAAGAGCCCTCCCTCTGGCCAGGAAAATCAGCAGCAACCGGGGAAATACACTAATACTTGCCATCGTCTATCATTTTGTCCACCATCTTTCTAATTTTCTTTTCTGTTATTTCTTTTATTTCTTTTATCTAATTTCTTTTCTGTTGTCTTGCTTTTCTTATTTTAGAAGTGTTTCCTGACACATTGCATCCCCTCCATTCATCAGTTTATCATGGTTTCACTGCATTCCTATTTCTAGACTCTCTTCAGCGTGATCTGTGCTTTCAGTTTTACTGAATTACATTTCTGTTTTCTTCCTCCATTCTTGTTTTATATATTTGTCAATATTACAGATGAGCAAATTTTCTATTTGCAGATTTACATGTACACATATATTTTACATGTTACAATCTAGGTTATCCACCATTTTATTACTTTATGATAAGTGGTATCTTCTGTAATTGTACCTGAGTTAATTTTTATGCATTCCTTTCATATCCCTTCAAAGGTAGTTCATCTAAAACCATAAATTATTGTCCTGGCAATTGTTAGTTTGGATATTTTAGTTTTGATCTCCAGGTTAATTTCATGCATAATCATATTATAGTTACTCGCATCCAGAAGCTCTATTAATTTTGATTTATTTTCACTTTCTTACCTATTAATTACAACTCAATTGGGACATATATATTACTGACTGGATCTTGCACAAACAAATTGTTACAGTACTTCCCTCACATCACACAATTTAAGAACCTCCCAATTTAGTAAGATAAATCCTCTACTATGGCATATCATGCATACTGTATTATTCATAACATTAATTTTCTTTCCCAGAACTAGGTTTAACTAGGCACTAGAAAATGTATTGTAGAGAATAATCCCGCCTTTGCAGTGTGATCTGAGTCATTTTCATTGCCAATTTTTATGATTCATTGGTAACCTATATTTATCAGGCATAATCCTCCAGTCAGACCCACATAGATTGACCCTTATACCCATTGTTGATTAGTACTGATGTCCATCGGGGTTTGTACAGGTGCAAAGATGTGTCTGCATAGATCCAGTTGCAGGATTGGGGCCTCAAATGCTAACAATTGTGTTAAGTCAAACAATTGCTAACTCAAATTCCTTTACGATTCCACAATAAGCTATGTTAATCTTGTTCCCAAAGGACCTAAAACTTATCAGTGACATTTTTATTTTTGCTAAAATTCCTAAAGACCTATAGAACTCAAAGAACTGGACATATAGAACAGAGATTGAGTTGAGGATTCACAATGATCATGAAGCAGCCAATAATCAGGTTCAATATGAATGGAGAAAAGATTCATCACAAAGATAGATCAGATGCTAAGTGGTTGACAGTGAAGCACGGAGATATTTGCTCGCCATTACCAGTAAAAGACAAGAAAACATACAAATGGGTAAGAAAGCAAGTAAAAAAAAAAAATCATTTCCTGGGCATAGTAAAAAAGAGTAGATGGGAATATGCTGACCATTTTGCAGGAGAGGAGATAGAACAACAGCAGGGAGATCAACAGACCAAGGGTACATCAAAGGCAGTTAGCAAAACAGACGGGAAAAGGAACCAGAACACTTTGCAGGAGGATATTTGGTGATATCTACCAAATGCCAGGCTGTTCGGTGATACCCTGGCAGCGGTGTTGATTTTAAATGTGCACTGTGTGCACAAACACAGTACACATGCAGTCAGTGGTGCTGAGACTGAGTTTGCATTAAGAAGGAATAGACCGGAAAGTTAATCTTAATTTTCCATGACTCTTCTGAAATTGTCTGATTTAAATATGATGTGCCATTTTTGACCATGGTATTTAACTGTATATTATGAATTTATTTTGGCCAGCTGAACTTCCTGCCCAACACAAGCTGCATCTGCACAGAAGCAATACATACAGCTTGGCAAGCTTGCTGCAAATCCACTCTACCAGGGGTGCGAGAGCCAGCCAGTGCAACCCACTAAGTGGGTGAGGTCTCCCAGAAGCAGGTGGGGCTAGGCTAACTAAGAGATGTACTGATTCAGTGCATCTCTTTGGAAGCCTCTGCTATGGAATCTCCTATGGCCATAAAATAAACCTTCACTGAGCAGAGTCCTAAGGGAAGATGGGTGGCAGTACCATCACCTGCTATCTTCTGGAGTGGGGTGAATGCCTCCACCAGTAAAACGGCCCCTACAGACACACAAGCGCTGTAAATATCACTCCCCCTGTGCTCATGATGGTGAATCTGGCCCTTTATATTAGACAGATTTTATTTTACCCCTTTATTTATTAAAAAAATCATATTTCAACGTAAAGTATTAAGAACATAATCTCTTTTCCTGATGATTCATTAGGATGTGTGTTAATACATGGTTTTGATTATGAAAGTGATCATATAAAACAGTGCAGTGTTGAGAAATAACTGCACAGATGGAATGTCATCAGCAGAATTTTCTACTAGGATTGTTGAGTCAAGTGATAAAACAACATAATTTCAAACTACGGTATTACTTCCAGTTCCCAAGCAGCTCCATATATAGAAAAGAACAGCACTCTGATGTACAGAGGGACTGTGGCCCAGTGCTCAGCTCTCTGAATGAGGGCCAGATTTTCAAAGCATTAGGTGCTGAATACTTTTGAAAATCTGGCCCTCTAAGTCTTCACTTTCCAAAGTGCTCTTGTGTAATTTACTGATGTAAAAGTAATACTTGGAGACAATAAAAACACTGAATACTCTGTAACAAACTCAGTTTGGGAACCAACTAACTAAAGGCATCCTATGTGCAGCACTTGCCAGTACCATATGCATTAAATAAAGGAAAGTGCTAGGTAGATCAAAAGGAGGCTCACCTGCCAGGCAGCATATGTTTTGCTGCTGTCAAACCCAAGGGCTTTGTACAGAATTGAGACAGATGCTTATCTAATCTTCTGCACCATTCTAAAAGATCGCATCCGAGCCCACATATTTAGAGTGCTCTACTGTGAAATAAAGTAACATTTTTACAGAAGGTTGCTAGCAATCAAGACTATCTGATGTAGTTTTGCTTTCATACCAGCTACTCAAAGCAATATTAAATTTTCTTAAAGTGACACCTTGGAATTCCCTTCACACACACCAACTTTGAGATACATGAGGCTCAGTGAATTGTAAACTTTCTCAACAGATTTACATGTTATAGGTTTTAATACCCTCTCCATTCTTAAATGTATTAAGGAGCACAGGGTTTAGCTGCATTTGACAGAGATTATTCTAGACATGGCCTATTTTTCAGACTAGTCATTTGTTGTACTTGATAATTATCTAGATGTCCCTTTAAATTGATTTTTCTTTCTGAGCCTACTCTAGTTATTCTTCCAAAATATTAACTTAATAAGTTGCTTAATAATATGTTTGTATTTACTCCACTGCTTGGCATGTTTGAGAATTTGTTCCTTCCCATGCACACACTGAACAATGAATCATGTGTGTAAACGTGGTTCTCTCTGGGCATCTCATGATCTAACTCCTGGATTTGAACAGTCATCTTTCAGACATGAGCCTATTTTCAGAAAAATTAGGGGCACAAATATGCATACAACTGCATAGCTGGTGTGAGCATGCAGTTCCCATGACTGCACATGTAAGTACCTAATCCATGCATACAATCATGCTATTGAATGCAAAAGTTAAACACTTATTACACAAGCATTTTTGCACATGCAATTGCATTCCTGGCTTTTTTAAAATCAGATCCTAGTTTTACAGGTTTATATGTTTGGGTAGTACCAAATTCAGGGTGGCTGGCAGTTATACCTACATACAGGCCAAAAAGGCTAAAGCCAGAGGAGCAAATGCACAATCCAAGCATTTAATCCAATTCTGGTTGAGGGGTTGATCTATAGGCTTTCTGCGGTGCACTAGAAATGGAGGCAGATAAATATGTTTTGAGGATGGGCAAAGGCACCTGGGGATGTGGTCCAATGATTTACTTGCTGGCTATGACCCCACACAATCCTTTCCCACACAGATGTTTTCTGCCTCTGCCAAGAATAGCTGCATGGGGGACAGTGCACATGGATGTGCCTGTCCAATGTATGGGTACACAATGCAGCACTATAGGTGGGAGGATACTCCTGGCCTCAACACTGTTATTAACATACACACACACACGCGCGCACACACACACAACCACCTGAAGAGTTTCTGGAAATATGCACAAAGTGTAGAGAAGTTCCATCAGCCAGTTGGACACACTAGTCCAGTGGTTTTCAAACTGCAGGTCACGACCAAGTACTGGGTCGTGGAATGTAAGGCACTGGGTCGCAGCGGCTCTGGTCAGCACCACTGACTGGGCTGTTAAAAGTCCTGTCAGCGGTGCTGCCCAGCTAGTCCCTACCTGATCTGACACTGCACTGCGCCCCGAAGCAGCCAGCAACAGGTCCGGCTCCTAGGCGGGGGGACCACGGGGCTCCGCGAGCACTGGCTCTGCACTCCCATTGGAGCTGGGGGGGCAGTGCTTGCAGGCAAGAGCCACACGGAGCCACTTGCACGTCTCCACGTAGGAGCCAGACCTGCTGCTGGCTGCTTCCGGGGAGCAGTGCGGTCCGCGGTGCCAGGACAGGCAGGAAGCCTGCCTTAGCACCCCCGCTGTGCCACTGACCGGGAGCCGCCCGAGGTAAGCCCGTGCCTCAACCCTCCGCCTCAATCCCCTGCCCCAGCCCTGAGCCCCCTCCAAACCCAGAGCCCCTTCCTGAACCCTAAACCCCTCATCCCTGGCCCCAGCCCAGGGTCTGTATCCCAGCCCAGAGCCCTGACCCCCTCCCACACCCCAATCCTCGGCCCCAGCCCAGAGCCCCCTCCCACACTCTGAACCCCTCATTTCTGGCCCCACTCCACAGCCCTCACCTCTCACCCCAACCCTCTGCCCCAGCTCTGAGCCCCTCCGACACCCCAGACCCCTCATCCCTGGCTCCGTTGGGTCGTGGGCATCAATAATTTTCTTCAACTGGCTCGCCAGAAAAAAAGTTTGAAAACCACTGCACTAGTCAAATAATATTATGGGCCAGATCCCCAGGCCCTGCTGAGATCCCTGTGTGCCTTCATAGTGGCACAAAAGTTAAACCAGTCTTAAAAGGGCTGATAGTGATGGCATTCCCTGGGAAAACCTCCCCAGGCATTAACCCAGCATAACCTGCTTCACACAACCTGCTTCTTGCTTAGGGAGCCCTGTAGCTGCTCCAGGTTATACTGGGGGCCTTTTCAGCCCCAAATCAGTAGAACTGAAAAGTGACTGAAAGGCTTTCCTCTCCTCTCTTCGCAAATGACCCAGTCTGGCTCTACCATTTTATAACAGGCATATGAAGATGATAGCAAAAAAGAACAGTAAGAGCATGGAAGGCAGCAGCATTGCAATAGTTTGGAAACAATCCCATGAGATCCATTGAAAATATCCTTGTGATCTTGAAAAGCAATAATTCTTTAAAGCAATCAATAACCTCCTTTCCAGAAGTAGGCTTTCCATCACAATAGAGTCTCAGCACCATTTTACATACTCCATGCTCCAGTCACTCGCTCGAGTCTTTTATGTCAATTAAATTTTTGTTGCTATTGCGGTGGCAATAAGGTGTCATTTTTCAAAGGAAGTATGGGATGGAACAGAGGTGAAGTAATCTGCAGTTCAGCATCACAACTAGAGGAGCAGAGGGAACAGTTGGGTAAATAGCTGCTTGAAATCTTATGTTGAACAGTTTCTGTGCAAAATGGATAACTTTTACCTCACAGCTGCATATGCTGCCTGTACTAATAAACTCTGAAGCTGCTTAAATGGCAGCTTGAATATTCCACAATTTGTGCCACTGTAATCCAGCCTGGAATTGCTGTCTGTCTTCTATAAAAATGAGATGATGGCATATGGAAACAACATGAAATTATTATTACGCTAACACATTCCAGGTCAAATTCATCTCTGCAGCAGGGCAGGTCCTTGAAGCTAAAATTGCCAGCCACACCAGGGATCTTTGATGGCATAGGAGTTGCTTTAGAGATGAAGCCAGAAAAAGGAGCATGGTGGAGCCTCCCTATATGCTGGCATTCTCTGGTTTCCCTTTGTGGGGAAGGTGGGGTGACACGGACTACAAGTTAGCGTTACCTAAAGGCAAGTATAACTTGTGCCATGTGACTATTCCAGTGATGCAGAGTGGCCCCAGCATAGTGGGTGCAAGGAACGTAAAAGGTGGCTTAAAACCTCTTTTACACCCTTCTCCTGAACGTGAAGGTACCTTCTCCTGAATGTGAAGTACTCCTTCTCCTGAATTCCACTTCACCAGAAGTGAGTACTGCAGCCAACGCAAGTCATTCCCAATGGAGTGTTAGGTCTATTGTTTGTCCACTTGAAGTGTGACTGAAACCATCAGTTCACCTCACACAGGTCTCCAGGTAGCCAGCAGACACTACCAATTTTGAGTTTCTGTGGATTGCAAATAGACTTGAAATACTGACACAGAAGCAAAAGTCTTGATAATCCCACTAATATTCCCTCAAGACTTCCAGTCACCCACAACATTAGGTCTCAAAGCAAGTGAATGCAACATAACATCAAGTCAATGCAAAGCTAAGATGCAGGGTCTCACTTTGGTTAATTGCAATTTCCTGAAATATTGAATCTTGGAGACGTAAGGAAAATGCAGAGATTGAGTTTAAAGGTGATGTTAAGAAACAACAATTTCCTTATTATATGTCATGATAAAGAATTAAAGATGGAGAGGTAATGAAGTGTCCTACATAACCAGATGCACCACTAAAACGCCTGCAGGTAACCTGCCTTGTATCAAACAAATGTGGAATAATTGTTTAGCATCCAAACTGAATCAACTATTTCCTCAGCATCCACACTCTTTGGAAGAGTCTTATAAAGAGCTCTACACAAAAACATGAGAGGGAAAGGAAGAAAGAGGGGAATTATAAAGATGTGAAGAATGGCTGTTTAATTATGCTGTGGACTTTAGCTCTCTTTCTGACATTCTCTCTCTCTCTCCTCCAACTCAAGTCACTGGCATGTACTATATTCTACAGATGGATCAACATAGAGAGAGAGAATTGTCCATGTCTGCTGGCATTAATCTTCCTCCACAACAGTCTCTGACTGAGTCAAAGCTATTACTCTCACTTTCTACTCTGAGTCACTATCAAAAAGGATGCTATTTCTGAAACCTTATTTTCAGATAGGATCTACATTGCCTGGGCTAGATGGACAGAGATGGTGTGACTTTTTCTAAATTCTATAGCACTTGTTGGCTTACAGCTATAGCTCTTGCTTTTCGGTCAGTTCTCAGTTCATTCAGTGGACGATGCAGAACTGGAAGAAAGGACAGTGGGATTATGCTGCTGTTCCAATCTTCTCATCTCCCTATTTCTGAAATCCCTCCCCTTCAGCTCACCTAAGTAGCTACTGCCACCATGAATACATCACTTCTCAAGTCCCTTCACTGGCTTCTCCACACTTTCTCCATGTATTCAAACTTCTCATCCTTACTTTCAAAGCACTGGCAAAGACCATCTCTCACTACAGCTCTTCTCTCATTTCCTCCTACTCTCCTCCCGCTACTTAGGCAGATTTGAGACCTCCTTCCTGAACACCCGGTTGGTATCCTTCTCCTACTCTTGTCTTCAGAGCTTCAACTGGCCACCCCTATACCTAAGGCATCCGCCATTTCCCTGTTCACCGAGTGACCTCTCTCTCTCCATTTAAATCAAGTTAACTGGACACCTGGATTTTACCAGACAGAGCCCACTGTCCCAGAAAATTTCTTCAGCCAAACACAGATAATTCCTGTCAGGAATATGAATAATCGGTATGGTTTGAAGGTGTTCAGAGCTGTGGCTGGGCACATACATGCTAAAATGGGTGGATCAATGACCTGACCTTCAGTCCCCAATCCATGCCAACCTTCTAACGCTCCACAGCACAGAGCTCTTGTGAAGTGCACTATGAAGGTTTTGGGGGAGTCAGAATTAATATGGTACACTACTTTCCTTGAACTGACCAAAGCTTGTCTAGCATACGCATATTCTGTAGTTGCAAAAACCATCCCATATTTGGCCTATACAGAAAGCCACCTTTCATCCTCAGTGTGATGATAAGTGTATTTCATGCATATCCAGCCCAGCAGATCTTACTGCAACTCTAACAGCTACCACCAATCTATTTTACATGGAGAACAAAGAACATATCTTCTCTTTTCTTCAGGATCTTTTACTGAGCACATTGCCATAGTATCTCAGTACCTTCATCAGTTAAGCATCAGCTCACAAGTCACTTTCCAGACATAAGCATTCCCACCTATTTTGTCCTCTGATGCAATTATCTAGGGTACAACGTTTCTATCACGTTGATCCTTGTGCTTAGATCCCATTTTGCTCTGGAGCATGAAGAATTTTAAGACCTGCTCCACTTTTACCAAATTATTTTCTACCATAAACATATTCTCAGCTATGGCTGTGGGAATGGCTTCCAGATCCTCACTCCCTCTGCATAAAAGTCAGGGCTCAAGCTCCTCCAGGGATCAGCCAAAAGCCACAGGATGTTGTTGGATGCAGAAGGCTATATTATGATATTTTTGGTAGCAAATATATATTTACAAACACAAGTTGGCAGTTAGCTCCCTAGAGGCTCCACATCAGAGGAGGGTGCTGAGCATAAGCTATTTGACTCCAACGGGGAATGAACTTGCACTCCTGAAATGGCTCTTATTTCAGCAGGTTTTGGATGGAAGAATTTGCACAACTTAGGCATTATCCTGAACTTACCCGTTTTTGACCAAACCATGCCTTTTTTTTTTTGAGCTCTGACATCTGAAGGCAAGCCGATCTAGACCTAAGCACATTTCGGAGTCTGGACAAATCTCAAAGAGCATCACTTAAGCCCTTCATTTAGCATCATACTTCACTTAAGTGACTTTTCAGAGCTCAGCATGTATGGAACTGACTGGAGGATTTTATCCTTACTTTGAAATAATCTTCCCTTTTGTGACACCAACTAGACTTGAAATGCTGCAAACATGCTGACAGAAGAGATACCAGCGAACAGTTTTTAAAAGTTGCCAAGGATTTTGTAGGTCCAGAGGTGTTTTTTCAGCATGGGAACAGCTAGGGGACATTTAAAACACGATAGAAAAATTCCAGAGGACACAGAAGATTTCGTGGTGTTTGAGGGAATCTCTAACTTGAAAGGTAGCATATTTTGGTGTGGGCTGGAGGGGACAGGATCTGATGGACGGGTTGTCAGCCCTATAGAAGTAATAAGGGTGGCAATCTGCACCACTGGAACGTGGGGAAAGGAATGAAATGAGAAAGGTAAATGAAGCGGAGTATTGCAGCAGGCAGAGGCCCCAACATCAGACATACAGTAACACGATAGAGTTTCATAAGATCCCCTGAGTTTTACATTGAAGAGAAGTGACAAAATCATCAGGAGAGAAATGAGAATGACCAGCAGAAGCCCGAGGAGGAACAGCGTGAGAAGGGAGTCAAAAATACTAAAGAGCTGCCTGAGGTTAGTGATACTGGACTACAAATTATAAAACGAAACATACAAAACTGCCTTAAAGGTAAACTGTGATGCTTGGGCAAGAGAAACAGGAGGGGTGGGAATCTTTATGGACCCCAATCACAACCAACATATAAGGTATGCGCAGGCTTAAATAACACAATCACATTGTGAAGCCAAGCATTTGAAAAGCAGCTCCTAGGTTTACCTGCCAATGACTGTGTTTGTGATTCTGTGCCTGTCCCCTGACCCAGTGCTGTTTGAGACAACTGTGATATTTTCAGCTGTTGCAGAACAAGCAAGAAGTCTTAAAATCAGGTCTTGGCAGGATCATTTAAAAAAATACTGATTTTCCAAGTATTTAAAATGTAATATTATATATATATTATACACACACACAGCTGTTGATCTGGGATCTTAAAAAATTGTTTCAATTTGGAGAGGAGGCGCGTAAAGCTTTTCATTAGAGTTGGACACAAATTGTAACCATTTATGCAAACCTCTCTGAACTTTGAAATGCTACAGGCTTTGGGTCAAATGGAATCTAGATCTAAACCTCCCTGCTTCTTGGTTTGCAAAACAAAAATCCAAATGAGATTTTACAAAACCTAACATACTGGGGTTTGTCCATCTCTTAACTGTATTTGTGAAGAAGTCATTTCACTACCAAATAAAGGGTTTCCAGGAGTGCTATTTTCTGGGCACAATACCACAACCCTTGCATTTATGTAACTGAAGTCAGTGCAGATCTTGCCTGGCTCAGCATTGCAGAATAGGGTCCCTGGTTAGTGATATTCAGCAGCCAGTTTGTTAAGTTTTGTATTCTCTATGGTTATGCGTTGGAATTTATTCTGCTTCTCATTTGAATCATGTACCCATTACTGACTTAGCTTTGTTACATCTTTAATTATGACCTTTTGGTTTGAAATGAATAAGTGGTATAATTTTACTTTAAGAAATATGCCAGGACTCAACTACCAGCATCTTTAGATTTCATAGAAATTGCAGGGATCATAGAAATTTAAACTTGATAATTACCTCAATATTTCAAGTCAGATAATCACTATATAAAATAATTATGGGTTGTTGTTTTTCCAAATTCACTTTGCATGGTTATTGTAGGTTACAGTAGGTTATGCTGTGTGATGTTACACAAGATGGAGAAGTACAATGTATCTTAATGCAAGATTATTCTACATGACATGCTATTAATTGATGGCAGGTTGTGCCTAGATCCTTGGATAGGCACCTCTTTTCACCTTAGTACAAATATGTAAAATATCGGAATCCACATTTTCTCATTAAAGAATGCCCAGATCTGTTTTTGAATTCTGTTTAGAAGCTGTAATGCCTATTCTCCAGTGCACTGTTAGGTCTCTTTCCTGATGGTACTAGCAAAGGTGCAAGGATTATGTAGGCACAATACAAAGGTCACAAGCAATTACCATATCCTTTGGATGCTTCTTGCATTAAACCTTCAATAACTCATCGCTGTATCATTCATGTGTAATTTATTTTGTTATCATAAATTATTTCCCCTCAGCTTACATTTTATCATACACACCGGCACATCTATGGTCATTTAAGCAACAGGACAGTACCTGCTGAGGTTTCTTTTCTCAATTTAAAAAGAGAAGATAATTGGAAGTCCAAAAGAAGAATTTTTAATGTCACCAGATAGCTCAATGGACATTTTCTCAAAATGCCAATACAGAGGGGTTTTTTTGTATTAAAAACAAAGAAAAAAATAACTTGGCATGATTTCCATCATGTTGATCCTTTTGGGTTCTCAAAAGTTATGATCCATGGAAAGTCTGGATTCATGCTTACTTCTACTCTTCATTAAGTCAGTTGTAGTTGAATTGCTGGTAAAGCAGGCTGCTGATACAGTAGGTGGGCATGCTGAATAAAATACGTATCACAGCTGTACCTGCACTTGTCAGAGTGCCAGCCTGCTTTTCGCCAGTCTGTGCTCCACTGCTTCCTGGTCATAACCCATCTGTTTCTGAATTCATAAAATGCTGAAGAACACAAATATCTGAACCTATTATAGGTAATATGCTTCAATTAAATTCTGATTGTGGAGCTGTGCTTAACAGAGAAACGTTGGTAATGTATCTCTTTCAAATCTGTCAATAAAATAGACACCAGTCCATAGATATTCCTGTAGCATGTAGAGTCTTTTCCACACAGAAGCTTCTACATATGGTAAACTTGTCCAGTATGCTTCCAGTTGCAAAGGAAAACCAAACCAAATCAAACCACACCCAACAGAGTAAGGTAAGTTACTAAAACAGATTAGCCAAGAAATTGCATACCCTGTGAGATACCAAAGTAGGGAGACTTAAAGGTAAAATAAACCAGGCAGTTATTAATCTGACACTTACTGGTAAGTAAAAGAGTACTTTACTTTTCAATTTGATTAACGGGTAACACATACAAAAATAATGTAGCTAATAAAAGTTTATCTTGTGCATGTACTTTTTCCAGTGGAGGTGAAATGCTCAACTTTGCAAGGTCAGTTTCATAAGATATAAGAATGAGAAGAACTCAGCAGGCCATCAATAACTGATTTAATAGGAACAGACTTTAAATAGGAAAAGTAGGTGAGGGATATATCCCCAGGATATTTGCTGAGAATACCTACAGTATCTATGATTAAACTATCTGTCCTCTGGATGTCATCATTGCTCTTTTTATATGCTGTTGGTTGAAAGTGCATTTATGTAGAAGATAACTGAAATCCTAAGGAAGCTAGTTTTGGTGCATTATATTTGGTAGTTTAGTGCATCTCTAATTAGAATGTAATACACAAGAGTGTGGTCAGATCATTACTATTTATAATGCATGTTGAATCGTGCTCCATAATATAGGGGACCCCTGCACAGATTTCATTTGACATGAATTTACATCTCTGCTTCAAGATGCACTTTATGCCTCTTCGCAGCTGAGACACTCCTGCCAATCAGCAATAGTGTTTGCAGTATTTGCAAAAATCTTTATATTAAACCAGAATTTAAAATTTCAAAATAAGATGGTTGATTTTTAGGGGAAGAAACATTTCAAAGCACCCAGAACATCGCAAAAGAAGAAGGTGAGTTAGAAGAAAAAGGGAATTTCAAAACATGATGATACCTATTCAGTACAACTAGATCAGACCCAGGAAATCTGATTGATGTCTACTAAAGATGAATAAGAAAATAGGCAAAGTTGTGGCAGCTGCAGTAATTTAACTATATTTCTACAAGATCTTTGATAATTTGTTACACAAAAAGGTTCTAGACAGAAGTGGACCCTCAAATCTGAGCTAGCTCAGCTCCTAAATTTTGTGGTTACTGAATGTTGAATTCAAATCTCAGAATCAGAACACACCATTATGTTTTTGGATCAAGATTAGTTCCAAGACCAGCAGGGTCCTGTTCTCCAGGTGCAAGTGGGCCTGTTGGCAGCTGGTATAAATTACAGATGGCACTGCTCCCCAGATGGCCCTAGGATCAGGGGAATGACGTAAAGCCACCTTTGCACTCCCTCTCCTTAGCTGTGCCAAGTGGTCCCCAGCTGCTGCCCAAGATCTGGTCCTAAGTCCTCACATTGGAAATGCCTCAAATAATGTCATCTTGGAGCAGCACTACTAAAAGAATGCTCAGAAGCACCATTTTAACATCATCTCTAATACAATCCCTAGTTTATGGGTGGAGACAAGTGAATGTGTAAAGAACTGTACTGAGCAAATGACTCCAGCTTTTTTTTTAAAGAAGGGATTATTATTGGTATTAGAGTAGTGCCTACAGGCTCACTCAAAGATTGGAACCCCACTGTACATGATGATATAAAACCACAGAGGAAGAGATACTGTCCCTGTCCCATGCTCCAAATACAATAAATAATTAATAAATAAAAGATATTTAGCATGAATATACCACATTTCCTTAATAGAGCTCCAAGCACTTCACAAAGGTGGTCATTATCACTATTCCTTTTTTACAGATGGGAAAACTGAGGCACAGAGAGGTGAAGTATCTTGCCCAAAGCCGCCCAGCAGGGCAGTGATAGAACGGGGAGTAGCACTCAAGTCTCCTGAGCCCCAGTCCAGTGCGCTATCCACTAGACCACAGCACTTCTGGACTTTTATGGCTGGCTGACTGACTCTTCCTTATTTATGACAATCAACCTGTCTGAAAATTTTCCTAGTTTAACTTTGCATAGGGATTAGACTAGGGAGATCTGGGTTTGATTCCTCCCCCGCCCCCCATCATCCCTCTTTAAAACCGTTAGCCCAGTGGTTGGGCATTGATGTGGAGAGCCAGGTTCAATTCCTCCCTGTGCCCAATGTGGCAAAGGGATTTGAATTTGGGTTTCCTATGTCTGAGGTGAATACGCTAACCACTGGGCCATAGGGTCATTCTCTCTCTCTGGCCTACTGCATATTTAGTTAGTTCTACCCAGCAGAACAGCTTCAACAGGAGAGACATAGAGACCTACACTGCAATATCCCATAGTGCACTGGTTAGGTCACTTGCTTGAGAGGTGGGAAACCCAATGCTGAGTGTTGCAATGCCTAAGTCCCTTTGTGGATCTAGCCTTTGGCCTCTCCATTCCCGTTTTCCTGACTTGTACACTCGGGATAAAGATGCTTACCACCTTTTGGAGATGCTGTGAGAGTTCATAAAGCTCTTTGAACTCCTCACATGGAAAGTACTCTGGAAGGATAAAGTAGCTGTATTAACAATTTTATATTAGAATTGCAAGCCACTGTTTTTAGGTTTCCTCTGGAATTATGAGAACATGGCTAGAAATTAACTTTGAGATGCTTCCCCATTTCCATGCTGGTATTTTGTCTTGCATGTAAATGTGTATGCTTTCATGCCTCAGCTACACCAACTCTGCTCCTCTCATGTTTCTATTTATTTTAGCAGCAATATATGTTTACAAAATCAGTTGAAAAATGTTAATGATCAGTTCACAGAATACTAATGTGGATTCAAATTACTTTCACATGAATCAAGACAAATTAAAAAATGCTGTTTGATCATTAACTGCTTCAAATGTGTGTCACGAGAATTCCTATATTTCAGAAAATAGATGTTTTAAAAGGACAGTATCCCATTAGGCAACTGAGCTGATTGCAAAAGTTTGGGGTGGCGGCAGATTATAGTAAGGGCCTGATTATCCCGAGCTTTAGTACAGGTGAGAGAGGTGGAAGATGACTTGCATCCCGGTTTTAACCCCTACACAAGGGCCAGAATTATTTGCAGTCCCTACCCTCAGGGAGCCCAGAGACTGCTCCCTCTGTGCACACCCAAAAGAGGAGGGAGTGTAAAATTAGCCAGTAGGGTCAGTGACAGGGGTATAACATTTAGTAACAATGACCCACGTCATCTTTTTTTTTTTTTTTAATTTGCACAAATTCTTTTAAAAAATGCACCTATCCATCCCTGACCTAACTTGAAACACTTCACAAACACCCCCGCAAAGGGCAGCAATACTGTTCAATATAACCCACTGCCACCAAGCCAGCCATCTGAAATCTCAGATCTCCCTCCCCCTCCAGCAAACCCAGCCTTCCAGTGAGCCCCACCAGCCATTTTCAAATGCCTGAGCAAAGAGAGAAGTTTTGCAGCGCACCCTGAAGGTGGTTAGAGTCTAGCTGTTTCTGACAAAGGAAGGGGCGTGAATTCCAAACCCAGGAGGCCCTCCCAGATGCAGCCGCTTCTCCTTTATATCAAGGGGGCTCCAGTTGGAGGGCCTCTTTTGATCCCGTCTGTGGTAAAAGGGCATTGGGAAGCAGGCAGCATGACATAGTCCAGGAAATAAATAGCTCTCTCTTGCCAGCACTCCTGCATGTGCACTATATTGCACAGGGCTTGCCTGCCCAGCCCCACAGTTCAAACTACAGGGAGGTGATTTGCAGAGCACTCTAAAGTGTTGTGCTCTAATTGCCCTGTGTAGACTCTGCTGTTGCGAACGAAATGGTAACCTAGTTCCTATTAACGTAGTCCTTGTGTGCTATGTAGACAAACTCACAGTCTCAGAAATAAACTAGATCTCTGGCAAAAATGGAGCTACTGAAGCTTCCAGAACCCCCAACCTAGAAAGGAACCTATCAGAAAACTGTAGGAGGAGCCTGCAACATTTCCCAATGCTTCTCTTAATACATTTACAAACGAGCTTCTGAACAGATTGCTTTTGAGACTGTAAATCAATGAACAAAAAAGTAAATTTCGACAGATACTGGAACTGAGTGCAGGAGAATCACAGCAAGTGCCTACAAAACCAGTGACTGCCCAATGACAAAATGGAAAACTAAGCTCACTTCAAATGGAAAGCACAAAATGAGCATGTGTGGCAATGTCACACTATTACTTGTGTATAAGGACAGAGACCACTCAGTAGAATTTGAAATAATGGAACAGGAAGGCCTACATGTGCTTGTGTTGAATGGCAGTCTGGAAATACAGCAGACCAAATGGATGTATAACTTGTCCACTGAACAAGATGAAAAACGATATTCCTCAAGAAATTTGATGCAATATTTAATGAACTGGAAACTGTTAGTAATACAATGCATCATACTGAAATATGTCCATATATGCAACCAAAAAGTACACCATACAACATCTCATTAGCACTGAAAGATAAAGTAAAAGCTAATTCTGAAACATGGTAAATTAGATGCTACTGAGCGAATTCAGACACCAACTGACTGAGTTAATAAGATGGTTACCATAATAAACCAAACAAGTTAAGGATTTGTATAGATCTAAAAAGATCTGAATAAAGTATTGAAGAAGTCAGGTCTACATTTCAAAATGCAAGAGTATTTTCAGTTTTGGAATTAAAGCATTGGTTTTGGCAGCTCCAACTGGATAGAAAAAGAGCAAAATTCCGCACCTTCAACTTCCTGCTTGGTACATATACATTTAAGCATCTTCCTTCCCTTCAGGACCACCTCAGGTCTACCAAAGTTGTCCCACATCTTTGAGGATTTGAATGGGGTGGAAGAAATAATAAACCCCACAATGAGACTTATGAGAGAATGATTTTCTGCAATGTGTCAAAGAAAAGAACCTTAAATTGAACAGGCACAAATGTCAGATGGGACTGAATGAGATTAGGAGACATATTCAGTGACAAATGTATTTGACCAAAACCAAGAAACTTGGAGACTAGTGTACAAACAGAAAGATCCTCAAACCAGGAGGTCTAGAAGAGATTCATGGGCTTGTAACTCATCCTTAGTTTATCACAAATTAAATGCTCCACTCATAATGTCGCTGGAGTACAGCACAGAATACTACATGGATAAAAACAGCAACAAAACCTTTTGACAATTAGAGAACCCTGTCACAGAAGCACCAGTACTGAAGTACTTTGAGGTTAATAAAGAGCGTAAGATCTCAGTCAATTTAAACTCACATCGATTGGAGGCTGTCATTCTGCAAGATGATCTCCCACTGGATATGCTTGAAAAGCAATGACTGAAATACAACAGAACTGTGCTCCGGTAGAGAAAGAAATGCTGGCAATTGTTTTTGGTTGTGAGCAGTTTTATGAGTGTGTTTATGGGCAGAAATCAGTTCAGATGGAAACAGACCATAAACTGCTGGAAGCCACATTACAGAAACCAATGTGCAAAACACTGCCTAGATTTCAGAAAGACCACAAGGATTGTAAAAGTACTTGTTAAATGTACAATGCATATCAAACAATGGGATTCTTACAGCAGATGTGCTCTCAAGAGCACCTACATACTAATTTTTGCGACAAGGTATTTGATGAATGGGCATGAAGTTTGGGAACACATATATTGGGCCAGTCTCAGTCACATGGGGCATACAGGGCTAATCAGTTCAGGCATAGCCCTGGGCAAAGTGTTTTGCATACACAGCACAACCCCAGGAGTAACCATGGGAGGCACTATGACTCAGAGACATCCCTTGAGTCATGATGCCTTGGCTTCCTCTTTTCTCCAGGTGGGGTGGTGGTGAAGGTAATCATTTGTCACTGGCCTGTACCATCAGCAAACTAGGACACCCCTGTGGCCGCTCAGAGAGCTGGCCAGCAAGTTGTTGGCTAGTGCTAAGACTCTGTCCATTGCTCACTCCTTCTCTACCCACTCACTTCAGGACACAAGTACATGGCAGTGCAGTGCCCTCTGACATCATAGAATCATAGAATCATAGAATATCAGGGTTGGAAGGGACCCCAGAAGGTCATCTAGTCCAACCCCCTGCTCGAAGCAGGACCAATTCCCAGTTAAATCATCCCAGCCAGGGCTTTGTCAAGCCTGACCTTAAAAACCTCTAAGGAAGGAGATTCTACCACCTCCCTAGGTAACGCATTCCAGTGTTTCACCACCCTCTTAGTGAAAAAGTTTTTCCTAATATCCAATCTAAACCTCCCCCATTGCAACTTGAGACCATTACTCCTCGTTCTGTCATCTGCTACCATTGAGAACAGTCTAGAGCCATCCTCTTTGGAACCCCCTTTCAGGTAGTTGAAAGCAGCTATCAAATCCCCCCTCATTCTTCTCTTCTGCAGACTAAACAATCCCAGCTCCCTCAGCCTCTCCTCATAAGTCATGTGCTCTAGACCCCTAATCATTTTTGTTGCCCTTCGCTGGACTCTCTCCAATTTATTCACATCCTTCTTGTAGTGTGGGGCCCAAAACTGGACACAGTACTCCAGATGAGGCCTCACCAGTGTCGAATAGAGGGGAACGATCACGTCCCTCGATCTGCTCGCTATGCCCCTACTTATACATCCCAAAATGCCATTGGCCTTCTTGGCAACAAGGGCACACTGTTGACTCATATCCAGCTTCTCGTCCACTGTCACCCCTAGGTCCTTTTCCGCAGAACTGCTGCCTAGCCATTCGGTCCCTAGTCTGTAGCGGTGCATTGGATTCTTCCATCCTAAGTGCAGGACCCTGCACTTATCCTTATTGAACCTCATCAGATTTCTTTTGGCCCAATTTGTCTAGGTCCTCCAATTTGTCTAGGTCCTTCTGTATCCTATCCCTCCCCTCCAGCGTATCAACCACTCCTCCCAGTTTAGTATCATCTGCAAATTTGCTGAGAGTGCAATCCACACCATCCTCCAGATCATTTATGAAGATATTGAACAAAACCGGCCCCAGGACCGACCCCTGGGGCACTCCACTTGACACCGGCTGCCAACTAGACATGGAGCCATTGATCACTACCCGTTGAGCCCGACAATCTAGCCAGCTTTCTACCCACCTTATAGTGCATTCATCTAGCCCATACTTCCTTAACTTGCTGACAAGAATACTGTGGGAGACAGTGTCAAAAGCTTTGCTAAAGTCAAGAAACAATACATCCACTGCTTTCCCTTCATCCACAGAACCAGTAATCTCATCATAAAAGGCGATTAGATTAGTCAGGCATGACCTTCCCTTGGTGAATCCATGCTGACTGTTCCTGATCACTTTCCTCTCATGTAAGTGCTTCAGGATTGATTCTTTGAGGACCTGCTCCATGATTTTTCCAGGGACTGAGGTGAGGCTGACTGGCCTGTAGTTCCCAGGATCCTCCTTCTTCCCTTTTTTAAAGATTGGCACTACATTAGCCTTTTTCCAGTCATCCGGGACTTCCCCCGTTCGCCACGAGTTTTCAAAGATAATGGCCAAGGGCTCTGCAATCACAGCCGCCAATTCCTTCAGCACATCTATTCACCTGGACCCAAGATCCACATAGCCCACATTAGGATGTAAAAAGGATTCCTACTGTCCATCAGTCCTTGCATAGTCCAGGTAAGAATCTAGCCTTTGCGAGCAGCTGTTCTTTTACTCTTGTTTTAATTTGCTGTGAAAATATAATGTAGTATGTATATTTTACACTTTGAAATTAGCATCTACCTAGGAAACAACCAACTGGAATGAAATCTCTAACCTACTCTATTTCATTTAGGACAATTTTATCTAACTAATTTTTAACAAATCTAAAACACTGCCCAGATCTACTCTGGCTGTGAGGAACTGGTAATCAAGTCAAGCACCATTGACTATGAGAATAGTGAACTGTAGAAAATGACTTCTCAGCACTATGTAGTGTCACAGCACAATTTAAATAACATTTCATTATTCAGGATCTCATAATTCATGTATACAGAAATTGATACAGGGAGCTAAAATAGGCTTTGGAGCTTTTAACAGTTAAATAAATAAATCACCTATATATATCATTACCAGTTCTACTGCACATTCAAACATTCTCTAAGTATCTGATCTGTTATCATAAAAGTCCTTCCAAAATTAAATTCATTGGAATAATATTAAGTGCTAATTTAGAATGAGAGATGCATATTTGGTGGCTAAAGTTACTGCATTTACACATCTACGCCTCTTAAATGAACAAAGAGAAGGTTTGAGAGAAACAGTTCTGTCTGGGTAGGAATATCATATGTATTATTTTTATGCTGATGTACAACAGGGTTCTTATAACTGTGATAACCTAGAGCATATTTAATTATACACATTGTTCTCTAAATTTCACAAAAAGGGGGTAAGGATTTGTTTTTGTGAAGAGGGGAATTTATTGCAGAGAGGTTATTATCTTGATTAGCATATATATGTAAAAACAAAATTGTTGTACTCCAATTCTTGCTCACATTTCTGGTGGGAGCACGTTTGAAACTTAGTATTGCTTAGTTTTTCTATCAGAACTTGAAAGCTTGATTTCAACTAATCAAATATATATATCTCATATGTGTGTGAGTTTTATGAAATATACAGCTGAGCCAAACTTCTTGTGATATTCTTAAGAGGAAATTTGCCAATCTACTAATTGTTTGACCACTTGTGAAATGGCAATGAATTTGGTAAACATTTCTAGGTTTAACAGAATATCAAGAACTCTCCAAATAAGTTTTGCCAGTAACTATCCACAAAACCAAACATTCATGGTGCTTTACAGAATTTCATTTCTGTACTTGATGCCTAGCTGTTTGAACCACATCAGCTGATTGGAGTCACATGGCGCATGCTTGCGTCATCTGAATCTATGCCATGTTCTCAAGTAGCTCAGCAGATGCCGCTGTCACTCTCATGTTCAGAGGACAGGCTGTGTCTTCTGTGGATTCCCAGGAGCTACTGCAAAGAGTTATTTTTCTTCATTTGTGAGTAATCCAAAGGGAACACAGTTCTAATCTCCCTGACACCCAGACCCATGCTCCCTGATGCTTGATGTTTCTATTATATTTGTGTGCTTATTAAGAACATTTCTATTTACCCCACAAAGTCACTGTCATAAAGAAGTAACAGTTCCCCCCCGTCAGGGCACAGAGCTCCTCTCTGTGATTGGCCCACTAGGTGGCAGAGAATGCAGAATGACACAGTGCCCACCTATCCTAGATATCTCTGCTCACCTGTCTCCCACAGAGGTTTCAGTTTGCCACTGTGAAATAAGCCACACCAAGGTTGCGTGTATTCTCCCAGGCGTCTCTCTCACCTGTCATCTTCCTCTTTTGCTGGTGCTCTTCCTTCTCCTATCTTAACTCAAACCTTCCCCTTCACCTACCAACCCTACCAATGAATATCTAAGGTGGCTGCTACACTGCTTCTGTCTGAACAAATTAATTGAGTAACTTCCTCTGTGACACTGGCAAACCAGGTGCAAGCCCATGCCAATGTCCCCAGCCTCACTTGAATACTGATGAACGCATAGCCAGAATCCATCTGGTTCACCTGTGTGTTAGTATTGTTAAAATAAACATTAGTAGTTAGACTTCATTCAATGCTTGTAAGATGCTGTATGCATTAATCTCACTTATAACATCTGTATCCCATGTTATAAGGTAATATTTGAGCATTTCCATTGTAAGCCTTTGTAACTATGTGAACAGACAGGAGAGAATCATTAACTCAGGGGCTCCCAAACTTTTTGCCATTTTAATCATTTCCTTCCAGGACCCCAGACAGCATAGTGAACTCCATTCTGAAGAGCAAAATGGGGTCCCTGCATCCAGCGTGACCTCACAAGCACCACACGTGTGATGTCACACCGCATGAAGGCCATCTTCCACACAGCATGACCTTGTCTGTATCTTGCATAACCTTGCATGTGAGGTCACACTGTGGGGGGATGCCATTTTGTAGTGCAAAATGGTGTCCTCTGTGCATTGTGACCTCACACACACTGTACATGTGAGGTCATGCTGTGCAGAGCAAGATGGTGTTCTCTGCACCTCAGGGATCACCATGATCCCAACACGGCTGATGGCACAACCCCGTTTAGGGTCACAACTCACAGTTTGGAAATTGCTGCACTAACTAGTGTGACATGCTAGTCTCTAACAGAAGGTGTTACATCCTGCTTGACAGGAAAGGCCCATCAACACCAGATAAACTATTTGTGGAACATCAGAGAGGACTGCATCAAAAGACATTGCTACTTGCTCCCTCCCCCCATGAAGAGGAGTTGTGCAAGTGAATTCCTTCCATCAGCTGAGTTTGTAGCTCAAAGTACAAGGGGTGAAGGGATTAAAAAGCCCTAACATTGTCTTTGGTGTGAGATCTAAAGTGCAATTGACCTGGGGTAAGTGACTGGTCCTTTGGGACTGGGAGTAACCTGAATATTGCTGTGATCTTTGATGTAAGGGATCATTGATCACAAAGGTAGGGTTACATGGGTAGTGAGACAGGTCAAAGTACCCAAAGAGACTGTCTGTGACTCCATGTTGAGGACGTTATAGTGCCTGAGGAGTTTTACACTTGATAGCTGGCTGCTGAAATCTAAATACAGAACTCACAATCAATTTGGGGTTTGTGCACTGTTTCCTAACAGTCTGCCCTAAGGTTGATACCCATGCTCTTGAGCCACTCCAGGACAGCTTGACACCCTCATTCATTGTCACCACTGATAGCACCATCATTTTCCCTGTCATGTAGGCTCACAACCTGAAGGGTCCTCTTTGATTTTTAATCTCCTTCACCTTCACATCTAGGCTGTCCCCCAAACCTGCCACTTTTCTCTTTAAAACATTCCCCAAATCCATTTTTCTCCATTTCAGCACTAACCCTCTAGTCCCGACGTGCATCACCTCTTCTTTTCTGGCCTCCCTGACAGCCACGTTGCTGCATCCTTGCCTGATCTGATCACATTATCTGCTTTTGAATCCCTCCACTATCTTCCCCTCCTCCACCACATCAAGTTCAAGTTTTTGTCTTCAAGGTCCTCTAAACTCTGATTCCACACTTATCTTAGAATCATAGAAGTGCAGAACTGGAAGGGACCTTGAAAGTATAGGTGCTGGAAGTAGGAGTGCTGGGGGTGCTGCAGCATGTCCTGGCTTGCAGTGATTTCCATCACATACAGGGCTTACAGATTGGTTCAATGGATCTCAGCACCCCCACGATACAAATTGTTCCAGCACCCTTGCTTGAAAGGTCTTCTAGTCCACTTACCTGCACTCAAAGCAGGACTAAGTATTATCTAGAGCATCCCTGACAGGTGTTTGTCTAGCCCGTTCTTAAAAAATCTCCAATTACAGAGATTCCACAACCTCCCTAGGCAATTTATTCCAGTGTCCAACCACCCTGACAGTTAAGAAGTTTTTCCTAATGTCTAGCTTAAACCTCTCTTGCTGTAGTTTAAGCCCATTGCTTCATGTCCTATCCTCAGAGGTTAAGGAGAAAATTTTTTCTCCCTCCTCCTTGTAGCAACCTTTTATGTACTGGAAGACTGTTATCATATCCCCTCTCAGTCTTCTCTTCTCCAGACTAAACAAACCCAGTGTTTTCAATCTTTCCTCACAGGTCATGTTTTTAAGACCTTTAATCATTTTTGTTGCTCTCCTCTGGACTTTCTCCAGTTTGTCCACATCTTTCCTAAAATATGGTGCCTAGAACTGGACACAATACTCCAGTTAAGACCTTATCAGCGTAGAGTAGAGGGGAAGAATTACTTCTCATCTCTTGCTTACAACACTCCTGATAATATATCCCGGAATGATGTTTGCTTTTTTTGCAACAGTGTTACACTGTTGACTCATATTTAGCTTGGGATCCACTATGACCCCCAGATCCGTTTCTGCAGTACTCTTTCCTAGGCAGTCATTTCCCATTTTGTACATGTGCAATTGATTGTTCCTTCCTAAGTGGAGTACTTTGCATTTGCCCCTCTTGAGCTTCATCCTGTTTACTACAGACCATTTCTCCAGTTTGTCCAGATCATTTTGAATTTTAATCCTATCTTCCAAAGCACTTGCAACCCTTCCCAGTTTGATATCATCTGCAAACTTTATAAGTGTAATCTCTGTGCTATTATCTAAATCATTGATTAAGATATTGAACAGAACCAGAACCAATCTCTTTGGGATCACACTCAATATGCCCTTCCAGCTCAACTGTGAACCACTGATAATTACTCTCTGGGAACTGTTTTCCAACCAGTTATGCACCTACTTTACAGTAGCTCCATTGAGGCTGTATTTCCCTAGTTTGTTTATGAGAAGGTAATGTGAAACAATATCAAAAGCCTTACTAAAGTCAAGATATACCACATCTACTGCTTGCTGCCTATCCACAAGGCTTGTTACCCTGTCAAAGTAAGCAGTGGTTTGTTTGACATGATTTGTTCTTGACAAATCCATGTTGACTGTTACTTATCACCTTATCTTCTAGGCATTTGCTGATTATTGATTGCTTGATTATTTGCTCCATTATCTTTCTGGGTACTGTAGTTACGCTGACTGGTTGGTAATTCCCCAGGTTGTCCTTATTCCCCTTTTATCTTGTGACACATGCACCCTCCCAGCCACTCCAGTCCCCCGATGATACCAGACTCAATGTCTCATTTGTCCAGTTCTTCCACAAGCATCTCCATTCTTTCCTCCATCACACCCCTGTGTGTGAATGTCTTTCCTGTGCTGGTTTACAAGATCACTTCCTTCTCCATGTTCAAATTCCTCCTTAAGACCCATTCCTACCATGACACCTCCAGTTAGCTTTGGTAAGTGTGTCGGATGACAGAATATGCTATATTTTTGCTAATAGCTATGAACACATGAAAACATGGTAAGGGTCAGATGCTCACCTGGTGTAAATTGGCACAGCTTTATTGAATGGAGCTGTACTCATTTATACCAGCAGCAAGATCCCACGTTATCTAGCCACGGTCAATTACCAGCTGGCCACTTGATTTGTTTATTGTGTATCCCTTTTTCCTACCCACACTCTTTATCGGGTTTGTCTTGCAGAACACAGACTCTGTGAGGAAAGGATTGTGCCTTTTTTGTGACTGTTGAGCACTTAGCACATACTGAGCAATAGCAAAGCAAATAGTACAGTAGTAGTAGTTAAATAGTTGTTCAATAATACAAATGAAATTAGTTTCACAATGAACCGATTGCCAGTTTCAATGACACTCATATATAGCTGAATTTAGGGAAGATGGAAAAAGGCTAAAATGAAATGGATGGGGGCGGGGAAATCACTCAATTCTTTCCCATGAGAAATTCACCCTTTCATTCACTTCTGGTTAATTTTTCTTTGCTCTGGAAGGAAAGCCCTAAAGAATCTCATCTTTCAAGAGAAAGAGAAATGAAGGAAAAAACACAGAGTTGTCTATCCAGGTACTATGATACAGCTGACAATTGCATCTGATCTGTTGCTGACCCCTGGCACAAGGTTTTACAGAATCTGTTCATTTAAAGAACACTACATGACATCTTATTAATTTCCAGAACTTTCACTTTCCTTTGGCTGCAAGTGACACAGTGGAATAGAAACCCCTTCATCTGTATTTCATGTTTCCATATACTCGTTATCAAAATGGTTTCCTTATGCATGGTCAACAAAGCACACATCCGCCTCTGAAAGGAGAACATGCACAACCTAAAGTACGTTCCTGATACCACAGAATGCAATATTTCAGTGTCATGGTTACTGGCCTTGCTGAACTTCTGTCCACTTTCTGGTCTCTCTGAGAGCACCCAATTCAGGTGCTAGGCCTCTTGACCTCACCTCTCTTGTGGTGGATTCTTGCAATTCTTCCACTCTTGGACCAGGACCAGGGAACACCACCCTGTGTACAACAACTGCTGACCACCATCTTGGTCTGGCTGGGTTTCAGGCACCTGCATTTCCTCTCTCTGGGAACCTCTGACTAGCGACATTTACCAACAGCTTTCAAATTAGCTGACTCAAGATAAGAACACTCCTTTTTCCCTAGTGAAGACAAGGCCTCGGCCAGATCCCCGCCCCTTGTTCAAATTGGCCTTGATTGCTGCCAGGAGTAGAGCCAGTAAGACTACTCGTTCCTGTGTTGTCTCTTATCAACCTTTATGTATTTGCTATTGGGTGCCTTAGGTGGGCAGGCTCTGCTACCAGGCAGACCCCTAAGGTTAAATATCCACCCCCTATAGATGCTACAGAAACACCATGTAGTGACAGATGCAGATAACTTATTAATAGTTATTAAATAGCTTTCCCACAATTGTTACATTCAATATAAATGAAAACATTGCTGTTTCCTTGGGATTGTTTGGTCTTTTAAGTTTTCTTGGAATGTGAGGGAAGTTGGTCATGCACAGGTATCTCCTCTCTTGGAAACAGTGAAATCCCCAGCCCTCCCTTTGTGATGGTCTACAAAATATTAAATGTCTTTAAGTGGGCTTTTTTTCACTGGATTTCCAGATTTAAGACCATTGTATGCCACAGCAAAGTTGTACAAAAGAGTATCCACAGAATGGGTGAGAGTGAGTAGGGGCTCCCCCTTTTCAGTATTCAGAATCTTAACTGAGATCCATGGAAGAACAGAGCCCATCAGCTACTGTTGCTGGATAACTATTTTAAAATTATACCACCCCTATCAAACACTGAGGAATTCAGCTCAAATTCCAGTGAACAGCCAAACTGTTCATGTAAGCTACAAGCAGCAGGCTGAGAATTAAACAACTACTAACCATCCACTAAGGGCATCTTCTCCTTTGCCACAACTGCCAATCCTCCAGCTGGACTTGAGGCCTTCTCCTCTGTCATGGGTACCTTAGGCTCACTTGCTGGTAGATAATTGGGGGCTGAGCCTCTGTGCCTAAGACAATGGCCCCAGCCAGAGGCTTTTGATGCCGACATATTGTTCCCCTTTTCAGCTCTAAAAATTTAGCAGAATTGTTTACTGTGTTACAAGTGTTGTTGGAATTGAAGAAGGAAGTATCCACAAACCAGCAGGAAGATAGTAACGGATATTGAAGTCAGCTCCTTGTGGCTACAAATCATTATACCAATTGACTTGAAGCAATGTGCTTGCAGAACAGCAGGCCAGTTTCTTGACAGGTTAAGGAGTGGCTGATACACACCAGTATAAGAACTTATCCCAAAGATACCATGGCTAGGGATTTTTTTCCAATAAGGTTCCCAAAAACCGACTATAACACCTCATACTGATAATTAAAAAATAAAACTGCCATTGACTTCAGTGGGGGCAGAGTTAGGCTAACCCTGAGCACTTTTGAGAATCTCACTAGTACTTAACCGTACTTCCTTATTGGTTTAATTGGGCAATAATGCTGACGAATATTTAAACATGTTTGTAGATGATTCCAAAAGTTGTGAATAGAGTTCAGAGAGACAGGCCCTGCTGATAAGGAGTGTGACCATTAGAAATATGAAGGCTGACCACTATCTTTCACCTTGTGCAGTCATTTACATCTGTGTAAAAGGAGAATACAAGTTGGTTGCTAGGTCAGAGTGGTAATATTTACACCTCTTTGCACAGGTGTAAATGACTACACAACACGCAAAGCGGTAGGAAATCAGGCCCATCAATATCGTGGTGCTAGTGACCTTGAGACCATTCAAATGACTTGTCTCAAGGGTGTGAAGATGATGGATCTCATAAGGTATTTAGACAAACATCCAGTGAGTGCTAGAGCAAGCCCATGGTTGTGGTACATATTGGCACCAAAAATGCAGAGAAGTAAGAGAGAAAGGTCCTGGAAACTCAATTTAGAGGACTAGGAAAAATGAATTAAGTGAAGAGCCTTCACGTAGCTTTCTCTGAAATGCTTCCATTTCCATATTCAGGACCACGAAGAGACTCCAATCAGGATCAGTGCCCCCACTGCATTAGCTACTGTACAATCACATCATAAAAAATTCCTTCCCTAGAAGCTCACAATATGACCTCTTCATGATAAAGACCAACATTTTCAAATTTTGGTACCTAAGCCACCCAAATAAATGTGGCCAGATTTCCATAGATTCTGGAATTGTGGGCGCTTGGCTCCAAGAATTAGGCCACATTTCTTTAAGAAACCTACACCTGGATTTAGGCACTAAGTTAGGCACTCAACTTTTTGCAACTAAATTTTCACACTTAATAAATAATAGGGATGCCTGTGTCTAAACACAAGTTGTTCAGCATTTTCTGGTATTGACAAGTTTGTTTTATAAACTACAGAAGTGTCTGGGTTTTCTAAAAACATGTTTTTATCTATTGTACAGTGAGCTTACCCAAGATCTAAACAGCTTTTGATTTGCGTCTAACAATAAAGAGAAAAAGATTTGACAATTAAGAATGTGGGGCATCTATTTGGAACAAAATGTTTTTAAACTTTTGGCTAACTATAGGAGAAATGCACTGCCATCTGTTGGAGAAAGATAGCAAATTCAGGAACCGGTGGGGGATTATATCGCTGCTTTGCATCAGGTAGGACAAAAGTCAGTTTCAACTCAGCATGTGACTACCTTGTTTAGATGCAGTATAAAACTTTGCTGTTGCATAGGAAGGAGATGTAAAATTATCTTGACAGGCTAGAAGGTGAACTATTTTATACTTTTAAGCCTTTGAGTTCTTTACTAGCATCATTCAGATTACCAAGGCCCAAATGTGGGGAACAGTCGTACAATGAGAAACGCAGGAGAAGCAATAGTGCAGTAAACCTATCTGGCATATCTTTGGCATAAATATAATTCTGTATAACCTCAGTTTCATAACTCAGCATTTTTGATATCAAGACTTTACAGTGGTAAAATGGAGACAACAATCATGGGCGAGGAAGAGAAAGTTTAATCTGTATTGGGAGACAAAGCTGGGAAGTGTGGTATGTTTGCCAATAATTTGGGCTTGTAGAACCTGTGTCAGGTATTTGCAGGCTCTAAGAACTTTCTTCTCTTTATTTAACGAACAGCTGAATTTTGGTTATATCCCAACTTAGGTTTCTGTAGTTTTACTGAATTTGAATGCAAGATATTTAATGACTTTTAAACAAATGTGTAGCTTTTATGTAATCTTGCCCAAATAACCCCTTTTGTATATATAAACACCAGCTAAGGGTCTAATCATCTCATCCGACTGTAACCTGAACAAGTTACTATTATAATATGCAGGTCAGGACAAGGCAGTGGCACAGACATCAGACACCGGTGTTTTTTGACCAGTGAGGGACTGATCATACCAGCTAGAATTCACAGTGATGTTTACCCAACAGAATTGCAGTAGTTCCTATTTTTGCTCCTTTCCCAGTGTGGAATAAAACAGAAACTGACACACCAGATACATTAGACTGCAGTTACTCCTTAAAACCCAAGCAGCCTTCATAGAATACGGCCATTTGTAAATACTTTTTTGAGGCAGGGGGTAGAAATTAAAGAGGGGAAAGGTAGCTGGGAATAAAATAAAATTAAAATGACCAATGAAGATTGGACATTTCTACTGTTGTAATGTTTGTCCTGTTAGAGACCAAGGGTGCAGGAAGTGTTTCCAGTACTTGATCTTGAGGTGTTTTCTTTCAGAAAAGACGGTCAGAAATAGTGTGAGAACAGCCTCCCAACTGTATAGTGGGGTTTGTGCCGTGGTAAATACAGAATTTGGTTTTTATTCAATACTATTGTAAGCAGGTTTAACCTACAGAGAAGCTTTTGGAAAAAATCATCTTTTTATTTTTTTAAACAGATAAATGTGTTTTGAATGACAGGCAGGAACACTTATTTTCATAGAGTTCCCCACCTCCCTGTTTTCAGTATTTGTCTTCATTACATATGAAATGAAAAAAAAAAGCCACCACAAAAGCACTGTGGGAAAAGGGACTTTAATGAACGACAGCTATTTCACTTGTAAGACGGGCACTCTGGACATTTTCCAGCTGATCTCTGAAACTAAATCCAAGCATGCAGCATGTTGATCTTTCATGAAGTAAGTCCAGAAATGTATAAGTTTTGAACATGACCATAATTATGTTGTATCCAGATACTATACTTACTTTCTGAATAAATGCACTTAAAGTGCAGGCACAGTATTCTGTAGGCACATGTAACAAAAACACACTGAGGAAATAAAGATTTTGTGTGTGGAAACCAAAAAACAGATACAACAGGCTGTGAAGTATAATCTTTATCTCAAAAATATTCAGTGACCCTTACAGTGCATAATTTGTGAAACTGGCCTTTTCCTTTACAAGCTCTGGTTGTCACAGACACACCATCATCATCTGCTGTCAGTCTGGTAGTAAATAAAGACCTCCCAAGTTCTCCTAGTATCTTCACAGCCATGTTCTTCCCAGAATTTAAACATCATCCCCTTACTTGTCATTCACCATCTCTTGATGCTTTCTAATAACCCAGATGCAGCATGAGGTTTTGCTTCTTCAATATTTGATTTTCTAAGGAGACACCCTGCCTACTGGGATTTTCCTTCACATTTTCTCTTATTGTTCTATATCTATTAATTTATTTCTTATCCATTAATAAGAACAGAATTCCTGGCCATTTGCACTCCCACTTATTTTACTTTTTTATTCTCCCCTCCCTCCCCTTCCAAAAAATAATTTAGAAATAAAATTCTGCTTTCAGGAGGGCAACCAAGAATAGAATTTGACCCCATTCCGCAGCCCCCATTGGCCTGGAGCGGCGAACCGTAGTCAGTGGGAGCTGCGATCGGACGAATCTGCGGACATGGCAGGTAAACAAACCGTCCCGGCCGCGTGCCAAAGGTTCATAGAATCATAGAATCATAGAATATCAGGGTTGGAAGGGACCCCAGAAGGTCATCTAGTCCAACCCCCTGCTCGAAGCAGGACCAATTCCCAGTTAAATCATCCCAGCCAGGGCTTTGTCAAGCCTGACCTTAAAAACCTCTAAGGAAGGAGATTCTACCACCTCCCTAGGTAACGCATTCCAGTGTTTCACCACCCTCTTAGTGAAAAAGTTTTTCCTAATATCCAATCTAAACCTCCCCCATTGCAACTTGAGACCATTACTCCTCGTTCTGTCATCTGCTACCATTGAGAACAGTCTAGAGCCATCCTCTTTGGAACCCCCTTTCAGGTAGTTGAAAGCAGCTATCAAATCCCCCCTCATTCTTCTCTTCTGCAGACTAAACAATCCCAGCTCCCTCAGCCTCTCTTCATAAGTCATGTGCTCTAGACCCCTAATCATTTTTGTTGCCCTTCGCTGGACTCTCTCCAATTTATCCACATCCTTCTTGTAGTGTGGGGCCCAAAACTGGACACAGTACTCCAGATGAGGCCTCACCAGTGTCGAATAGAAGGGAACGATCACATCCCTCGATCTGCTCGCTATGCCCCTACTTATACATCCCAAAATGCCATTGGCCTTCTTGGCAACAAGGGCACACTGTTGACTCATATCCAGCTTCTCGTCCACTGTCACCCCTAGGTCCTTTTCCGCAGAACTGCTGCCTAGCCATTCGGTCCCTAGTCTGTAGCGGTGCATTGGATTCTTCCATCCTAAGTGCAGGACCCTGCACTTATCCTTATTGAACCTCATCAGATTTCTTTTGGCCCAATCCTCCAATTTGTCTAGGTCCTTCTGTATCCTATCCCTCCCCTCCAGCGTATCTACCACTCCTCCCAGTTTAGTATCATCTGCAAATTTGCTGAGAGTGCAATCCACACCATCCTCCAGATCATTTATGAAGATATTGAACAAAACCGGCCCCAGGACCGACCCCTGGGGCACTCCACTTGACACCGGCTGCCAACTAGACATGGAGCCATTGATCACTACCCGTTGAGCCCGACAATCTAGCCAGCTTTCTACCCACCTTATAGTGCATTCATCTAGCCCATACTTCCTTAACTTGCTGACAAGAATATTGTGGGAGACCGTGTCAAAAGCTTTGCTAAAGTCAAGAAACAATACATCCACTGCTTTCCCTTCATCCACAGAACCAGTAATCTCATCATAAAAGGCGATTAGATTAGTCAGGCATGACCTTCCCTTGGTGAATCCATGCTGACTGTTCCTGATCACTTTCCTCTCATGTAAGTGCTTCAGGATTGATTCTTTGAGGACCTGCTTCATGATTTTTCCAGGGACTGAGGTGAGGCTGACTGGCCTGTAGTTCCCAGGATCCTCCTTCTTCCCTTTTTTAAAGATTGGCACTACATTAGCCTTTTTCCAGTCATCCGGGACTTCCCCCGTTCGCCACGAGTTTTCAAAGATAATGGCCAAGGGCTCTGCAATCACAGCCGCCAATTCCTTCAGCACTCTCGGATGTAACTCGTCCAGCCCCATGGACTTGTGCACGTCCAGCTTTTCTAAATAGTCCCTAACCACCTCTATCTCCACAGAGGGCTGGCCATCTCTTCCCCATTCTGTGATGCCCAGCGCAGCAGTCTGGGAGCTGACCTTGTTGCCAATCCCTGTTATATAGCAACATTATGGATTTTACTAACCCCAGCATATAAGGATGCCAGCTTTGTTTGACCAAAAGACCAGGAAATTCTCATGATTTACCCGTCACCAGTTCTCCTTTGAATCTGTCCACAGCTTTCTCTCCTCTACTGCTTTATACCTTTATCTTCAAGTCCCTGCACAATTCTTCCCTTGCCTGCTTATCCTTTCATACATTGCCCTCTTCTTGTCTCTGTTCACCCAGTGATGCCAGCCCCAAAGACCTGTTTAGTAACTCCTGTCCCAAGTGTACCCTCTCTGAATTCAAATCGGCCTAAAAATAAATTTTGTGATGCTCACAAAAAACAAGCCAATCAGCTGTGCTGAGTACTTGGGGATAATCTACATATTTTACATAAAAATTAATTGTGTAATTACAATGTCCATATTCTGTACTGAGAGTCTCAGGAGGTGGCTTTATGCCCCCCTTTGTGCCTTCCTAATTTTGGGACTTGAAAGGGTGTCTATGATGGGCCTCCACTTACTACACTGGCGCCTCCTGCTGGCTGTCTTGAGGATTAGCTCTGCAGGTCAGTACACCCCCCGATGAGGGTGCCTCACCCACTGTCACATCTGCTCTTTGACCCATATCACTCCAGGGACTGCAGCATTCTCTTCATGACACAGCCCTATGGCCGTGTCACCAGCTGTGCTCCCGCCTTTTGGGGGTTTAGTACAGCTGTCCAACTGTCCTGCCACTTCCCCAATGGTGAGTGGGGATGACACGGGCCCACCCACTATTCCAGGTCCCGACCCTGGGACGCTGTAGATGGCAGCCACATGCTGCATCCCCTCCAACTTCTCAGTACATTTCTCTGAGCCACTTCCCTGTGGACTTCACCTGCACCTCAGGGCCTCAGCATGTCCGTCCTAGCAGCCAGCCAGGAGCTCCTGCACTCCCTTAGTCCCTGCCAGCAACTGCTCTGTCCATGGTGCTAGTTTCCATCCATCTGCTAGGAACCCAGTGCTCCCTCCTTGAGCTCCAGGCAGTGACTGGCCCTGCCCTGCCTTGCCCTGCAGCTCTTCTTATCTGAGCCTTCCAGGCCCGGATTGGTTGCTCCCTACAACTCTTCCCTGATTGGCTGTGACTCACACAGCCTCTCTGGGCCATTTGGAAGACTCACCTCCCTTGCTCACTGCTGAGGTTAACCCTTTCTATTCTTGTGCGGGGCAGACACCCCATCAAAGTGCCTATGAGCAGCAGCCCACTGTAGTCACAATGCAGCAGACTCCAGTGATTCCTTTTCCCACCTATTGTATGCTGCATGCTACTGTGTAGGGCTTCCTGTGTTGACTCTGCATTGTTCCTGCACAGGATGCATTCTTCAAGGAGATGCAGTAACCCTTTTACACCAGCAGAGAAGCATAGAGGGGCAGCAGAAGGGGACAGAATCTGGCTATGTATTATTCGACATGGTCATTTACCACTCTGGATCAGAAGGGTGTAAAGGTGGTCTAAAAATTACTTTATGCTACCCCAGTCCTTCCTATGCTGCATCAGGTGCAGAAGTTCTGCTCCCTCCTCCCTTCCACCCTCAATATCATGTTGTGGGCTCTCTAGTAACCACATATGTGAGAAGGCCAAAACCTGTAGTCCTCACTCAAGCAAAGCTCCCATTGAAGTGAATGGGTGCTCTGGATGCTAAGCATCTCTAAAAAATTAGGCCATTTTTACATAGATAAATATGGATTTAGGCACCTAGATTTAGGCATTCTTCGCCTGATTTTCAAAGGTAATGAGAATCCATGGCTTCTAAATATTTCAGAGGAAAATGTAGATTCTCAGCATATTGTAGTTATCAGTCCCTCAAGTGTGAAGTTTTTGGCCTTTTGCAGAAGTGCTCGCTTTGCACAAATATGTGAGTTATGCTAATACAAAAAAGGGAGTGATTTTTAAAGTTTTCATCTCAACTTAAGTCTGTCTGATTAAGATCCTGAGTTCTGTCCACACCAGTTTGCTATAACATTTAATTCTGGCATTTAAGGAACCATTTCAAAATTTATAATAATCTTCCACTTCCATAGTGGAGGAGGAATGATGAATAAGGTGGGTAAGCAAACATTCATAAATCCAGAACACAATTTAAGACAGTCTGGTATGCTTTGTTGCTCTCAGCTAAGCTACATATGGGACTTCCCATGTGATCATTCACATCTACTATGATTGCCAATCCAACATCTGCTTTCACCATATTGGATGGTGAATATTTCAGATCAACAACTGAAATCCAGATGTGTTTGTGTCATAAACTCTATGTACTCTACTTGAAGTGATTGGTGTTTAAAAAAGGAATTAAAAATGCACTCAAGTATGCAATACTGACCTGAAATGTACTCTATGCATTATAGAGCTTTCGTGGTAGACCCCAGGCACCTAGGTACAAGTTTCCCCCTGTTCATATCACCTTTGGCAAATGAGACTCCCTCCATCCACCATGCAATGACTGGAGGTACAAGCCAAAATGACTGCAAGAAGAAATGACTGTCATGCAAGCTCTCTCACCTACAAACTGCAATCTCCTCATTTACATTAGCAACATTTTGTATACAAGGTTTTCTTTCTGAGCATTGCAAAGCATTTTATATACCCCATCCATAAATGAGTTGTCTCAAAAAACTATCTCCATCCTCCAGGTAATTTTGAAAGGAAGATAGTTTTCAGATGTGGCATGTTCACAACATGTAGTGTTTTGGCAGTAACAAAGAACTACATTACTGCTCTGGTTAAGTACCTTTTGCACCACTCCTGAGGATTCTTCTCTATGTCACATACTCCACTGGGCATAGGGGATTATCTGGGCAGGGAGCAGACATGAAAGGGGCTAGAAAGGGGAAAAGCCAGAGTGTGATGCACTGCAGTAATCCTGAGTCTACGAAAGGGTCCTAGAGAATTCCCTAAGAGAATTACCATCAGTATTGAGACCGGAATGAACTTGATGGGGATGCTGAGATATTGGTAAATACCAGACACAGGAGCTTTTTGCTTATATCTAATAATCTAATACCCCACATAATGCCTTGCACCAATTGCTGTATTCGTGGAGATATTTATAGCTAAATCTAAGAATACTATTTTAAGGCTGTGCTTATATCAATGGGCCTTTAATATACACTAATACAGTGTATATACACTCTTCTCATGTGCACATATCAGATAACTGCATGTCCAGCTCCCCAGCTGCATGCACAATTACCTGGGACCCAAGTCAGTATTTCTCACAAAGAGCGAGTGAGCATGACATATATATGTATACATACATATATTATATATACATACGTATATATTTTCATTCTCTCTCTCTCAAAAAAGAGCTAACTTTGCTGAATGTATTGTTATTCTACTTGACAATCCAGTTAATCTGCATGATGAACTGAATCAAAAAATGATATTAAATGACTACACATTGAGAAGAGTGAGATACAGAAAAGCTACTATTTCTTGGTCAGGCAGACGAGAAGTTTGCCAGAAATGATCTATGGATTTCTACAATGTTTAACATATGGGTAGATAGGATAAAATGATTGGATTCTAACTGCACAAAAGATGTAAAAGAAAAAAGGGACTAAAGTATAAAGAAATTTGACAAAACAGAATGGAAAAAACCTCATTTTTAAAGGTCTGACTCAGAGGGTCCCCACACAATAAGCTGTAAGGAATCTACTTTATCTATCTCAAATATGTGAAGAGCTGAGTTAGCCCTGTGAAAATTCAAATGCTTGTTTCCAGAGAGTATAAATGTATCAACTCTGGTGCTGTGACCACTAGACCATTTCCCCCAACAAAACCATCTGCATCAAATCCTGCTGTCGCTACTCCTAAATTCAAGCAAAACTCCCAGCCCTGGTCTACACTAGGGCAGGGGTTCGATCTAAGTTACACAGCTTCAGCTACGTGAATAACATAGCTGAAGCCGACGTACTTAGACCTACTCACCCCAGTGACTTCACTCCGGTGAGTCAACTGCTGCCACTCCCCCATCAACTCCGCCTGTGCTTCTCGTGGTGGTGGAGTACAGGAGTTGACGGGAGAGCGCTCGGGGATCGATTTATCTAGACTAGATGCAATAAATCGACCCCTGCTGGATCAATCGCTGCCCGCCAATCCGGCAGGTAGTGTGAGATTAATAAGAGTTTTGCCTTGATAAACAGTGACTCAGGGATTCAGGAGACGGCCCTGAAATTTCAAGGTCAGATCTCTCATCATTTCAGACTGGAAATAAGGGGTAAGTTTTTAAATGGTGAGTGTAATTTATCATTGGAACAATTTACCAAGGGTCATGGTCAATTCTCCATCACTGTTGATTTTTAAATCAAGATTGGATTTTCTTTTTTTTTTAAAGAATATGCTCTAGGAATTATTTGGGGAAAGTTCTAGGGACTGTATTATACAGGAGGTCAGACTAGCTGATCACAACGGTCCCTTCTGGCCTTGGAATATCTGAATGTATTTCCCATTCTACCTTTATGGGAAAATATGGGAATACAAATTTTAAAGGTGGTGTGAGATTTGCCTTTTTCCCCAAGGTGTTGAGGTATCTTTTGGAGATTCAAACCACTGTGTTGTGGTGTTGTACACAGTAGCAGTCACAGTAAATGCCATACTATGCTCCAGGTCTGTGGATGTTTCACATTCTGTATTTCCCACGCTGCCTAGATTTACTTGTCACTGGTTTCCTGCTTCATAACTGCAGGGATGAGAATATATTAGGAGTGGCAGTCTAATCAGTGACCACTCTGGGCATTCATTCTGTCACAGCTGAAAATTCATGAATGAGCTGCAATGGGTCAGCAACTTGCTAACATATTAACTGAAGTAGGAGGTTACAGTGCATTAAAGCTCTACTTACCATATGTCCAAGATGTTCCTGGAATGGCAGGATACTGGCAATGAGTATCTAGAAATACAAGAAAGGCAAGGCAGATGTCCTGCTTTTGCTCACTGAAAACTTATTGAAAGTTTAGTTGTCATTTGAGACTGTAGTATCATATGGCCTGTCACAAGGATGATGCAATGATGCCTCTTTCAGCAAAGCAATAACTGTGATCACAAGGTTCATATTTCCATTCAAAGCATCCAAATAAGAGACATGCACAAGTTAAAAATGGGTATTTTAAGCTCCATATACAATTACTTTGGCAGATTTTACAACCCACAAATAAATACAGTAGAAGCATACATCAATCACATTGATTAATAAAGACTATCAGAATTGTGGCCAGGAAACCAAGACACCAATTTAGCAGAGCACTTAAGCTTGTGCTTAAAATGTGTTCTATTCTCAATGATACCTGAAGCATGCTCTTAAGTGTCTGAATCAGGAAAACACAACAAAATGGAATATCAATTAGAGAAGTTTTAACAATTGAAAGCATAAATATTTTGGATACTTGAACTTAAAGTAGCTTAAAGTAGTTGGTTTGGTGACTTTAAAACCAGAAAAATGTATATGAACCAAAAAGATTTATTTTACTTCTGTAACAGTTATTTCTCAGAGAAGATTTGGTAATTCCAATACTGGGCATCCAGAGGGAGGGATGAGGATGGAAGGTGAGGCTGGAGGACAGTTACCTGCATTTTTAAAACTTGCAACCATAGAAAGCCCTTGAATAGATTGATTTTAACATTACTTACCAGCTTAGCCAATCTAGTGTCGTTTCTATGACTCTGTTTGGTTCACGTTTGCACATTGTTGTTTATGCATTAAATTGGAAATTTGAATTGATACAAAAGGAAATGTTTTATTTTCTCAAAGCCACTCTTTTGCCTAGGTAGACTGATGGTCACACTTTTTTTTTGTTAACCAACTATATTCTTATCAGATCCATAGTATCAAAAAAAAAATTATCTACAGCTTCAAGAGGTTACACATACAAGTCTTGCTGGGCTGAACCAGCAGAGGCATATTGACTTTGTGTCACTGTAAATTACATGGACCTACAGTCAAATGACATATTAGCACACTGGACAGATATTTTCACTGGATCAAAGACAGACAGTAACAAGAAACAATACTGGGTTTGAAAGAGGGCTAAAACCAACCAAACAAAGAACCCCCTAAAAATTCACTTTATAAACAGCAAAAATTGCAGTAAATTCATGATATTTTGTTTCCTCATAAATATCTCAACCCTGATTTACTAATATTTGATACTATGACAAGTTCACAAAGGAGAGATGCTATGTGCCCTTGCTATGCCCGGAATAGTTTAAACGTAATCATCAAGTAGATTTGACATAATAATAAAAAAAAAGTAACTTAAAGGTGGCAGTAATAACTGTGGAAGTATAATGAACCATTCTGTCTAGGTTAAAGAAAATTCTGTCAAAGGTGAGGGAAGGAAGACCCAGATTTGTTAAGGTATTTAGATGCCTAAATATGTAGATAGGCACCCAGTGGGATTTTCACAGGTCCTAGTTGCTTAACTCTCACTCATTTCAATGGGAGTTAAGCACCTATCCTGCACTTTAAAATACCTAATACCTTTGAAATGTGGCCCTCATTGTAACATCATAGGAAACAGAACAGTCCTGCTCAAGACAACACAATTTATTGTATGGTCATTTAGTTCTTGAGCAAAAGAAAGCCAAGCATAACTATATAGGCAGACTAAAGAGAAGCCAGGCCAAGTACTCTTGAGCTAATACTACTGGATGATAATAGGCAGTATGAAAGAAAGGTGTAATAAGCAATGAAATCCAGAACTGATTCTGATATCATTCAAATAGAGGTTATGTTGGTACAGATTAGGTGTTAACACATCCAGGAGTATGCCCAGGTGGAGGGTTAGGCCTCAACCCCAGAACACAATACAAGGTAAGTGAGAGGGGGGAGTCTAGATACTATGTGGGGGACATGGAGCCTAAGACAGGGCAGCTGAATGGTTGGAACTCCCCACATACCTCTTAGGGCAAAGGACAAGGTACTTCTGGGTTTCAGCATGTCAAAAACTAAGAATGCGGAAGTTTCAAACCCTTATCTGAACACTTCAGGATCTGGAGAAGGTTTAGTTCAGTTTCTGTAAGTGGGGAAAAGTGTCGGGAGTTATGGTGGTGCAGTATTTCATCCAAACTGAAGCATCAGATGTGGACAAACCAATGCCCACTGAAGTCAATGGAACAACTCCCATTGACTCCAGAGGAATCTGGATAGGGCCTAAGGAAAGCAAACAGCTTTGAGTCCCACACAAGTCCTATAACTTAGTGGCTGACCAGATCTCCCACTTGGATAGCAGGAACAGTAAGGGAGGCAACCCTCAGCCTGATTGACGTACTTCCTCCCCTTGCAGCTTGGGGTCCAGCAAATCAAACAGGTTTGATAACTTGCTTTTTGGAGGAGAGGAATATATGCAAATTCCTGTCTCTTCTCATAGGATTTACAGTTTCACACTGCACAACCTTTCAATGGCAGTAGAGAATTCCCCCTACAATACATCACCAATCCACATATCCCATCTAAGCCACTTCATTTAATGTGAAAAAACAAGCATGGACAGAATAGTGCCTGGAGACGAAGGCTCCCACCACAATGCAGCCACAAGAATTTCACAAGTGGGATTTGCTTAACTGGTCACTAAGTGTTATCATTGCTCCAAAGACATATGGCTGAAAGCGTTTCACTGGCCATAAAGAAACAGAATTGTGAGTGCAGAGAAAATGCCTGACAAGCAAACTCTCTCTTTTGTTTACTAGCCCTCTTCATACTTTTGAGCCTAGAGAAAGCTTAATTAAAGTTAATGGACAAATCTTCCAGAAAAAAAATTAAGTACTTAAATGTTCTGGTTTTGGCCTGAGTATGCAAAAAAATCTCCTTTCCCTCACTGGTCTTGCCCCAAGATAACATAACCTTCCAACAGAATGATATATATATTGACAGCTTTCAGGCTTGCTTTGTGTCCCAAACGTGATGGGTGATTGGCAGAGTATGTGGGCCATATTCACTATTAGCGTGAGCAGAAGCAGCTTCAGTGAAGTCAGGGGAGATACATCACTGAGTATCACATAAATAGTTGCAAGCCACATTACAGAACTCTGTGCAAATCACTGCCTGGATTTCAAGAAAAGGATCATGAAATTATCATACAGTAATACTCACTAAATGTCAGTATCTTTGGTACTTATATGTGTCCCCCTTCCCCCATTACCATAATATTTAAGCACCTCTCAAACTTTAACATATTATCCTTGCAACGCCTGAGCTAGGGAAGTGCTGTTAATCCCATTTTCACAGACAGGGACTGAGGCACAGAGACACTAAGGCCCTGATTCTGCACTACAAGTCATTGGGAAGGGCGTAAATGGTTTGCTGAAAGTCACAGAGGAAGCCTATAGCCGAGCAAGGAACTGAACCTGGATCTCCATTTGTCATTGGAACAACTTACCAAGGGTCATGGTGGATTCTCCATCACTGACAATTTTTAAATCAAGACCGGATGTTTTTCTAAAAGATCCGCTCTAGGAATCAATTCAGGGAAGTTCTATGGCCCGGGTCATACAGAAGGGCAGGCCAGAGGAACACAAGGGTCCCTTCTGGCCTTGTAATCTATGAATCCCACATTCCAGGCTAGCATCTTAATCAGCAGATCATCCTTCTCCTGATACAGGTCTCATAGGGAGTGTCTTCAAGCAGCCATGCTTTAAAGGCCATCTATAAATAGTGAAGCCGAGGTGTTGGAAGAGCAGTTCCAATTAAACATGTGCTAGTAGTACTCATTTCTAAAACAAAATATGGAGAAACACAGACCTACCTTACAGAGCTAGGGAGACTAATTCTAGATGGCTGGCCATTAGAGAACAACTCCACTAGAAGACAACTCCAAGCATAAACTCTGTTGGAACTAAAAGGGTAAAATTGCACAGAATCACATCCTGTGTGGCAACGTGCATTGCATCCTAACTTCACACAGCAGGGGGTCAGAAATTCTAGACATCATCCACACAGTTCCCATTTGGGTGTTGAGAAGTGTAAAAACAGTGCCTGAGATGTCCTACTCTTGCTAGGCATGAATGCTGCCACTGGAGATAAACTATCCCACTGTGAAAACTGCATTAAACATAGGGAACAGAATGCAACAGAGACCACTGATATGACATGAAATTGCCCTGGATGCAAGGGTGGCTGAAATCTATTTGAATTAAGTGGGAAATATTACCTCTTATTAGTGGACTGCCACTCAAATTATTATGAAATTGACCTGTCGCACAACACTTTGAGTATGTTACAATATTAAGTAAAATATTGCAAATTGCAGTTTGCTCAGTGTGGCACTCTAGAAAAATTTTAAAAAGGGCACACAATTCATAAGTGACTCATTTTGGTGATATTCAGAAACATCAGTTCAAACACAGCCAAGTGTGTTAGCAGAAAAGGCAGTAAAATACCAAAAAACAGATAGAAAATCCTTAGTGCATTCCACGGACCCAGATTAGCACTGTTAGCACATCACAATAAACCTCACAAATCAGTTCTCAGACTTACGAGCAAAGGACAAAAATCTTAGACCCAAAATATGACAAATGTCCTGAGGTAGAGATCGTTAACAATCAAGTAAATGCTACGGAAAAATGTTAGGTTATCTTTGAAAAAAATATTTGAGTGAAAATTTCAAAACCTCAGTGGGCTGTCACAAACCTGGAGGAAATTCACTAAATCACAGTGAAGTGACTCAGCAATTGCAGTTTTCAGATGTTATTGTGGATACTTTGCATAGCCCTTGAGCTGATCGGATGTATTCGCTGATGCCAGAGGTGAATTAGGGACCCAGTCTGCAGAGTGAAGGGGATACTACCAGACCTATGTGCCTTCTCCATGAACAGTAATAATCAGGTAGGCATCAGAACATGCCTAATTTTAACATTAATGGCCCCAATTTTGGATCCAACTGAGCTGTACTCGGTATTGGACCTGAAGGGGAGGGCAGTGGAGTTAGTCCTTTGTAACTCCCCATTTGTGTCCCCCGTGTGATTTAAAGCAGCCTAAGGACTGGCCTAATCTACTCCTGAAAGCCTGTCATCCCAAGGGACCATTCCAGCAGCTGTGATAAGGAATATCGAGGTGTTCCTGCCATACCCACTCTCCTGGGGGCTGCAAGGAAGTGGTGGGTAGAAGCTGCTGGATCATGGGGGATTCCTCCAGCTGGATGGATTGCTTTTGTCCCCTTTGCAGGTGGGGCATTGCAAAGGAGCCAAAGTGGAATGGATTACTGGGCCCAGTGTGTTTCATGTGGAATACCACCTAGCAGCTGACTAGCAACTGCCAATTTCTTCCAAGAGAAAGTTGACAAAAATGTGACATGACCTTCTTTGTACCATCTGCTTGCGTTCCTTCCCCCAGCTCTGTCCTTCTCCATCTCTTCTGTCACAAATACAGAAGTTTCTCATCTGCTCTCGTCTTCTAACTCACTGATCCCATCCCATCTCCTGATCTCCCTCATCTTCTCCCCCACAATCCCATGATAGGCTAGGCCTTTCTCTGGGATCATGCTTGGCCAGTTTCAGAGCCTCTTTTCCTTCTGAAGTCCTTTCTGCACTTGGGAACCTTACTCCAGCCTTTCTAGGTTCTCAGGGTTAGAGTCTTCCACTTATGGGGACATTTAGTCTGAGTTTCCTATAAAGGTCTGGTTTGTTTGTAGCAATCCAGCATGGCCAGACCCTGGTTCAGGGTTTATCTTCAGCTTCTGTCATGTGGTGATCAGCTTGTGGTGGGTCTGTTAAGTCTGTGGGTGGTGGATGCTTGTCAACTATTTCTCTCTCAGCTGCTCTGTAGCAAGAGTCGGCTACTTCTAGAACACGGCAGCATTCCTCCTTGTTGCCAGCCCTGCTTGCGAAAAGCTCTTTTTTTAAAGCTTGTTTCCTCCAGCTACAGCAACAGTGTTTTCCCCAGGAATTGAAATTAGTGGGGGGTGTTCGAATTTATGGGGGTGAGGTCAGGGCCGATGAGGGGTGAGACAGTGAGGGTGAAGGTGGCTCTATGGCACCATAGTAAAAACTAAAAAATGTTTCATGACCATTTTATTAGATTTAACTCATGTTTTAAAATCATCACACAAATTAAAGTTGGCTACTCAAGCCTTCTGTGAAGCACTACATCTACATCCTTCTTGGTTTCTTGTTATAATTTTGCACAACTCTGTTAATGAACTTCTTGAATGCAGTGCGTTCATCTTTGGTGGCTTCTCGTGTGTCCGGTACTTCCATTCCTTCGGTTGATATGCTCATTAGTTCATTCACATGATGAGGCAGAAGGCGACTTCTTTCAGAACACAAAATTCTATTCAATGATGAAAAAGAATGCTCAACTATAGCTGTTGTTACTGGGAGTAGCAGGAGATGAATTCCTACTTTCTTCATCCCAGGAAACATAGCACAAAGATCGGGTCAAGCCACTAGTGATGACAAAAAAGAAGTTGAAGTCAAATCTTCATTCATTTGTCGTATGATATTCCACTCTGTGTTCAAATTCTCTATTCTGTCCTTAGCACATGGCAGCCCCATTCCTGGTAGTGCCTCTCTCCACTCAACTGTCAGTGTTTTATAGGACAGGGATCTGTAAAAGCTACGTAGAGGTTGAGTAGAATTTTGAAGTCGCTGTTGTAGATTTTTAAGAATCAAGTCTGTGTACTTTTTCAGTTGTCTTAACAAACACTTCTTGTCCTCTTCACTTAAGGATTCAATATAAATGCCTTCATTAGTCAACTTCTTGACTGAAGTCTTTGCTTCTTCCAGTACTTTTTCTCTGGATAGCTCTCTGATTGATCCAAATGTAGCTTCTGTTGCTGGACATAGATCTACTACCGTTGTAGCAGATGCCTGGATGGCATTTTTTAATGACCCAAGCAGTTTCAACAGTAGACTTACAAGAGAGAGAATGGTAATAGTCTTCACTGAACGTAGTAGCAAAAGTAATCCACAGCCTCACTACTTAGATCAATCCCATCTTGGTAGATACTTACCAAAGCCAGTAATAACTGCTGGAGTAATTTTAAGACAACAGCCAAGGATCGCTCATGAGAAAGCCAGAGGGTTTTCCCAGATTGGACTAATTTGAACTTCAGTCCCAGTGTATCTTCTATATTTTCCAAGATATTTAGTCTTTTTGGACTCTTGCTGAAAAAAGAATATAATGAAGACATTACATTTATAGGTTTTAAAATGTCTTTTGAAGAGTCTGCAGCTCGTACTAGTGCTAGTTGGAGTAGATGGCCTCTGCGGTGTGTATAGGAGAGATTAGGGTTACACTTTTCTCTGAGCAAAGCTTGTACTCCACCATGTCTTCCAGAGAAGTTTAAAGCTCCATCAGATGCACAAGCAGCCATCCGTTTGGGGTCCAACTGACAAGCATTTAACTCCTTTAAGATGTGGGTTGTCACAGATGCAGCCGATGTGTCTTCTATAACTTGAACATCTAGAAACGCATCTACTGGCCTACCACTGACATCAAGTTAATGTACACAGTGACTTAATATTTGATGCCCATTTGCATCGGTGCGTTCATCAGCCATGTATGCAAAATTTTTTGAATGTGGTGAGAGAGTTCTTCACTTTTTCAACTGTTGAGTCTTTCACTGTTGCACCACATGCTTCTAGCCAGTCAGTTGAGTTTCTTGCAGAAAGATAGTGAGCATTTGCTGGTCTTGTTCAGAACCAGGGTTCAACTTCAGGATGAACAAGTGACAATGCACTTAACACTGGCCTCCAGTTTGTAGTGTGTGGTATCTCTTGCTTAAATAGAAAAGTATGATGCCACAGCCATGTTTGTTCGCATGAACTGTGTTGTATCTCCAGCATTCTTAACAGCCCCATTAACACTCACCGGTGTTGTCCTTGGTCAGTGAAGACTCAGAGTTCAGAGGTGCTTTCACGTGAGTTCACCTCCCAGGTGGGGGGCAAGAAGGCACCTTGCTCGTTCCTCCAGCTGCTCACTGTTTGCTCTGGCCACTGTTGTTCGTTGTGCCACCATTCACTCCATCACTGTTGCCAGTGGCCCTGCGACATCACCTTCTGCTGCCACCTGCCACTGTGACCTCTGCGAGTTGGTCTCTTGAGGTTCCACCCAGCTCTGAATGACTGCAATTGCGCTCTCAGTGGGGAAACCTCGGTGCTAGTGCTGACTGGGCCATCTTCCACAGAAACACTGTCCCACAGCAGGTCTAAGCACTTAAACCTGATTATCCGTGATTTCAGCTGAAGTGGTAACTTAACAAAACAAAAGACTATCTATGGAGCCTAATCGGCTCTGTCTTTAAACAGTGGAGAGGGGCAGGTCAAACAGTACTTGTGACGCAGGCAGACCATCAAGCAAAACACCTGTCCCCACCCTCTTTCTTGATGCCCTTAATCAGCACAGGTAAGTACAGTTCTACTGCCCTGTACTCATACAATAAGAATAACAACATTTCATTACCCTCGCGCATTCAACTGATTTGTAACCCAACCCCAGCCAAAATCTATCACTTGGGCAACACAGCTCTGTTTTCTGGATACCTAGGTAGATTAGGTGTGAATGTAAATACAATCCGGTCCTGAAGCCTTTCCCCTAAGTCCCCAGCTCATCACAAGCTGTCAGGGAGAGCTCATTTAGACTTTGCTTACAAATCATAATTTGAAATTATTAGGTTCGCCAACATCACCGAAATGAATGCACTGACATTGTCATAAAAAACAACAGCCGTATAAGGAAGCTAGTCTATGTTCATACTTTTCAAATCTATTATACTTTTTCAGATACACGTTTTTTATCATACACTTTATATGCTTTTAAAGTGTGCATTAATGTTTCAATTTCAATTCAGATTTCCAAGCAATCACTAAATTGGCAACACTGCATGTAACTAGTTCACAAAACTGTGGGGGGTTGGGAAAATTCAGGGGGTGTGTGAGGAAATCCCTGTACAGCAGGCTCTGGTGTGCCTATTTTGTATTGGTTGAACCCAGAGGAGGTTGTTAGTCTCCTGATTGGGAGGGGGCCTCATATGTGGGTTTGAGTCTTTTGTGACATTCAACCAATGTAAGAGGGCACAATTGGTGATCAGTGAGAATGGGCTGATCAGTGGGTAGTACCTGAGAGAATCTATGGCCCACTTAAATGCCCAGGCCTCTTTCTTCAATAAGAATTAGGCTCTCTCCCTGGGGAATATTTTCTATTTCAGTACAGGACTGGGTGCTTCTGACCTGCAAATCTTGTGAAAGCACGGCACCAAGGCTGACATCTGAGGCATCCATCTATAATCAGAGGTGAAAGTAAGCCAGTATGCCCCGGTACGGCATACTGGCAAGAGCCGGTGCGCTGTACCGGGACCGGCTTTCCCAGACGGCAATTTAAGGCTCTGGGGTAGCGGTGGCGGGGCCCTGGAGGGAATTTAAAGGGCTCGGTGCTCCGGCAGCCACTACCACAGCGGAGTCCCAGGCCCTTTAAAGCTCTGCCAGAGCCCCGGGGTAGCGGTGGCAGCCGGGAGCCCCCAGGGCTCCTCAGTGATTTAAAGGGCCCGGGGCTCCATACCGGGACCAGCTTTCCCAGATGGCAATTTAAAGCCCTGGGGTAGCTGCGGTGGGGCTCTGGTGGGGATTTAAAGGGCCCCGGGGCTCCAGCCCCCGCTACCGCCTCGAGCCCTTTAAATCCTTGCCTGAGCCCTGCTGCCCGAGCCCTGGGGTAGCAGCTGCCGGGCTCCGTCGGAAATTTAATGGGCCCCGGGGCTCCAGCAGCCGCTACCGCTCCGGCCCTTTAAATCTCCTCTGGAGCCCCGCCACTGCTACCCCAGGGCTCAGGCAGCAGGGCTCAGGCGGGGATTTAAAGGGCTCGGGGCTCCGGCAGCCGCTACCACAGCGGAGCCCCAGGCCCTTTAAAGCTCTGCCAGAGCCCGGGGTAGCGGTGGCAGCCGGGAGCCCCCAGGGCTCCTCAGTGATTTAAAGGGCCTGGGGCTCCGCTGCGGTAGCAGCAGCTGGAGCCCTGGGCTCTTTAAATCACACTTAAGCTCCGGGGCTCCCAGCCACCTCTGTAGCTGGTAGCTCGGGGGTGATTTAAAGGGCCTGGGGCTCCCAGCTGCCATTACTGCAGCTGGAGCCCCGGGTCCTTTAAATCAAGATTTAAAAGGCCCTGTGGATTTAAGGCCCTGCCTCTTCCTGTTGAGGCCACGCCCCCTGCTCAGGACTCCGGCGTACCGGTAAGTGCTTTAACTTACTTTCACCCCTGTCTATAATATAAAATTCCTGGGAAAAGGTGGGATTAAAATGGACAGGAACCTGACAAAGAAGTGTCTTCAAGGTGCTTAAAGCCTTTTCACAGTTCGTATCCCATTGGATCTTCCTAGGGTTACTGCCTTTTACATGGTCCATTTGGGAGCAGTGATCAGCACAAAGCTAGGGATAAGCTTCAGGTAGTATCCAGCCAGGTCCAGGAAGTGCCTCACTTGTCTTTGTCTGTGGGGACAAGGCCTGCGGTTAGAGCCTGCACTTTATTGATTATTGTCTTCAAGAGTCTGTCTCCTACTGGTACCCTAGATGGGTCACCTATGTGGTTGCTAATTTACATTTTTGGGGGGTTATCTGTGAGATTGGCTTCTTGTAGGAGTCCTCATATTGCCCTCCTATGTTGTAGGTGATCTTCCCATGTGGAGCTACAGATAATGTTATCAAGTTAGGCACAGCCATATCGATAGTGGGGGCTAAGAACTTTATTCATGATCCCATTGAAAGGTTGCCCCGGCCCCATATGGCAGATATCTTCAATTCAAGACTACAAGACGGGTCAAAAAAGCAGTCTTCTGTTGCGAGGAGGGGGATAAGAAAATCTGCCAATATCCTTTTGTGAGATCGATAGTACTAAGGTATCTCACATATACAATCAGTGGCAAGACCAGGAATAATAATTAAAAAAATATCCTGACTCCCATTCCTTTGCTCGAACCTCTAGATATTGCTACCTTCCTGTGAGCACAGTAACTTAACAGTTTAATTAATAAAATATATTCATCATTATTTCAATATAAGATGTTGAGGGTTAAATCAAAACCTGAATAGCAGCAGAGATTTTAACCAGTTTTATTCCTGGAAGCCAACAGATATTGCAGTCAATGCCTGTAGCTTGATAAAGCAGGTATGACTGGAGATAATGTTTTGATAGTTTCTATTTTTCTGCAGTTTCCATGATGTTCTTGCCAAGCTACCATGACTAAAATGGTTGCAAAAGACAGTGCTCGTCAGAAATTAAAACACAAAACCACCTTTACTCCTGAACCAGCGCCTTGCCAGCATCACTTTACAGTTTTTGTTACATTGCTTCAAATTCACTTTTCCCTCTGAGTTGTATAAGAATTTATCCACTTCCCCCTTTATGATTTCTACTGTCACCGAGAATGTCTCCTTAACTCAAACTCTTTCTTTCTGTCCACCTTAATTGTAGGTGTCTCTACCAGATAACATAGCAAGAATGTCCTGTTTTACAGTGACATTTCCATTTAGTAGTTTAGGTCTCCTTGCCTGGCAAGTATATGTTAATTGCAGGATATGTCCCATACAGAGCCCTCAGACTGTCAGTGTATGCTATGCCCTAGCCATCCAGATTTAAATGAAGTCGCTGTTCTTTTACACTTTAGACCTCTAGACAGTGACATTTTGGGATTGATTTTTTACCAGATTGGTTTATTTAAAATTAATACTTTTATTATATGGCTACTATTTTAATGCGCTTAACAGCGTAACTCGACAAAAGGGCAAACGGGAGATCATTCAGATCAGGATACCGGAAGTTTGTGCATAGCTCCGATCATGTCCATGCATCTGCGGCAAAAAAATGTGGGAAAATCGTAAAACATCACGAGTAAATGTATGAAGTCCAATGCCTTTGAAAGATTTCAATCACGAAAACAACACTTACCTTTGTTCATTTCTGGGAAATCTTTGCAGTTCCTTAGCAACTACGGCCAGGCATTTTGACTTATTCGCATGTATTTGAGTTTGTACACAGCCAAATGAACAAGGAGATGTGTGGGTCCCGACGTGATCAACGTTCCACGTTCGAAATGCTGGTGGGGAGGGGTACCATTCATTGCCCTCCTTTCCCTTCCCCCCTTGCCAGCTAGGAGAATCTGGCTGTGTTGCTAGATGGCGGGTGAACAATGTCAAAAGTCGCCGGTAAATAGGGTGACCAGATTGCAAGAGTGAAATATCAGGAAACATTGGGTGAGCGGTGTGGAGGGGGGTGGAGGAAGAGAGCCACACAGCTCCCCTGCCCTGCACCCCATGAACCCACTATGCCCAGAGCCCCTCCACAACCCCCCCACATTTCCACTACAAATGCGCACTGCTGTGCACACCACCACCCCTACCCAGCGCCGCCCCACCCACAGCCCCACCACAGCTGCCCAGCACCCCACACAGGAGCTCCCACTCGCTAGTTTCCCAATACACACTGATTTCTCCTCCCTCCCTCACTATGCCCTTCCCCACAGTCCCACCACCACAACTAAACAATGCCCCACACAGACCCCCACGGCCCAGTGCCCTGACACACACAGATCTCCGCCACTGCCCAGCACTCCCCAACAGGCCCCCACTGCTTAGCAACACAAAACACACAAACCTCCCCCACTGCCCAGCGCCCTCCACACCCTCACAGCCAGCACCCCACCACAGACTTCCCAGACACTCACTCCATCACGCCCTGCCCGCTTCCCTGGCCACACTCACCAGCCCTGCTGGGAGGTCTCTGGCTCCTAGGGTCAGAGCGGCGAGGGGTGGGGGGGGAGGGGGGTGTCTTCAGACTCGCCACATGCTGCGCCCGCCCAGCGTGAGCTCTGTGGTTCCCAGGAAAAGTGCCAGTGGGAGCTGCTGGAGCCGCGAAGTGGGGCTTGCAGGTGCCGGCAGAGACCCTAAGAGCCAGCAGGTCCCGCCCACAGCCCCACCACAGCTGCCCAGCACCCCACACAGAAGCCAGCAGGTCCCTCTGGCTCCTAGGGTCGGGTCGGGTCGGGTCGGGGGTGGGGGCAGAGGGCTCTCTGTCCACTGCCGGCACCTGCAAGCCCCACCCCCACAGCTCAGATTGGGCAGGAGGGAGCTGGTGCAGCACACTGAGACCCCTTCAGCCTCTGTTCCTAGGGGCCGCCCACACTGCAGGCTCCTGCCCGTGGGTGGGCGCACTGCCGGGAACTGCCCCAGGAAGTGCTGCCACGCCAGCCCCGGACTTTGGCAGTGATGGTGAGCGGTCCCCGATATCAGGACAAAGGGTGTCCCAACCGATGTGCGGTCGGAACGCGGGACAAATGTGCGCATGGTGTTTTGCCGTGTGCGCAGGGTTTAGGATCTGTGTGCGCGCACACATGTGCACAGCTTACAGGAAACAGTGGCCCCAACACTCCGTTAAAGGCACTATGATAGGCTTGTTTTCAAGGAATGTTCCCCTGGACCTGCTTATGCAGTGAAAGGAAAGCAAGGGAATTTTCTGCTTTAAGTCCTAGTTATTCCAGCTATTATAGGAGAATGTAGAATCATAAATTAATGTAATAGGAGGCAAATAAATCAAGAAATGATTTAATTGTTTTTGTCTGAAAATGCAATGTGAGGATATTCTTACATTTACAGAAATTCCGTTTGTGATCTTAGTTTAAAGGTAAACTGAAACACTAAGATCCCAGCTCTAATGTACAGTGGACCCCCTTCTGAAATTATCACTTCCCCATGTGAACTTGGATGCACAAGAAGTGCAAGTTTGGGCCTTTAATCTACTATTTCTAGCACTCCTAACATCTGCCATTTTTGCTGTTTAGAAAGCATTGTGGCCTCTACTTCTTTTACTACACTTTCAGGTGCTATGGCAAAAGTTACATTGAAGATTTGGATGCCAAGGTGACAATTACATTTTACCACACTCTGAAAACCAGGCACTACTGCAAGAGTGAGCAACAAACACTACCATTTGATCGGAAGCACTTTACTTCCTCAGCGCAAGACATGTATTGCGCTTCTTCCCCACAAGATAATGTAGTGTCCATAGAGGATCTCAACCATGAGTGGAAAAAGGGAATTTCTTCAATAACTACAATCATAAAAAACATCTGTTGATAAAGATTGATTGAATTGGCCTCGTTAGCGCTACAAAAAGTAATTTCCCTCTGTTGATATTCACCCCTTCTTGTCAACTGTTGAAAATGGGCCACATTCACCCTAATTAAATTGGCCTCATTAGCAGTGATTGCCCCCCCCCAACTCCGTAAGGCAACTCCCATCTTTTCATGTGCTGTGTATTTATACCTGCCTATTGTATTTTCCACTCCATGCATCTGATGAAGTGGGTTTTAGCCCACGAAAGCTTATGCCCAAATAAATTTGTTAGTCTCTAAGGTGCCACAAGGACTCCTCATATTTGTTGATAAAGAGATGAAGACCCACATGCCTAAAGGAATGATGTCTTTAACTTAACACATTAGGGACTTTTTCTGAAGACAATTCACTGGTGTGAAAATATGTCAGCATGATTGACCCTTAAGGCCTCTCTGCTGGATAACTGTTGATCACTGTGCTGATCTTTAGTTCTGTATTTATCCAACTTTTTTAAAGAGTTTGACAAATGGATAAATCATATGGATTATACTGGACTGTCACTCACTTTGGGCTGACCTCCTATTAACTGCAGTGTGACCAAGATTTGCAACACAGTTTAAACAAGAGAGATCCAAATGAATCTCTCATTTAAATTATACACCTGTTCTATTCTCAAGATCCTGTGCCTCAGAGATAACATATTTACATGGAAGAGTAGGTGGGATTGTTTGTGTCTGTCCGCTCAGATTAAATATGGCGGTGGATATGCAGTCACAGACACTGCTTTAAATTTAAATGTCAAACTGTTCAACATGAGAGCAAAGAAACAGAGCGAGTGCAATAAGAAATTGTTCCATTCTTATCATATTTTCTTCCCATGTACCAAAATTAGGTTTATTAGAAATCTCAGAGTTTTTAAAAAGACACTTAGGACCCTTTCAAAATATCTGGTCTTGGAATTATCAAAATTCTTCCCATATGCATATAATTCATAACATATTTAAACAAAACAGGGTAGAACATCATTTAGAGTAGTAACTGTTCGATCCATGCAGAAGGTCAACATCAACAGCTGTAAGAGAACATGGGTCCACATAGGTGTCTATAGCCAAAACAGACTAGAACTTGCAGAGTTATTTTCTTATTTGGACACATTTTTCCTTTTCTCTTTTCCTTGCCCTGTTTAGACAGATTCAACCCTAAAAAACATACACACTTTAATGGAAGAATACTGATTTTGCCTAATTTGGGGTTTAATCCATCTCCCATTGAAATCAATGGGAACCTTCCACTGACTCCAGTGGGAGCTGGATCTGGCCTGAAATGAGAGAGCTGTGTAATGTCACTTGCTTTGAAATTCTGAAAAACCTGAGACACATAAGGTGTAAGTGAAAGCAGAACAGATCCTGGAGTTCCACTTTCAGTCACATGGGTGAAATTCAGAAGGTCACCACAATGACAATTGCATCACTAAGTGCAGTTAAGAGTCCTGTGTATCTGTGACCAGTTTATTATCTATAGCATCAAGATTCTCTGGTTAGATAGTGTTCAATAAGAACGTCTGTTAACAATCCTATTTTATGTCCATGCATATTCTCTAATTCAGTGGTTCCCAAACTTGTTCCGCCGCTTGTGCAGGGAAAGCCCCTGTCGGGCTGGGCCGGTTTGTTTACCTGCCGCGTCCACAGGTTCGGCCGATCGTGGCTCCCAGTGGCCGCGGTTCGCTGCTCCAAGCCAATGGGAACTGCTGGAAGAGGTGCGGGCCGAGGGACATACTGGCCGCCATTTCCAGCAGCTCCCATTGGCCTGGAGCAGCGAACCACGGCCACTGGGAGCAGCGATCGGCCGAACCTGCGGACGCGGTAGGTAAACAAACCGGCCCGGCCCGCCAGGGGCTTTCCCTGCACAAGTGGTGGAACAAGTTTGGGAACCACTCGTCTACTCTAATAGAGATTGACTTTCAATCTATGAAGTTAGATAGTGTTATTTGTACGGCATTTCTAAAACTTACTGAACACATGAGAAGGTATACAAAAATGTTTTTGAAGATAAAACAGAAGAGTGAACAGAATAAAATGAAAGTTACTCTCAGCAAATTATAAACAAGTGTTTTGTACCAGCAAAATGGAAAAACATCATCTGTTCTAGTCACTTAATATCAGTAGGTGCTCATGTCCAGTCTGATTACTATCATCTTGTAACTGGCTTTTCCTGTCTCCCACCATCCACCCCCAGCATTGCAATATACAGTAAGATGGTATTTTGTGAGCCAAGTGTTATGCTGGTGTAAACTGGCAAAGCTTCCTTGATTTTAACTGAGTACTGCTGATTTACACCAGGGAACTTGGTCCATTAATAAATATCAGTCGCTACAAAATGACTTTATTGTTCAGTAAAAGAGATAGCAGGGGTGACAAAGTTCTATTTAAGTGCTTATATTCTACAAAACTAATTCAATAATCCTTGTACAATATGAATATTCTATCACAAATGTTGCAGTGATCCAATTTGATTACAGGTTGTTTAATTAGTGGCTAACCCTAAAACACCACATTTTAATGAAAACATTGATAACCAAGCCATACCTCTACGCCCCTAGCTCTTGCAGAGAAAAAACATAAATATACATACATTGTTTATATGCCTGCAGGCCAACTGAATATAACTTAGTGCTAGTCGAAATAAGACAGTTGAACACTGCTGAAATTCTACTGAAGTATCTAGCAAAAGGCCTGGGGAAAAGAACACAATAAGTGTTCAAAAACATCTCACAATGTAATAATCAATGTGTAATATGAGCTGGGGGTTAGTTAAATAAAATGTGAAAGCTGTATTAATGAACCCTTTTGCTGTCCAACACAGCATTTCATTTTCTTTCACAGGCTGCATAATGCAGAGCCTGGGAATAAATTATAGATGAAACCCCCATCATATGTTTATAAATACACTAACATTAGCATTTTACTTCCTCATAAATCTGCACCAAACATTCAAGCACAAGATAGAAAGCCCTGTAAAACAATGATATATTCTCTGCTTGCAAGCCTTGACTAGTGGCCCATTCATTTCTACCGCTGTTCTTCAAACATTACTTCTTTCGCTCATGCCCCCTCATTTAAAATCCATTTTAATTTAAAGATGCTCGATGCACTCCTAGTGGTACATTTACTCATCCTAGTTATACATCATGGAGCAGGGAAAAGAAAATTGTTTAATCTAGAGATATGGTTCAATGTGGTCACCACTGAACAGTGGAGTAATTACCAGATCAGCTCCGCTAAAAATGCACTCAGGGTGTTCTGTGACCTATCATCTTCTAATCTGCATAGTGAAGTATAGCTTCATAACTATAAATTGCTGACTTAATTAAAACCAGGACCTTTCTGTCATTTAATTACAGGGAGAAAGGTTATTGCTTAAATGCAATTTTCCAAATGTGATTTCTTAACAGTTATTAACTGCTTCACCATCATTTATTGTTTCAGATTTTTCAATTTGAAAATAGTCCCTGTGACAGAAGTAATGACTTCATGAAAAACTCAATCTAGATGGAGCTGAGCGGACCCATTTGTTTCTCGTAAGTGGAGCAGACAGAAAACTTGAAAATGTCACAGGAGGATCCTGTGATTGCTCTCACTTTACAGGAGTAATTAAAAACCAAGAGGTTGTATTAAAGGTGAAGAGAAGAGGTTTATGACAATTTTGCGGGGGTTTATTTCCTTGCCAAATATTGTGCTTGCATTATCAACTCTATTAAGAGAGATATAGATTAATAATTATTAACTTATCCCAGTCCAACAAACAGCACTGGATCAGACATCTTAGAGTTCTGCAGATTTTCTATTATCTGCAGAGAAACTGCTAAATTAAAAGTAAAAAAATCCTGTGTAATTTCCATCTGCACACAGGGCTCCTGCTTCCAATAACTAATCTCTTGAAAAGCACAAGTTGAAAATATAAATGCTCTTCAACGTGAGATTTTAATGACAGTTCATTATCTAAAACAAGGTTTCTCATCCACAGAATGTTGATACTATGGGCCTGATTCTGCTCTCACTTAAGCCTGTTTCACTCTATTCAGAGGAGAATCAGGGCTGGTGCCTTCTGTGTTGGGTGGAGAAAGAAATATTTATTCCAAAGGTAAGACTGGTCACTAACACAAAGTACTGTTGATTAAGAAACCATTTTGCGGGGGTGGAGAAAGGTCTACATTTGGCATAATAAGTGGAATTATTCTAAAAGTCTTTGGGCCCTGTTCATCTGTATGCTCCAGCTGCTTAGATTCAAAATAGATTGAAATGGATAACCCTGCAGTGGCAAAGTATAGCTTGGAAATAGCCTTCTCCCAGTCCAATCTTTATGGGCAAAACACCTCTGGTGATTTAATACCCCAAATCTAGAAGAAGCTCGGCAGAGGCATCTGGGAAGTAGAGCTAGTGACTGCAAAGAGCAAACTTTTGGATTGTGTGAAGTGAAAGGGATTCAGTAGAGATCGTGGCCAAGGTGTTCAGGTGCCCTGTACCCCTGCCTCCTGACTCCAGTGGCCGGTAGGGGAATCCAGGCCCACCCATTAAACCATGTTGCAGCCCAGGAACACTACAAACAGGTCTGCTTAGTCTCAGTCCCTGTTGCTGTTTCCCTGGGCTCCTTCCTACCCATCCTCTCTATCTTCTTGCCTGTTTCTGGGTTTACCGCCAGAGCTTACACTACTCCCTGTGACTACTACACCCCCTCTTCACCCTCCCCCCACCTCTTGCATCCAAGGGCTTACTCTCCCCCTGGACTTCCTCCTTAACCCTGACACCTTCCCTCCTCCTCCCCCCAAGGCAGGGACTGCAGACTCCTTCCCCTATAGTCCCCCTTCTACTTTCAGCTTCCTGGCTTTATAATAGTGTCCCAGCCCTTACCCATCTGCTTCACTCTCAATTAACCATGGCCCTCCCTCTCTCAGGTGATGCCAGGTAATCTTATTGGCCTCAGGTCCTCATTAACCCTTCACGGCTGGTGGAACCCATAATATGGTCACTGGTGCCTTCTTTCTGCAAACTCTTCCCAGATATCTTTTAGCTTAGATGTCCCTGCAGGGATGATTCAACCGACTGATAACAGACACATTAAGTTAGAGTTCCAGGGCAAGAGAAAACCTGGTGTGCGAAGCAGTCCTATAAAAGAAAAAGAAAATGCTCCAAACAGTGGCTTCTGCTTTACCAAGTTAAACTGAAATTAAGAAAAGGCTGAATTTATTGAACATGTAGTTGTCGTCATTTCCCCCTCAGTGGGATGGGATACACAAGTAGGCACACTCAACACTGATTCCCAGGGATAATCAACTTTTTAATTTTAGGAGAGTGGAGAGTGAGGGGGACAAAACTGCTCTACAATTATTAAGAAGCTACCCACTAACACCAAATCCAGTCATCACTTATACCTTTGCAACCCCACTGGGTAAAATCTGGTGCTATATCAGACTCTCATGATTGTGTAAAACAGATTTTCTTTTAATTTTATAAAAGTGGACACAAAAATAGCAACAGAAGGCTGTAAGTCAATTAAACCCCCCTTTGATATTTGACAGTCCCAATCAACTTCTTGTAGTTTGGGAATAGATCACCTGCTCACCTATGCAGAAAGACTCCTTACAATTATATAGACAGCTTTAGTTTGATAATGCAAAACAAGAGCTATTTTCAGTGATGTGTGAAAGAGTGCATGCTTACAGATCAGCATATTGCTCTGCCTTCTGATCTTTCCATGTTTCCCCAGGAATTACAAAAATACATGCCCATCACAAAACCAACACATGGATTGCTGACCACACCATTATTCCAGGATATAATGGACACCCAGTTAATAGCGTGAAAATACAGGATAAGCCTTTTTTGTAATGTCCTATAGTTTGCTCATTTGATAAACTGTGACCATTCAATTTCCATTTAGGATTATTCAGAAGTCAAAGCTCCAGCTAATTTTGTCTGCAAGATTCAGTTTGGAGACTCCAGAAGCTTAACACTCTAACTGCATGTCACTGCCACCGTTGTCTCTTGTCACAATCCTAATACTATGTTCTGATAATAAAATTTCATTAGTGTCTGCACATCCTTTGCCTTACCTTTGAAGTACTGTCTTGTGCTGAAACGATTAGCAGTACTTTACGTCATATCAGTTGACTGTTTGACAGCCATTGTGAGTGAGCTAAATGGTGAGAAATTAAAATTTCTGACAATTTCCATTACATCTAAATTGCTGAGAAATTAAGGGATATTTACTTTTACAAATATTAAAGGTTGTTTAAAATGTAAACTGACTTCATTTTATTAGTAGATTCCACAATGTGCTAATTCAAAATGACTACACAGCTTTATTTGAATAAATTACCAACTCATTTTCCAAAAACGAAGGACATTTCCTCCAGGCTGGGTTTTTGATTGTTTGTGTCAGTAGGAAAATAAAATAAAAACTTATGAATATTTCAGAACAGAAGATTGGTGAATCGCTTCCTTGTTTCATAGGAGTAGAATAATGAGGTTTATTATTATAGGATACTGATTTTTAGCTTAACTCACCAAGGAGCATGCCATGAAATGTTGGTTTAATGACATGGCATTAGCTTACCTTGGGGAAAAATACCAGAGATTAAGTCAATGAATTGTTTTTAAATATAATGACATTTTTGAGTTATCTGGAATGGAAGGTTAAGGACCATTTGTTCTCTGCTAAAAGGCAACTGGCTGGGAGTGGGGGATGAAGTGGTGGTTCAGGAAGGTACTCCATTTATGGAGTAACACAGTTGGGTGGTATATTATGGCGGTGGCCAGGGAGGCTCAGGCATTCCTCTGAAGCACCAGATATTGGTTACTGCTGGAAGCCACAGACCAGACTAAATGGACCAATGGTCTGATCCACTGGGACAAATCCTGTGTATTAATGGTGTCTCTATCCATGTTCACAAAGCATTGCTTTGAATTCTCTTTTTACTTCAGTCTTCCATTTTAGCCAATCAATCATATGAAATAGTTTTTTTGGTTATAACCATACTACTATAAGGTGGGTGCATAACTGGTTGGAAAACCATTCCCAGAGAGTAGTTATCAGTGATTCACAGCCAGGCTGGAAGGGCATAATGAGTGGGGTCCTGCAGGGATCAATCCTCGGTCCAGTTCTGCTTTATATCTACACCAATGATTTAGATCATGGCATAGAGAGTACACTCCAAGTTTGCAGACAATACCAAGCTGGGAGGGGTTGCAAGTGCTTTGAAGGACAGGATTAAAATTCAAAATGATCTGAACAGACTGGAGAAATGGTCTGAAGTAAATAGGATGAAACTCAATAAGTACAAATGCAAAGTACTCCATTTAGGAAGAAACTATCAGTTGCACACATACAAAATGGGAAATGACTGCCTAGGAAGGAGTACTGCAGAAAGGGATCTGGGGGTCATAGTGGATCACAAGCTAAATATGAGTCAACAGTGTAACACTGTTGCAAAAAAACAAACATCATTCTGGTATGTATTAGCAGGAGTGTTGTAAGCAAGACACAGGAAGTAATTCTTCCACTCTACTCCGGCTGATTAGGCCTCAAATGGAATATTGTGTCCAGTTCTGAGTGCCACATTTTAGGAAAGATGTGTACAAACTGGAGAAAGTCCAGAGGAGAACAACAAAAATGATTAAAAGTGTAGAAAACATGATCTCTGGGTAAAGATCAAAAAAATTGGGTTTGTTTAGTCTGGAGAAGAGAAGAGTGAGAAGGGGACATGATAACAGTTTTCTACTACTTAAAAGGTTGCTACAAGGAGGAAGGAGAAAAATGTTCTTCTTAACCTCTGAGGATAGGACAAGAAGCAATAGGCTTAAATTGCAGCAAGGGCAGTTTAGGTTGGACATTTGGAAAAACTTCCTGTCAGGGTGGTTAAGCACTGGAATAAATTGCCCAGGGAGGTTGTGGAATCTCCATCATTGGAGATTTTTAAGAGCAGGTTAGACAAACACCTGTCAGGGATGGTCTAGATAATACTTAGTCCTGCCATGAGTGCAGGGCACTGGACTAGATGATCTCTCAAGATCCCTTCCAGTCCTTCAATTCTATGATCCTATAAGTCAAATATGCTAAGTATGCCAGAGCTATCAAGGAAACTCCTCCCACAGCTCAGATGAGTAGTCTCATTGAAATCTGTGGGCTAAATTTTGTTTTTACTGACACTGATGAAAATCCAGAGTAACTCCATTAGCTTCAACAGAACATGAGAGTATCTGAAAGCTAACTTCAGTTGTACCACTGACATGAGCAAGGGTTGAATTTAAGCCACTTCCTCCTGACTAGATATATCAATTTCTTATTCTCCTTCTTTCATTTCAGCGTGATCAGTAATTTAGGATGGTTGCCTTATATCCAGATGCTAGATGGGAACAAGAAAAATATCAGAAAAAGGTAACAAAGCAGAGAATTCATATTCTGAGTTCAAGAACAGGAAACACTAGAGTTCCCATAAACAGACCATTGTTTTGAATTCCATTTTACGCTAAACAATCTCCTTCATGAACTAGATTTTCCTCACTACTACAAAGTTTATTGCTGTAAATCAGCTATGATAGTATAACGTAATATAAGCTTATGAAGCAAACTAAAAGTACTCTCCATTGCAGCTGAGAAATACTGTACATCAGTCCAGTGGCACCTTAAAGACTAACAGATTTGTCTGAGCATAAGCTTTTGTGGGTAAAAACCCCACTTCCCCCTGATACCTGTACATCAGTGGTGCTCAACCCCCTCAATGACTTTGTTATAGGATCATTTGACCTCATAGATTCATAGATATTAAGGTCAGAAAGGACCATTATGATCATCTAGTCCAACCTCCTGCACAACGCAGGCCACAGAATCTCACCCACCCACTCCTGCGAAAAACCTCTCACCTATGTCTGAGCTATTGAAGTCCTCAAATCGTGGTTTAAAGACTTCAAGGAGCAGAGAATCCTCCAGCAAGTGACCCGTGCCCCATGCTACAGAGGAAGGCGAAAAACCTCCAGGGCCTCTTCCAATCTGCCCTGGAGGAAAATTCCTTCCCGACCCCAAATATGGCGATCAGCTAAACCCCAATGTCAGGCTACAGCTTCTGTTTATCTGCTGGCTGACAGGTTTTATTGGTGCATTCATGATTTATTTCTCCAGCCAAATCAGAAGACGTCCCCTTTCAGAGAAAAGGAAAGTTTCCAAAAAATAGTCCATATAAAACAAAAATCCAAATCTTCCATCCAATCCCTTTATCACGTCACAGCTTCTTCTTTAAACTCCTTCCCCTTTCTGGGTTTTGAACACCTCCTCTAGGAGTATTATAGGGAGACCAGGCTCCTGTCTACTTTGGACTCTGGCCCAGGGACATTAACCATTCAGTGCCTGTCCACTCCACTCCACACCCCTGCTTCGCTTTTCCTCAGGCCACTTCCTACACTTGCTTACTTACCAGCCTCTGGACTTTCACTCCAGTACTTTCTCAGTCTTCTTTCCAATAGCCCATTTTAAGTTTCTTCCTCAGATTGCTCAGACCTCTGTCTGGGCCTTTCCCAGCTTCTGACCACACCCCATCTCCTTTTCACGGCATCTTCCCTACACCACAATACCAAGACTCCCTAAGTCTCTCATTGTTCCAAGTCGCAGGCAGCTCTTTTATAGCGTAGACCCCTTCCTCCAGCAGGCCTTGTTTTAGGCTGCTGTCACAGGATCCTTCTGGGAAACAACAAATCCCAGAACAGCTGTTCTTAAAGGGCCAGGACTTTGGAGATGGACTGGACTCAGGTCTGCTTTTAAAAAGGCAGCTCACTGTGATAGTCTCCATCTGTAAAATGGGGGTAATAGTTACCTACCTCACAGGATGTTACAAGGCCTAGGTAATTAATGTTTGTAAAACCCTTGCAATCCTTGGCAAAAGGTGCTATGGAAGTACATTATCACAACACAGCTAGTTAGGCTTACTCAAGGCCCTCTTATAATATTGTTCTAGTTTGAAAAACAAATGAGGCTGTGGTATTTAAAAGAAATCAGAGTGCCTCCCAGCTTTATCATTTTTCCATTATCTCCTTTAAAAAAAACTTTTGCTGCCTGAATTTGTTTGGCATCAGTATACATATTCTAAGTGATAAAGAGGGAGGAAGAATAGCGAGTATGTCTAATGCATAAAGCACATGTGAATAAAGGATGAGTTAGGATGTGGAAGAGCATGCAAGCAATGTTCCATTGTTAACCGAGTGCATGCACCAAGAGAGACAGAAGTTCAAATATAAGAACTTCTAAAACTTTGAGTCCTTCTGATTAATGCAGAGCTTCATGAATAATGCAAATTGTGTAAGAAATACTGAGACTTGATTGTGAAGTTGTTAAAGGAGAAAGATTACAATGTTTTTGATGCCTTTAAAAAAAAAAAAGGGAGCAAGAATCAGAGTAGGAAAGCCAGAGAACAGACCTATTTCCAGGGGCTGCTATCAGAGCTTATTGTAACAGGTTGCAGAGTGGTAGCCGTGTTAGTCTGTATCAGCTAAAACAATGAGGAGTCCTTGTGGCACCTTAGAGACTAGCAAATTTTAGTCTCTAAGGTGCCACAAGAGCTTATTGTAGTTGAAATTCTTTTTAGGCGGTGTTTAAGCACAAAATGCACCATTCTTCAGTAAGAATTTCCCTGGTGGAGCTGTGAGTAAACGAGTCTAATGAATCACACAAAACCAATGAGGAGCAAATCAGGCTCATATTTCAGAAGAAAGAAAAATAAACATTTTCTAGAGAAACAAGTAAAGAGTTTTGTGACCTACTCAGTTCCCAATTCAGCAATGAACCTGAGCATAATCCCAACCCTATTCAGCAAAGAACTTAAGTGCTTTGCTGAATCAGGACCTAGAGCATATAATATACTTTGATCCTGTACAGTGCTTCTAATCTTTTTCTTTAAAGTCAAAAACATCTTTTAGATTTCTTTGGTTTGATGCACCGTCAAGTTCATTCACATTCTTTGTCAAAATACTCCAGTATAAATAGGAATGTAATAAATTGTTCTCATAACAAGCTATGTGAAATTCCAAAATAAAAGAACAAAGAAATAGAAAAAGAAAGAAAGAAAAGAAAACGCCTCACAGAAGCAACCAAACTATCATAAAGGCAAAAATAATTTGATTTTTAAAAAGTGCTATGACTCAAAACAGGTTTGGATGAACTGAACGTTTTGTTAGGCATACAGCAATATACTAAAGAAAGGTTTGTGATCACAAGCTATATGACATAAGAGTGGCACATCTCAAATTTTCCTCTGCTTATTCAAATAGATATGCAGGTTCCGGGTACTCATCATGTGAGCAGTGGATAATAAGGGTTTCTTCTTGTTCATATTTGATTTTGTCCTGCACTCCATGTCACATCCCAATCGTGCTCACTCTCAAAGGAGTTAGAAATAGAAATATATCAGAAGAAAAGCTGGTATTGTGACGTTTCTGACCTGCCTAGAAGATAAAATTTCATGAGGCAGCATATTTTCTCATGAGATTTCCATTGAGTCCAACATGGTATTTGCATACTTAAAATTAAGCACGTATGGAAGTCTTTGCAGGTTTGGGGCCCACATTTTGACTCCTAGATTCATTGATTTTAAGGCCAGAAGGGACTTTTATAATGATCTAGTCTGATCTCCTGAAAGACAGGGCCATAAAATATCCTGCATTTCCTGCATCAAATTTAAGAGGTTCAGAGAAGCATCTAAACTTTTGGAAGTTTACTCAACTCAAACCTCCAAAACTTTTGAGCTTAAGAAGGCAACAGGATAAACTGATAGTCCCACTTTTTTGCAATATCTGGAACAAGAGGTCACGTGATGAAATTAATGGAAGGTAAGGCAAGAAGTTAATGGCATATAATTATCCTGTGAAATATGGTACAATGTAGCTAGATTTCAAAAAGGCTTGAATGACCAGTAATAACATTGTAGTTTTATATGAGAAAATGTAAATTTATATAGGCTCTATTGAGATTCATTTATTAAAGATTTAGCATTATATCAGGAAGGTTTCAATTTTATTACTACTTAAACAGTGGTTAATCTCAAGATATTTATAAAGAGCGTACTGTTTGTCAGTAGAATTGTGATGTTACTTCCACTTGACTTTGTAATGTTGTTCCCAATGAAACTGCAGTACAGCTATTCCCAACAAAGCTGCAGAATTTATGCTCTAATGGCTCAATCCTGCAAGCAACAACTTTCTTTGAAATCAGCTCCTCCAGGAGCTGCACTATGCAAGGTTGGGTTTTAAGACCTAACACTCTCAGGTAAATGCATGTAACTCCCACTGAAGACAGTATCACAGAGCAAAATTTAGTCCTTAATTTGGTTGGCCTGAAGCTGTCACTCTAGTTTCCATTTCAATTGTATTAAACAATTAAGGGTGGTATTTTCAAAAGCATCTAAAAGAGTTAGGTGCCCAACTCCCACTGACTATTGCTTTTGGAAATCCCACCCCAACCCAATACTTCTACCGATTAAACATTATTTAATGGTCTCTCCTGTTCAGAGGGCCTGCTTTTTAACTTGAAGAAATCTAAGTGTACCAGCAAAGCTAACCTCTCTGAAAGTCAGAATATTTAAACAGCCAGAACTGCTGCGAACACACTGGCAGAGCTAAACTGACATAACTTTTCAATATTCATTGAAGCTTTCAACTTGGCAAACACTGCCACTGGTTCTCCTTTCTGTCTCAACCCAGAACGTCACATCCAAACTCTGCTGAGCTTCAGGAATATTCAGATCAGTATTTTTGGAGGACCCAGTCTGTATAGCAACCCCAGCCAAAATCCCAGATCAGTGCATCATTCAACTTGTTTGGCTTGAGCCCATCTCTACATCACTCCTCATCCCCTACAGAGCCCTCTTAAACTGTATGCAGACTGCAGACATGACAGAAGCCCACATGAAGACAGTAAATATACATCTGTTAAGCTGCTGGTCACACTTCCTCATAGGGTTCCATTTATAAATAGTTTATAAAAGGCTAATAAATTATTAATAGATGTTTTAATAAATGGTTGACCAATTGTTATATAGGCCAATAGGCTGACTGGTAAGTTTGCATAAGACCAGGGCTTTTAATTATCTAAAATGCCTTCCACTGATGTGTTTTTAACCTTCTATAATGCATATGCCCATGTCTGCAACACACTTAGTACATCTATTAATCATTTATCAAACTTCAATAAACTATATAAACCTTATAATAATAAAGCGTGACCCACTTGCCTACAGAAGTCCCTGAACCAAAAACACTTCAATTACCTCATTCCCTCTATCTTCATTTTCCAGAAACAGAAGTATACTTTGTGGTAGCTAGGGACTAAAAGTTTAACCAGTTAACCAATAAGCATCAGTCTTATCGGTTTCAGTTAACGATTAAACTCCGCTGCAGCCCAGCGCCCAGCCTCCCGGCTGCCGGCCCTGTGCCCGCAGCCGAGATGTCGGGCCCAGGGCAGCAGCAGAGCCCCCCATAAAATGTGGGGGTGCTGCAGCACCCTCTGCACCCCTAGTTCTCTGCCTATGAGACCTCCTTAACACTTAACCATTTAACCGATAGAATTTGAATAGGTTAAACGGTTACTATTCTTAAACCCTATTTACATCCCTAATGGTAGCATATGAATTTTTGGGGCACTAGGACACGTCACAACACTTAGCCGCCACACAGCTGTCCTGCTAGACCCCTGGTTAAGTGAATATTAATATTCCCATGAAGTGAAGGACAAAGTTGTCTATAAGTAAAACAAGCACTTACACTGTTTATATGCTATATGGTAATAACATGAAATCAGTGTCTAATGTACTTAGAAGGATAATTTAAACTGACATTTTCTTACATCATGTGCGATACAGGACTGTGAATGGTGATTGCAGTTTGTGAGGTCACAGTGAGAAGTATTTAGGTCCAACAGACTCAGGTCCAAAAGCAAAAAGTAGAATAGCCATATTTTCCTTTCTTTTATTTGTTATGCATGTGCATGCATTGAATTTCTGGAATCACTACAATCCATGACACATTTATTAAATTAAAAGTCCCTCCCTAATTCACATCATTCAGAGAGCCAGCACTAGGCCTATGTACCACCAGAGATTCATTTAAGTCTTTAAAATATGGCTGACTTTCACACACCGACAAAACCAACAGTGCTCTGCTCTCACTGATGAATCACATAGACACACAATGGATCAGTCAGAGGCAGAAGCGGAAAAGCTTACCAGTCTAGGAAATCCAAGCCTTTCTCCTAAAAGCTAAAGGGCTAGATTGTCTGTTGAGGCAAATCATACTATGATGTATGTCTATGATTATGATGAATGCCTACTTACACCAGCTAACATTCTGGCCCTAAATATTTTTGGTTTTGTTAACTTTTGAATTCCTTCCCCATCTATTCACACTCATTCCATACATGTAGCTGAAACCTTTGTGAGAGACAGTCCCCCTCCCACACTGCATAATATACAAACACTTAAAATAGTATGATTCTTTTTAGAGCTATATGTATGAAGCCAGTCTTGCCACAACAGATTGATTGGATGACTCAGAAGAAGCTCTTTCCTTTTCACCTCAAAATAGTCTCAGAATTCAACTGTATTCACATCGCTAATAATTTAATTTCATTTAACACTCCAAAACATTTTATTTTTTACTCTTAAATTACAGAAACACTTAACCTTAGCTCCATCTTAACTTAGTTATTTGTTTGGGAATATAAGCCCATACATCTCTCATTCCTAGGTAGAGATGATTATAAACACCTGTGAAATATAGTATATTTGGAATCTGGTTGCAGACCCAAATTTTTCAGCTTGAACCATCTCGAATCCCAAGATGAGATGTAGTCTGTCACGCTTCAGACTAGGAAACAATTCTAAAAATAAGGTTGATATGGAGATGCTGACAAAGTTAATGTAGATTTGTTCTTGAAGGAGGAAAATTGAGGGGTTTAGGCCCTGATTCAACAAGATACTTAAATATAGGTAAAAGAAACGGAGTACTTGTGGCACCTTAGAGACAAGTACTCCTTTTCTTTTGCGAATACAGACTAACACGGCAGCTACTCTGAAACCTTAAATATAGGTATACTCCTATTAACTTCAATGGGATGCTCGTATTCTTAAAGTTAGGCACATGCTTAAGTTCCTTACTCAACTGATGTCTAAAAATAGCAAAGGTGAGAAAGAAAAGAATCACAACAGTCATTTCCTGCTCCAAAGTTGTCTTATTCTTTTGTGAATACAGTATGCTTAATAAGTGCTATTACTGATTATTATAATTATCAAATACTTTAAAAATAAATAATTGAATATAACAGAGTCCACAAATAGAGTTTAACCATTGATTTTTTTATAATTGTAGGTCAGCAGTGGAGTCTCTCCTTAGCAGACTCTCTTTCACATTTTTCAGGCAGATATTTACAGTGATCTCACCTTTTTTAGAAAAAAATATATAAAGCACCGCTCCTTAGATTAGTTACAAATCACCTTAAAATACCCTAATTATTCGGTGACAACAATGTTATTTTATTTTTCCTCATTTAGATTCACACAGAACACTGTGAATGCATAGCTAGTAAAAACAAAAGATCATTGTTATTATTATCAAACATTTATATAGTGAATAAATTTACCCAGTACTTTACAAGCATAGATAAGACATATTCCCTGCACCAAAGAGCTTAGAATCTAAATAAGATAAGACAAATACAAGACAACACACATGATAGTAATTCAGGAGGGAGGGCGTGGGGATTACTAATGTGGAAAAGAAGAGAAGGGGGATTGTTTGAAGAAGTGGTATAATATAATCTGCTAAAATATAAAATAATTTGAAGTACACTATTATATCCTTTAAAACAGAATGAATTGAACTAAAACATATTCTCTTTTTTTTATCCTCCAGCAGGTGGAGCTACTGCAGTGCCAGCCTTGACTAGGAGGGATAGTTGGAATCAATAGTGTCATTTCAGTCTTAAAACTGAAGTGAAAAGGATACAGGGCAATATTTGCAAACCTGGATGTGTAAAGTTAGGCTCCTAAATCCATACATAGGCACTTAAATAAAAATAATAGCTTGATTTTGAAAAGCCCTGTTCACCTATAGCTCCCATTGGCCTCAATGAGATTTGTGGGAATTCTGAAAATCAGTCCACTTTTACATAAGTGCTTAAGTATGTATTTAGGTGACTGATTTTAGACACCCAGGTTTGAAAATATTGGCCGTAGTTTCATACCGCATCTGGGTCAGATCCTCAGCTTGGTGTCAATTGAACAAGCACCGTTGGCTTTAAAGCAACCAGCTGAGGATTTGACCATCTGTGGGTTTTAAATATATTGCTCCATCCTACATATAAAGTGTGGCAAATCATACCAGATATTGCAGCGCAATGTCAATATTTCTAAATACAAGAAAACCCAATTCTGTGTGCAGTTACACTTATGTAACCTTAATAAACCTTCACCTGGTTAACCCTAATAGAGCCAACAGCGTTGTGCGTTAAAATTGGTATCCAGGAGGGTACCATTGAATCAAACTTTGTTACCCAAACATTGAGGTTACATTTTTAATCAGTCTTGCACATGAAATGTGTCAATAAAGTTATTCACATAAGGGGTGCAGGAAAAGGCTCTAGATGTACTGTATTGTGCTCTTGGCTCCTTCTGGCATACATTGAGGCTGTCTGAACACTGCATTGTAATACAGTTTTATTTCACAGGGGTTTTATAGAGGATTGGAGGGGAGGGAGTTTATCTGGTGCTAATTTTAGTGTCTTTCAACTCAGTGTGCTGTTTTTGAAGTATGACATCAAATAGATGATCTGCCCTCTAGGAAAACTGTGGTAGATAATGGCCTAAGAATTTCCCAGTGTGGCTGGTGTTTCATGCACCTATCTCTTACTGTGATCTCTTTGGGGCAGGTGCTGTGTTATCTCTGTGATTTATACACACTGTCAGTGATAAACAAATAGCCAAGGCTATCTCTTACTGTTATCATGGGAAGAGACAAAGAGGAAAATGGACTTGACATTTCGTGTCATTTAAAAAATGTTGCTCTTTGGGTTGCTGTGAGAATGCCCTGGGTTACTCCTGGGTGGCAATAAACGGCAAGGTTGCCTGTTGCAGGCATATTAAAATGAGTGTTCTATGGCCAGCTGTGACTAATGAGAGTTGTTGGCCAGCTGGCCAGCTGTGGAGCAAGCACTGTTAGAGGCTGATATCAGAGCAATCACTCTAAGGGCTACATTCACAAAGGAATTTCGGCCTGGTGATGCTGAGCAGAGCACTGCCACACCTAACTTTTAGGCACCTGGAAAATCACTGGGATTCACAAAGCTTGAGTTCTGTACCTAGACGCTTTATACAATGACTGGGTGTGGAGAGACTGGCACCCAAGAATGGGATTCACAAAAGCCATCATACTAGGTGGCTCCTTGCCTAAACTAGCCAATGGGAGATGCCAACCAGAGGGATATGTGCTAAGCCCTGCCCCTCTCTTGGAGATAAATGCCAAAGTCCAGGCTTCCAGGGAGACTTGAGCTGGGGTCTCTCACATCCCCAGTAAGTACCCTAACTAATGGACTAAAGTTTCTGAAGGAGTTCCTCCTGCTTTTCCTCCTCATCCCCTCCCCAGGTCATTTTGTGTAAGTTCTGACCCTTTTCTGTGCTTTGGCATCACTTGTATAGCTTGTTGTGCCAGTGAATTCCCACTGAAATGAACCAAACATCTGGGATGATCCACATGATGTTACAGTTGTAATCAAGTGAAAGTATCTCTCACCACTGAAATAATTCTGCACAATTCTTTCACAGGAGAGCAGAGTCCGGGAGGGGTCAGTTGAGGGCTGGTGCCAAGAGCTGGGAGTGGATCCTCCGACACCCCTTGAAACTTCACAAGGGTGCCCACAGCTGGCCAAAGTGTTGGGACTGGGAGCCTGGCAGTAACACCAATTTTTCTTTTTTAAGGGGTGAGAGTGGGGGGAGTGTGACAAGAAGAGTCTGATCAGCTGGTGCCTGGTGCTGCAGCTGGTGCCTGGTGCTGAGAGGAAACTAACTGAAGAAACTGGTGCCCTTCCATCAGGTGATTTTCACACTTACTGTCCAAATACATAAAAACCAGCATTAGGCTCACCAGAGAGAGGGGAGAAGCAGCAATTCTTTGTATTCTGGCAGAGGCTAGCTATCAGAGCCCCCTCGGCTCAGGCACCATGCAAACATATTCTAAATGACAATCCCAGCCTCCAGAACAGCAGTGAACTACTGAACAGTATGTGGCCTGACCATTCATTAGGTAGAATATAAGAATAACACCCATCCTGCTTTCCGCTCACCCTCAGATATGAACACTGGGGATCAATATTGTCTCATTCTCCACCAGCCTGAACTAGGGCAGAACTGGAAGGAATTGTTGAAACCAAAGGGTCTGATTCTTCTCTCATCCCAACTTTACCCTATTTTCTTCAGAGGAGTTAGCCCTGATTTGTACTGGCACATCAGAGCAGAATCAGCCCCAAAAGTCTTTAGAAACGCAGCGATGCTGAATTAGTGTAAACACTTTCTTGAGAAGCATCTTTCCAAATAGACGCCCACCCCTCACAGAAGATGGGGGTGCTCTAAATGCAGTAATTAATAGGCAGCACCACAATAAATACCATAAACATCAATAATACTAAATCTTCAGCAGACTTTTTGCATCTGCTGGTATAGAGTTTGTTTTTCATGGAAGACAAAGCAGTGACTGTGTGGAAATTACACTGTTGCCAGTGTTGAAATACAATAATGTAGCATTCTGATTCATATAAAAATTACAGCTTTGCCATGTATTCTGTACTATATAGGGTAATTTAATCATTTTGGTGCCGCAAAATGGGCTATTATGAATCCTCAATGTAGCTCTAAAGCTTGAGTTCTAATAGCAAGTTATGCACCACTTCATTTAAATCACTGTTCACTTCATCCACATAAAACCTGAGTCATCAGAATCATATGGTGTGAGGAGGCAAAACCCAACTCACTCCACCAAATTAGGTGCAGGGCTGCAATGCAGCCAAACCAAGAGCATTACTCCAGCTTGTGAACTGGAATAATGTCCACAGCCTCGCCTCACCACTTTTGCCAGTGTTAGGGCTGCTATATGTAAAGAATGATGGACCTAATAGCTCCTCCCCCAGCCAATCCTCAATATTGCCCTCTGTCATAAATATAAAGGGCGGGGTAACCACCTTTCTGTACACAGTGCTATAAAATCCCTCCTGGCCGGAGGCAAAACCCTTTCTCCTGTAAAGGGTTAAGAAGCTAAGGTTACCTCGCTGGCACCTGACCCAAAATGACCAATGAGGGGACAAGATACTTTCAAATCTGGGGGGGGGGGGGGAACAAAGGGTTCTGTCTGTCTGGGTGATGCTTTTGCCAGGAACAGATCAGAAATGCAAGCCTTCCAACTCCTGTTAAGTTAGTAAGCAATCTAGCTAGAAAATGTGTTAGATTTTCTTTTGTTTAATGGCTGGTAAAATAAGCTGTGCTGGAGGGAATGTATATTCCCATTTTTGTGTTTTTTTGTAATTTAAGGATTTGCCTAGAGGGATTCTCTATGTTTTGAATCTAATTACCCTGTAACGTATTTACCATCCTGATTTTACAGAGGTGATTCTTTTACCTTTTCTTTAATTAAAATTCTTCTTTTAAGAACCTGATTGATTTTTCATTGTTCTTAAGATCCAAGGGTTTGGGTCTGTGTTCACCTGTACCAATTGGTGAGGATTATTATCAAGCCTTCCCCAGGAAAGGGGGTGTAAGGCTTGGGGGGGATATTTTGGGGGAAGACATCTCCAAGAGGTCTCTTTCCCTGTTCTTTGTTTAAAATGCTTGGTGGTGGCAGCATACTGTTCAAGGACAAGGCAAAGTTTGTACCTTGGGGAAGTTTTTAACCTACGCTTAGGGGGTCTTTCATGCAGGCCCCCCATCTGTACCCTAGAGTTCAGAGTGGGGAAGGAACCTTGACACCCTCTCTGGAGGATTATGTGGAATGAGTGAGAAAACAATTCCTCCTCCCAGAAGCTCCCTGCCCCTCTGAAGCCCGACTGGTAGGCTAAGTTGCTACAGAAAGTCTAGCATGGGTCCTTCACACTAAGGGAATTTCTTCTTACTATTCATGTGTAGTTTGGAAGTTTACCAGGGAACATCAAAATAACAATCTGACTCCTCGGGGAAATGTCTTAGATTAACCAAGCCAGCCTCTTTCCATCCCAGGCCAGCTTTTCTGGCCCATTCCACTACCTTTGCACCACCCAGTCATTGCCAAGAGAAAAGAGACTACCTGTCACTCGCTTGGTGGGGGGAGTCAGCAGTGGGTGTAGAGATGGCCTAGACAAATACTGTGCTTCCTTCCTGCAATCCCAGTCACAGGGAGCATGTGTGGTTTGGCCAGAGGCTGAGCACTGTGCATTCCTCTATATCCTCCCCTGTCAGACCTTTAGAGACCTTGACAGCTAGTGTAAGGTACAGCAGCCCTAAATTGCTCTAATGTACTCTGGAGTTGAGGCAGAGAAAGTGAAGGAAGCAGAGAATCTGACCCTCCTTTCCTTCATAAAAGCCTATTTACACTGAAGTCAATAGCAAAACTCCTACTGAGTTCAATGGAAGTGGGCTTCCAGGGTGTCTACACTGCACTGTAAGCCCAGGGATAGTGGGAGTCATGTCAGCTGACCCGTGTTAGGGGACCCAGGGCTTAAGAATCCACATTGTATTTTAACCCTAGGTTAGGAATTTTTCTGACCTGTGCTTGAACCTAGGGCTCTGGTATCCAAACTGCAGTGTGCAGATCTGAATCAAAGTAACCATATCCCAGAATCCCTAGAACCCGCCCCCCCCCCACACCCCAAAATGTGGCCTTCCTAGCCCTAGGAATGTGGTGCACTGTGTGAAAACTTTACTGCCTGCCCTGCATGCTACAAGGAAGCAGCTTGTTTTGCAAACAGCTTGCTCGGTTCGCTCTCCTTTGCAAACCCAGGAGGCTCTCTGATAGTGTTCTTGCAGATCCACCATCAGAAGACAATGGGTTAACACTAGCCTGAGCTGCTGCCACAGATTGCCTGTGTATGGGGGACGGGGTGCGGCAGTTTCCATTTTCAGTAGAATGGATGCAGGTTGTTGGGATGGAGAGGACTAAGGAAGTTGTCTCATGGAGTTGTTGATACTTCTGGCTCACTCCCAGGAGCTGAGTCAAACCGGGCTGTAGCTACACCGCAAAGCAATAGGGGTCAAACCCTGGGTCCTGGCTTAACTTGAGCTCGGACCCTACAGCCCTGCAGGGTCCTGGGACAGTTTACATTGCTGTGTAGACATAACCCCATGCCATAGAGTGACATGTTCCGAGTCAGAGCATTGTATTTTGTTTCAATGGCAAACCACAGCCTATTGTACCATCCAAAACAGGCCTGGTTACTAATGTCAGCTCCATTTCAAGAAATATTAATTGTGTTTTGGGTTGGTACTATCTTAGGTGGTTAGGCTCTACCATTTACTATTTTATTCATTCATTATTGCTCAGGTTAGTCAAAAAAGTTGTATCGGTTTATTCTTTTTGTTAATAAAAGTAAATACAGAAATAAAGAACATGAACTATTGACAGCTACAACGGAAATCATCTGTCAATTCTCACATAATGCACATAAGATTGTTTTTCCAGTTCCTGCATCTGACAGACCTTCCCTAACAAAACATGCAACTCAGCAACTTGGAAACTCTTTAATACTTTTCAGTTACAAGCAGAAAGAAGGTCAGGGCCCCAGCGAAGGTTCAAAGTAACGAGGACGTGGTTCTGAACAGTGATGAGTACCGGTAATGGCTCTGGAAGCTAGTGGGAATTGAAGCAGCGGATCAGGTGAACGGAGTGGAATTTCCACTTTGGACCATATACAAGAGAGCATGTGTTGCACAGACCCTAGAAGATACAGCTTTGTTGGTTCTTTTAGGAAGGACCATTCCCACATCACATTTTCAGTCCCCATCTGGAAGTCAGGTCTCTTTGATTATTTTGGAAAAAACACCAGGCCCAGTTTGCTGAGGTCTAGGCTTGCACACCCTCTAGACCGCAGCTGAGCTCGAACAGCGAAACTCCCTCAGCCCAGGGGTAACAATTTTTTCCGACAACCAGAGCCGCCTCTTTTTATTTTTGACCAACACTGCCTCCACATCAGGAAACAAGAGCATCTGCAAAGCTGAAATCTCTACATCAAGCATTATTTAAATTTGTATGGCTATTTAATGTTCACCACACATTTGATCCTAACAGTGCAAATGATTTTCTATCAGTGTATTTTTTTTTCATTTTAACAAGGAAAACTGCCCCTCCAAATATAAACACCGCTTGTTATTTTGAGGCAGTGATGCAAAACATACAACACGTAGACCACGTTTGGCTTGCTGAGCAGATGTCTACAGATCACTTGATGTTAATTTCAACATAAAAGCTATTATATTTCTGGCCTTGCCCTATTAGTTGTTAAATAATTATTTATGGTTGGCAGATAAATTCTAGGAACCTTGAATAAAGCCCATCAACCCTACTAAACTAACTGTATTTGACATAAACAGTTTTCAGTCTTGGAGGACCCTCGATGTAATGTTTATTTCATATACAATTCTATTTCACGACCTAAGAGCTAATCCTGTATTTATATTTTAACATAAACTGCATATAATGTGCATACTAACACTACTTCACAAGCAAGGAATTAGCCTGTCTGGCTCATTGACATTTACAACTGTGTACTATAGCTATCAGATTATTTAGATAAACTAAATAATCTTCTACTCACTTCACAGCTCTGGCACTTGCTAATATGTGTTTCTATAGAAGCTGCAGCTTCGTATACCTACTCCACTGTACATGTGATTAATTAAGAACTGGTGTGTTGCAGCTTTGATGGCTGAAAAACCAAAAAAAGATCATTGGGAATGTGGATTTCCCTTAATTAACATTTTTAAAGGTGCCAACAAACACACACTTAGAACTTTGCAACTGTTGTGTATTCTGTTTGACTGGCTTGTAAATTATGAACAGCCAATATACTACAAACCTCATAAAACTTTTACTGTGTGCAAACATGAGTTAAATGTGCAAGGCATTGCATGAAATCTTTCAAACAAGACTCTAGATGTTCATATGTTATTGTCTGAAGAAATTTAGATGATTTGTTTCCTCCTGTGAGCAAGCTTTTGTCTAATTAAACTTTTGTATCCTTAACAGTCAAGTTAGAATTTTAAAGATCTAAAGGACAAAGAATTTGAATGTGATATTAAGTACAATTCAGTTGAGATGCCTATTTCAATTTCATTTGTTTGTTTAAAAGAGCTGTCTTCTCCATTAGTATAGTAATGTACATTACTTGCGTATTTAAGTTTGTGTGTAGTTTATTATTTGTTTGTAAGGTCATTTCAAAGAAAAATTAGTGATCCAAAAAGAATACAAATGTAGGTTTTTATAGTTTATGGTATTCTTCACTTCCTGTCGTAAACTGTTGTGCAGTATTACTCTGCACAGATAGGAGCTGAACCAAACCTACCGAAGTCAACAGAACCCTTTCCATTGATTACAGTGGGCTTTGGATGAGGTCCTTATAATCACCAATATGTTTCACTTCTGAAGCGGCATTACGTTTTAGTTATTTGATTTTATTAGCCAACAAAAACTACATTTACTGACAGTTCAGGTTGTGGCAGGACACATCCCATCCACCCAAAATCTTAAAAACAGACATAAGACGTTAAGGGGAAAGACTTGGCCATTCCTCTGCAACTTCATATTGCCTACATCACTGTTAATAACATATTCCAAGACTTCATAAGGCTCTCACTTCTATCTCCAACAGAGGTCAACAAGCAATATGTACCCCCAACTTAATCAAACTTGCACTCTAATGCAAAACCTTAACAGTGAAATGATCATCTTTAAGGCAGAATAACTTCCCAAATGCACAGAATGTGTGACAGCAACTTATTTACGTACTGTAATGGGGTGGCACCCACCTCGTGCAAGCACCCCCACCCGACTGTGTGTGTGCCTGCAATTTTTCCTTGATTTCTCCCCCCACAGTGCCCGACACTGCGCTCATCAGAAAAGGAGTACTTGTGGCACCTTAGAGACTAACACATTTATTTGAGCATAAGCTTTCGTGAGCTACAGCTCACTTCATTGGAGTGAGCTGTAGCTCACGAAAGCTTATGCTCAAATAAATGTGTTAGTCTCTAAGGTGCCACAAGTACTCCTGTTCTTTTGGCGAATACAGACTAACACGGCTGCTACTCTGAAACCTGCGCTCATCAGGAGGGTCTTCAGTGACTCAGTCCTCCGGCCGAGTCACACACAGTCTGTGTGCAAAATCAAAACAAACCCCTTCCGGAGTATACGGTTCAATGTCCTCAGTAATGTCCTGCCGCCCTCCCCAGGCTCACTCCTTTAGCAGTCCAACAGGGCCTATCACGATACCCTCAGCTGAAGTCTGGGTGCCTGGCAAAGGTTCTTGCTCTGGAGTGGAGCAGCACCTCCAGACTTCCTCCTTGGAGGCTCTTTGTTTTCATGATAGTCCTCAGAGATCCCAGCTCTCCAGCTGAGTCAGCCTCAGTTCAGCCCCCTTCTGGTGGTGGTGGGGTAACACAGTTCAATACTTAAGCCACTTCTCCAGTGGCTGGTGATGGGGGAGTACCTGGGCCCATCCAGGGGCCCTTTAAATAGCAGCCACGTGCCATGTCCCTTTAAGTAACTACATTTCCCTGGGCCACTTCCCCACAGCCCTCTCCAGTCCCAGCAGCCAGCCAGGAGCACCGTCCTTGCTCCCCAGATCCTGACAGCAGACTGAAGCTCACTCTGTCCCTGCAGCTCCTTTTACAGGAGCCTGCGGTGCCCTGGCTGGCTGCTTCCCTGCAGCGTCTTTCTGATTTGCTGCATGGGACACAGCCACTCTAGGCAGCGTGGAAGACCCACTTCCACTGCTCTTTGCAGGGACAGGATGTGGTAAGACTGTGAGGCCTCTGGGTCTAATACACCCCACCACACATACCTTTAAGGTTTGGGGTGGATGGGGATATTTCCTGCCACTTGACTGTCATTAAATGCTAAATTCCTAGATTTTTACACAGCTTTGGTGTACCTCAGTGGGTAGCAGCCCAGAGTCAGGGGAAAGAGGAGCTGCATCTGCCTGGGAATCATAGGGGGAAACTCGGCTGCTGAAATTGTCCCTGTTTACTTTGACTCTCCTGAAGAGGGTGAGAGGTTGTGATGTACACTCCGTAAACTCTTTGTGTCTATAACATTTGATCCCTGTTTAAAGGTTTCTGAAAGTAAGCACACCACGAGGAACCTTCCATGTTTAGCAGGTTGCATGTGCCTGTCTTACACCGGCAGGTCTGCCTATAGCTCTAACCCTTTCCTACCAGTATGAAGCACACCTCTCAACCTTCAAACATGCCCATTTTGGATACCTGCGAGTATAAGGGCCACCATTTTGGCAAACACCAGGGACTGAACCAATAACTTCCAGAGCTAAAAACCAAGAGCCTTTATAGCTTGTTCTAAAGACCCAGCCTCTCTCAATGAGAATAGTCACACACTTGCCTCCTCTGAGGACTGGGCACAGAGGGGGACACAACACACACACTGACCAGTGTGTTACACAAGCAAAATATGTGACGAATGAAATGTGAACTATGTATCTTGGGGAGTCACATCAGAATTTACAGATCATAGTTTTTCAGTAAAAAAGTGGTTTGAAAATGGTCTGTTCACTGTGTGAACCACATGCAGTCATACCATCCCCCCACATAGATGGGCAGCAGGGTCTGAATGCCTTTACCTTCAGATCTCTAGCTTAGCCCCTTACTATTTGTTATGTGCATGGCCCAGCAGACAGGGCACAAATGTAGGATTCAGAAGATCTGGGTTTTGTTTCCAGCTCTGTGGCTGACTTTCTGTGTGACCTTGGACAAGTCACTTCCCCCTCTTCTGTGCTTGTTTCCCCTTCCCCATTTGTCTGTCTCTTCAGTTTGGAACATCAGCCGTCTGGGAAAGGGGAGGTCTAGGACTAGGTCTCTGTACAGTGTATAGCACAACATGGCCCTGTCCTCGGCTGGAGCCACATGCGCATGGTCCAATTCTGCAGGTCAGAGCAGAGGGAGAGTGGGGTTATGGCCCCACTTCTACACACAATAACCCATCATTAATGCTGATTTAAGGTTGCCAAACTAAACCATTAAGGCAACAAACAGCTACATTATCTAATCTTAATTCAACATTAACATAATAGATACAAAAGTAAACTGTATGCATGAGTCCATGTTTCTACAAGAGAAAGACCAATGCATGAACTCCGCCAAGCCTTGAGTTCTGAGACACAAACTAAGAAGGAAAAATTAAGTGTCTTGACAAAGACCCCAGGGGAGTGAATGACAGAGCTGAAATTAAAACAGAGGCCCCTTGCTCTCAGTCCTGGGTTTAGTCCCCTAGGATCATACTAGAGTTTATATAATTGAAATCCCCTTTTTTTGCAGCCAGAAGACAGATAGGGTTGTTCAGCTGGGGAGCCACCTCAGCTGTAATCAGCCAGCTGCAAGGGAGCTTGGGGAGGTCCTAGCAGAGTCAGTTGCAGCTTGGCCTCCTATGTCTGTGTAATGGTTTGGGATTCTTCCAAAACTTGAGACATACAGGCATAGGTTTCATGGACACAAACTCCTAGTTGTGGATGACTCTAGGTGTGCTGGGGGCAAAGGGACTGAGGCAGGGGAGAAAGAGAAATCAGGAAATAAATCAGTGACAAACTTTCAACCTGAGAAAGCAGTTTTCAATTCTAATGATATCTTGTGAAAGAACAGAGAGAGGTACAAATGAAAGCTGAATTTTCCCTGTAGCTATGGTCTTTGTGGGTCCAAAGGCCACCTCCTTGCAGTGCCTATGTAGTTTCCTGCACAAACCCCAATTATATTTGGCCCTTATGCATGGTGAAGTCATCCTTGATTAAAGCATTCAATAGATGGGAGCGGGGGTGTGTGTGGGTTTTTCACTTCTAGTTTCAAGAGGGAGTGGTTGTGGTCAAGAACAGGTTTGTCATAGAATTGGTTTTACAATTATTACTAATGACAAAACAATTTATCTCATCATGCGTGTGATAATGCAAAATTTCCTGGAACATCATGCCATAAACTAGCAAAAGTGAGCAGCCAGTGAGGCAGGAAACTGTGAAAAGGAGGAAAAGTAAATAAAAATTATCCACATAAATTATTCTCTATTCAACATGCATCATTTTGACATATTAGTTCCAATTTTTATGTTTTATCCTTCTGTTAAGACATAGGTGCTTTGCTAACTTGTATATCTGATTAACATAGCACTTTCACATACTGGCAGACTCTTCCCTTGATAACTTTTAACAAAAAACAAATACAAAGGTTTAAGCTGTGAAGTATAGTTAGGGAAACAATATTGTTTAGTGGTTAGAGCAGGGGACTGAGAGTCATAAAACTCTGGAGAAGTGCATCTGAAGAAGTGGGGTTTTTACCCACGAAAGCTTGTGCTCAAATAAATCTGTCAGTCTTTAAGGTGCCACCTGACTCCTTGTAGTCATAAAACTGTGGATCTTAATTCCACACATGGCACCAACCTGCTGGGTGACCTTCCATAAATCCCTTCTTTGTGCAACAGTTTTCTGATCTGTAAAATGGGGATATTACTTATCCACCTTACAAAGGTGCTGTGATGCTTAAGCAATTAATTTCTGTGAAGTGGTTTGTGATCCTTAGACGGAAGTCATTGTGGAAGTGCTAAGTATTGGGTTGTTGTTATTATTAATCTCCCCCAGAAGTTCTTAATACCTGTGGCAGACATTTCCATATTACACTCATCCCTTTCATTTTTAATTCAAGTGTTAAGAGTATTGCTCTCCAACACAAAAGCACACGCTATAGATACCAAGGTAGGGTGAGGTACTTGGGGGAGGTGGGAGGGGGAGAAATAACATGACATTATGCAACTGCTGGAGGCTTGCCATCAGACTGAGACTGCACAACCTCTTGAAAATTAGTTTATGTTTATTTTGAAAAATATTGTCCCTCTCTGGAAGAGTTCAGTATTTCTCCAGAGAAGTCAACCTCAGAACTGAAAAAAAAAACAAAACCCACAGAGATGGATAATTATCACCAGAACAAACTGACCAATTAATGGAGTTTCAGAAGTTTTTAGGGGTGCAAATATTAGAAACTCCATTTAAAATACACTCTCCAACTTTACTACCTTTGGGGTAGATCAGGTTGTTCAATGATTTCACTAATTTTGTCTCCATTTTCTACCACAAGAAACCAAGTTGGAGTTTGTATTTTTATGATACAGCCAGTTCAATGCTGGCCTAATAAATAGTTCAATTTGTTCTGACAGTATCTTCCGTGCACACTGGAATTGAGCTACATGTATCTCTTTCAGCTCCCTGCAGACTCTGAATCTGAAAGTTACCAGAAAGTCCTCTTAAAAATCTTAGCTCTCATTAATAGAAATATCATGACTTAATCGTCTGGGATAGAGCAGCCTTTGGCAATCAGTACTTGTGGCATTGATCATAGGAATAATACTCACATTACGAATATTTAACTAGAAAAGTGAAATTAATCAGTGGATCACATTCTTTACCATAAAAATAAAACCTTTACCTAATCAGTTTTTCTGCTTTGGTCTCTACATCTTTAACAAAAGCCACTGGTTATGGCTGAAGTTATTTCTATTATAGTATCACAATGTTATAACTAAAGTCACACAAGGACTAGTGTATATGCAGATCCCAATGTGTGTGTGCTAATGCTCTGATTGTTTGTATCTCAAAAGGAGTAGTAACTTTTAGCAGCTTCCTCTCTGCTTTCTTCATTTTGGTGACAATGAATTGACTCTGCTAAGTATTCAGCCACAGCAGGATGCTTTGAAAAACAAAGCCTCTCTCCCATCATCTCTGTAAATGATTTGAGGAGGTTTACACCTCTGTGAAAACATCTGTGGTTAACACCCCACCCCCGGGCTCTCCCTCCACTTCAATTTTATGTATGAAGAACTTGTGCTTCCGAAATGTACCCAAGTATCTGGACTTTAATGCCCAATGCACACTATGCAAGTTCCACTATGCATACAAAATTATTCAGGACAGAACCACAGAAGGACTTTCTTACTCCTGCTCTATGTGAATATCTATGAGAAACTACGATGAGGTCTTATTTTTCCTTTTGATCATAGTGAGGAGGTTGAAATCAAATTTCAAAACATGTATTCATGGGGGGGCGGAGGGGGGAAGTCTCTGCAAAATGTTGAAGACCAAGGTGCAAGTACATGCTGTATTAACATCTTCCACCCCGGAGCTGCCGTAATTTGCATGACATTATCTACCTGGGATGTTGCTATGGTTATCACCATACATAAGTAATTACCAGGGCAAAAGTTGCTTGTCTCATGGCACATGCAGTGCACAGAGACTGTCAGAAGCAAAGGATCTTTTGATATACTTGAAAATGTAAATGTTTGCACAGACATGAATAAGGGAGACTCCTGATAAGGGAAAACCTTTCATGGGTGCTCCTTAGTGACCTAAGAGATGACATTGTACTGGTTAACATTCACCCTTTGGGTTTCCATAACATGAGAGTGCATCACACATTTATACACTCACCACACATTTAGGCCAACATTTTCAAACCTGTGAGACTGAAGTTAGGCTTCTATATCTATATTCAGGCACCTAAATAAAACCAGCCTGATCTTCAGAGGTGCTGAGCTCCTCCGGCTTGTAGAGACGTGAGTGAACTTTCTGAAAAGCAGGCCAAAATATGGATTTGGGAACCTAGCTCTTGGCAAATTGAAAATGATGGCTCTATTATCTTTCCACATTAATGCTCTCTTGAATGACTGCCACTGAAAAACAAGTCTCCATGTCATCCGTTTGTGCAGCACTGTATCATAGGACATTTCACTATGGGAACAGTTTTGGTGCACCCCGTTACTAGTACTGGGCTTGATCGTGAGAAGTGTTGACTCCAACTGACTTCAGTGGGGATTGAGGATGCTCAGCAAGGGATACCCAGCACTCCACAGGATTCAGCCTACAGTTTGGATATCAGGTTCTAGCTCTGACACCCCCCTCCCCAATATGATGCAAAAGAACTCACTCTGAAACATTGCTGCAATTAAACCTCCAATAAAAGGCAACAGATTGTGCACTGAGGGTCTGGTTCAAAGCCCATTCAAGTCAATGGGAGTTTTGATTGAATTATTCCTTTTGATTGAGCCCTAAAGAAAAGATGTGACCCTGAAATATACACTATGCTGCAATTATCTAAGTCATTGTGAAGCGCTTTGGGCTATTGGGAGTAAGAAAAGTACTACACAAAACCAACTTCTATTCGTTTAATCTAAGTGTGGCATCATTGTCTCCTATCTATCCAAAACAATCTTTCAGCTCGCGTACAGGCACGTGTATATTACATTACATCTACAGTAAAATGTGATGTATTTAACTCCTGATTTACACTGGTCTAACAGAGTAAAAGTTGGCTTTTAAACACCATGAGCAAATATCCATGATCTTCGGTGCCCATTTGCCCCAGAAGATTTCAGATCCTGATCCTGGGGCCACAGTGCCAGCTCAATTTTGTAAAAAGTCAATCTGCCAAAGATGGCCATAAATTGACCCTAAAATGACCATCTCAAAACTTTGCTCATTCTGATGTTTCACACTCAACCCTCCAATTTTGTTGATTTGTTGCTTAAACTTAAAAACTACACACAGTTGTGTGACTGGAACAGAGAAAACTATCTGTATTTTTTCTGCAGTTTCCACAGTATGCATCCGATGAAGTGAGCTGTAGCTCACGAAAGCTCATGCTCAAATAAATTGGTTAGTCTCTAAGGTGCCAAAAGTACTCCTTTTGTTTTTGCGAATACAGACTAACACGGCTGTTACTCTGAAACCTGTATTTTTTCTGTAGGTCCATCTTCAGGTTGTTTGGATTCTCCATTTGCAGCTTTCCTCTGGAGGATAAGTCTTCCCTTACTGATCTTAGGAATGATCTGCTTATTATAGCCATTGACTTTTACCTCCCATTAATATTAGGAGAGGAAGAGGCCAATTATTATCAACTTCTTCTCTCTGACTGAGCTGCAGAATAGATATGACAGGCGTGGAAGGGACCACCGTTTCAGGACATGACTCCTTTAATATTCTTCCCTGGGCAACTGATGTTCTGAGTTGATGGAGGTATTAACCCCTGAAAACCACGATTTTTCTCTAAATTCTCCACAGCAAATCAAGTTTACCTGTGCCTAGATTCCCCCCAGAAAGCCTATGCTTCATAATGATGAAATGCTGTCATTATTGCCAGGACTGTGGAGCTGAATATACTTTCTCAGTCTCCCGATTTTGTGAAGTTGCCTCAGGGTACTGTTAATCATAATGAAACTGACTATTGGAATGAACATGATTTGTTGATGAGAAAAACGGAGTAATAGATTGACATTTTATCTATGTATCTAGGTATCCGAAAGATACTAGTTTCCATGATCTACTGTTCATATTTTGATCACAAAACAAAACAAATCTGGAACAGGAGAAGAAACGTTTCATCTTGTGGGAATCTGCAATGGCAAACAAACTTTTGGATAATGTTATCGGACCCCACAGCAGGAGAAGGAAGAGGATTCCCAGATAAGGAAGAGGATTGAAATCTGCTTTATAATTGAGGATTTTTAGCAGAAGACATATAGATGTAGCATCAGCATCAATTTCACCATCTGCATTCTACCTAAAATTTATTGGAGTCTTTGGACCTGACTCCACTTCTCAGTTTTATACTAGCGTAACTCCATTGACATTGTTGGAGTAATTTCTGATTTACACTGGTGGAAATGAGAGGAGATTCAGGCTCTTTGTTTGAAAGATAAAGTTTGCCTCTTCCAAGTAGTTCAGATATGTCAGTGAGAAGCACTCAAATGTTGTCCTCAGGAGAGGAGATGTGCTCCTGAAGGAACTGTTTCAGAGTAGTAGCCGTGTTAGTCTATATCAGCAAAAACAACAAGGAGTCCTTGTGGCACCTTAGAGACTAACAAATTTATTTGGGCATAAGCTTTCATGGGCTAAAATCCACTTCATAAGATGCATGAAGTGGAAAATACAGCAGAGAGGTAAAAATACACAGCATATGAAAAGATGGGAGTTGCCTTACCAAGTGGGGGATCAGTGCTAACAAGCCAGTTCAATTAAGGTGGCTGAGACAATGGTAAGAACAGGTCGTAGTCAGGAGGGAATGTGGAGACACAGATCCTCCAGGGATTGATCGCCTGGGATCCACAGGTTTTAAGAGCTAAACTTTTTAGTTATTCTATGAACAGGCAAAGTTAATTCAGCAGGCCTCTCTCCCTATTAAAGCATCCAGAGGGACTCAAGTGAGAGAACCTTACACAGATTACTGTTCCCTACATGAGAGTAGCCTTCTTTGTTTCTTAGCATGGCATAATATAGTTTACAATAAAAGTTTAAGGAGACCTGCAAAGGATATTTAAGAACGGGACTGGTGCACTTTTTGGCTTTATTCCCCCCATTTGTTTCTTTACTTTAGGAACACTAGAAAGGTCAAATCTGGTTTTCTTTGGTTTTGCTGGAGGATTTACTGGATGTCTTAGATGATTTATATTGATAGCTCCCATATTTTAATTCAAGGGACAGTGGAGGGGTGTTTAATCTTTAATAAAGATATCTTATCTCCAAAATGTTTATTTGTAACTTAGAGGTGTTAACTAAAACCAACCTATTTTAAACAGTCTGGCTAAGGCCTTGCCCATGTTACAAGTTGCACTGGTTTAAACTCAAATCAAGTTTTTAATTGATTTAGTTCAACTGCTGCAAATCCTGTGTGGATACATTTAAACTGATTTGTACCTGTTTTATAGTGACTTTGTTTAAGTCAGTATGGGATATAAGCCAAGTTTAAATCAGGATGTTCACATAGGGAGTTGCAACAGTTTAATGAAATCAATTTAAAAAGACAGCTCCAGTTAAATCAGTGCAAGTTGTAATATAAAGAAGGCCTTCAAATCTCATCCAACCTCAACTGCTTGTGATGGAATCATATCACTAGCTCTCTTGTCATCATAGAATCTTCCTTATTAAACAGGCCATAAAATTATAATGTAAACAAATGAAACAAACAAACAAAAGTAAACCTCCAAACCAAACAACAAACACGCCTCAAAAACATCATAAACCTTTAAAAAACCCCAAATGCTCATGCCTCTATACATGGTAAGGGAAAAAAGCAGACAAGCCTATTTTTTTCTTCCTCTAGGTCACCTTTAAAGCCTGATTCAGAAAAAACACATGTACACAAATGGCTATGTTACACTTTCTGAGGGACTTGCACATAAATCATAGTGCATTTGTGAAAAATGACATAGCTATGTGAGTAAAAGGCAGAATTCTGACATGCATAGCAAGTTACGCACAGGAACCAATCTTAATCCCTTTAAGGTCAACAGCAAAAGTTCCATGGATTTCAACAAACCGAAGATCAGGCCATAGATGTCAAATACAAGATAGATATATAGGATTTCATGTTGATAAAAGTTAAGTAACTAATCTTGAGCATCTGAGAATTTAGGCCCCAGGGAGATAGGTCCCTAAATATCTTTGAAGATCTGGACCTTAGGGACAACTAGTGATGATCAGAAATACTTAATCAAGGTTTGGAATGGCTAAATATATCCTTACTAAGATAAATCCAGGCTTATGGTGGAACCCTATATGAAGGACCAGCATACCCGCAGCCAAATCCTGCAGATCAGACTCAAAAGATGCCAGGCATACTGTAGACACGGGTATATTGAGTACACACTATTTTTGTTTGCTTTGAAGATATCAGTGAAAGAAAAAGTAAACAGGCGATGAGCCAAATGCAAGATGTAAAAAGTGGGATAAATATTGTTAAATTCGGGTGGCCGGGGGGGGAGAGGGATGTTATAAACACTAAGCAAAGCTCTTTGATTTGCACTGTTTTCCAGCCCATAAAACCCTAATATCTGCCAGCGTTTCATTAAGAGCTTATATACTACTCAGCATGCCTGTGGTGGAAAAAATGTTTTGCTAAAGAAATGTTATCCATGTTGCAGATCCAATATTTTGCTATGTACATTAAGAGAAGCATAGCTTAAGAAAATAGTATTTTGAAGTCTAAACCTGATGAATAATCTTTGTCATTCAGTAGCAGTGGGTTTCTCCCAGCCAGAAAAGATTACACGTAGCAATGTTCATTAAAATATTTTTAAATCAACTAGCCAGTGAAAACTATGCAACATTTTAAGAAGAAAATACCTGTATTTTGTATGAGGCATTTAAGGGCAGGGGAACCCACAATTTTGTAAATTAAATAAAATGGTCAGTAGAAATGGTGATTTTTTCATAGGCTTCTGAGAGCTAAAGATGTTTTATGAGATCATGGCTGCACAACTCCAAACAATATAACTTGCATCTCTGACCTGTGGGAATAAGAAACCTGCAGCACTGAGATTGGATCAATAGTGGTTTCTGATCAAACACAGTATGCTTTTTGAGTGAGAATCTAAGGATTAGAGCTCTCCGATCCATTTCTTTTTTAATAGCTACCTCTTTACAATAAACAGTAACAGATTATTAAGATATTTATTACTGCTAGAGAGGGTCCTGGATCAAATCCCTGGGGATCTGAACACCTTTGATTCTCCATCTGTCTAGGTCCTTATATACTGCCATAGTATTTGAGTGCCTGTACTTGATTTGAACATGGATTTGGATTAAAATTTAGCAAATGGCCCTTTCCTTTACAATAGTCAATCTCCCAAATCCAGATCCAACCACCCCACATTTTGAAGTGCTTGAAATGAATAACCATGTTTTGCAGCATAGGCCCATTTCTGATTATTAATAATTTCTTCCCATAGAAACAACTCCAATTTTTTGTGGAGGAATCTGTTACCATATTTATTCAGTGTGATTTCCGCACTACCCTCCCCCCGAACTTCTTATTCTTTTACTAATAAGAACATGTATCAATCTACAGCATACATAATTTATCAGTGTATGGGCAATACAAACAATTTGTAACCCAAATCCTTTGCCAAGGACTAACTGCATTGCCATTAGCCACACACCAAATATATCCACAGAGTAACCATGCTTTCCTCTACAGTCAAGTGAAATGGATCTGGATCCACTAGGATCTAGAAGGAGATAGTGCTGAAGCCCTCACGTTCCACTGTGTTGCATCTGGAGGGGAACAGCAGAAGGTTGGAAACATGGAGGTTCATGGATCAGGTTAATGTCCTGCAAAGTGCTCAAACACCTCAGTGATGGGCACAGTATAAGAATCTGAATAGAACATAATAGACTGAGATCAGGGAGTATGGGATAGAATGGGAGATAGCAGGAACTGGACTGGTTATAGGAAGGAGCAACAAGGATTAAGCCTTGATGTCAGTGGGAGTTTAAATAACAAAAGTCGGAAGATGCAACTGAGATCCACAGAGCAGAATGGAAAGGAGAATGTTGCCCCTAGTTCAGTCTGCCTGAGCATGCTGGTTTGTATTGGGAAGGGTGTCTTAACAATCAGACAGTGCTTTTCTAAAAGTTTTAGAATCTGGCGGATGCAGCAAAGTCCGTGAGAATGCTAATTACAGGAATTTTCAATGTACATGGATTTCCAGTGTCCCTGAAAAGTCTAACTGAACATTCAGATAGGAATCCAAGATATCTGGCACAAGAGAAAGCAAGCAAAAATGGCATAGCAGATGTTGCTGAAAGACCTAAGAGGGAAATACAACTTTGTGGTAATACACAAATTTAAATAATACAAGTAAATAAATAAATAATAATGCATCTCATTGGCTTTATAGAATTAAAGCAAAAACTGGCATATACCAGTAAGTACCATTTGACTCTAATTTTCAGGAACAATGGTAAGTTTCTCATTATGGCCTTCACCAGCAAAGCACTGAAGTATGTGCATAGGAGTAGTCCCACTGAAACCAGTGTGCAGCAGCTGCTCACCTATCCCTGATCTCAAATGGGCTAGTACACTGTTTCCCAAACTTGGGATGCCGCTTGTTCAGGGAAAGCCCCTGGCGGGCGAACTGCGGCCACTGGGAGCCGCGATCGGCCAAAACTGCGGACGCAGCAGGTAAACAAACTGGCCCGGCCCACCGGGGCTTTCCCTGCACAAGCAGCGTCCCAGGTTTGGGAAACACTGGGCTAATAACATGCTTAAAGTTAAGTAGGTGCTTCAGTGGTCTATCTGGACTTATATAATAAATGCAAAGTATTTGTGGCTTCTTGGATATCTGACACCTGCAACTGTTGCATACGGTCCCCAAGGAAGAGATGGCTGAGCACCTGCTCAACTTTCTTTAGACTCAGAGCAGAGATCAAAATGGTTGAAAGTGAGAGAATGTCTTCTGGTACCATCATTGTTGTCATCGTAAGTGTAAATAGTTCCTTTCTTCCCAAACAATCTCAGCACACATTGCAAACATACAAGACCACTCACCAGGGCTCGATTTAGGGGCAGGTAACCCAGGCAACTGACTGTGGTGCGGGACTTGGGAGGTGCCAGGCTCAGGGTACCGTTTTTGGTTTGAGCGACGAAAGGGAAAATAGAATGTTTCAGGTATTCCCTATGTGGATTCATTTTTCACTAACCTCCTAGAATGTTCTGGACCTTTGTAGAATCTCGTGGAACCTTGCAGACTTTCTGAGAACTACATTTTCCTTGAACCTCCTAGAATATTGTCAGCCATGCCCTCGTGGGTATATATGGGGCGGGGCGTTGCCAGTCAGTCAGTGAGATATAAGAACAAAGTGAAGTGAAATCCTAGCTGCGATATTGTGAACCTTGTTTTATTGTGTAATTATGAAAGTGTACTTGTGTTTTAAGACTTGAAGAGTGTAAGTAGTGACTAATAAAGGACATATTTAATGAGACGCTGTGCTTTAATTCACCAGGGTAAAGGCAAGAAAAGCGACCTTTTGAACTAAAGGACAAGGATTAACATTCTATGGCTGTCACCTACTGTAACACTATTTAATACTGGTCCACCCAATGTTGGTGCACAATTCACTTTCTTGATGTTAGTACCTTCCAGTTATTCTTAAAATTAAAAAGTTTCTATAAGCTTAGAGAAAACAAATTTTATTTGCTTATACATGGCATGAATAAATACAGATTTACAGATTCTAGTGTGCAAATTTATTGTCTTATATGACAGGGATAAATCATGCATGTAAATTGTGCATTGAAGTCGTGAAGTGGGCTACAAATGCAATATAAACTAAGGTATTCAAAAGTTTAACAAATGGAGGGGGGAAGCCGAAGACGTTCCTTGCCTGGGGTGCCATTTGGTCTAGGACTGGCTCTGCCACTCACTGCAGTTGCCTCTGGTAGGCAGGGGCGGGGCAGTGATCAGCCCTCAAACAGCGAAGTGCACAACTCAGGGAGAGGGAAATGTTAGCCAAGGAAACCAGGATAAATCCCCACTCCATGGGATTTTGATGTTCATGTAGAGCTGTCAGGACTTGTGTTTTTATCATTTAAAAGACACCTCCATGATAAAGTGTAGGGTACTCTGCTTATCTACCTCAGAGGCAAAGGGCACAAAGCAGACTTAAAACTCGTATTAGAGGCCTAGATTGAAGCTAGTGTGGGTATGTCTATTCGAGCTGCAGTCACACCCCGTGACTGCAGTGTAGACATGCCCTCATACACTACTGAGATGTCACCTCTGCCTCCATTCCACCAATGATAGCAGTCCTGACTGCCCATTTGTAAATTTTACGAAGGAGCATCTTTGCACTCTTTCCTGTATCCACCCTTTATGGAAGGGAGGCGCTCACTGCAAAGCCACCTCCGTTGAATTTCATTATTTGCATACTGTTTCCATCTTGAGCGTGTATTTATGTGTGTTTTGTTTTGCTATGTGTTTATATTTTATATAAAAATAAAGTGTTTTTTTAAAATACCGCCTAAAAACTCTCTTCTCTCATGAGGGCTACAAAAAACTCAGCACTGGTTAGGCTACTGCTTAACATGCTGACTAGTAGTAGGAGGTGACATTAAATTAAATGGGGCAAGAAGCAGGGCAGGGCTTTTGAAAATGGAGACAAGAAGGTTGAAGTTGATGTGTTGAAAGTGGGGTTACCAGTGGACACATTCAAATTAATGGGGAGGGAGGGTGCAACAGGGTTAAAGTGACAGGAGAGGAAAATAGTGATCAGGACTTTTATGTATTTGACGTACACGGTAAAGGCACAGTCATAAATAAATACATAAATAAACAACGAACCAGCCCAGCCAACTGTGGTGCTGAGTTTGTCAGGAGAGACAACTCCAAACTCACCGGTAATCAAAGCCTCACTGAAGCAGGCCCGGGATGATCTCCAGGGCTAGCTGTGAGGCTGCAGAGAACATTACTCCTGCAGCCGGGCTGAGAATTTAAACGTCCCTCCAATACACAGCGAAAGGCTTCACCTGCCTTAAACCGATCCCAAATAAGGGATCTCCCTGTAGATTGACGAGATTTGTGGCGATGTGCTCTTGCTGCGGTACAAACTGCGAGGCTGCAGAGAAGGTTCCTGTTGCAGTCCGTGAGGATCTGCAAATAGCTCTGATCTTTGTCAGCTTGCCAGGGTCACACAACAATACAGCGGGTTTGCAAGACCCCTCGTTCGCTTCCTGGTGTCACTGTGTGGTTGCAAACTTTAGAGTGTTTGGTGAGTGAAAACAAGTTTTAAAAGCCCCCCTAGCCCCGTGTGTCAAACTTCCTCTGGTTTATACAGAGCAACTGAGCTGTTCCTAGGCTGGAGCTGGGAACTCCCCAGCGGAAACCTTACACCCCGCGCAGCTCAAATCCAGCGCTCTTTGCAACTTTGATGGGGAAACCCGAGCCGCCCTGCAAACGTGGCGATTCAGCCCCCTCCAGCAGGCACAGAGCCTCCCCTGCCCAATAGCAAGCGCTGTAACATCTGGGGGCAGAGCAACCTTTCCTTGCAAACTCTCGCGTGACTGGTTGGGGGGGGGGAGGATGAGGGGCTTGTGATCACAGCCCGCAGTGGGTCATTTGCAACTTGCAGTTGCATTCCTAGGGCTGCCTGGGCGATAGACTCTCAGCAACAGCTGGTATGTTGCAAGGGGTGCTGGTGGCGAAGTACAGCTCCACGCTTGCTGTCTGTCCAGAGGTGGGGAGTGCGAGTGTGTGTGCGTGGGAGGTGAAGGGTACCAGGCTCAGTTGCTGCATGTGGGGACCGGTACTAAAGGTCTCACGCGTGCCGGTGCTTTTGGAGGTGATGCAGCAGGTTGGATGACTTGATCCATGTGTCCTACGTTGACATTTCGTCTCCCCTGATTCCTTATTCGTAACAAGCTCATGTAGCACTTTTCTCTCCCTTTCTTTCCCCCGGGCTGTGGCGGATCCCGCCTTGCTAGGACCAGAGAAATGGGCTTCCAGGCTGCCTGCTGGTTCGTGCTGCTGCTTTGCACAGGAGGGTCACTCAGCAAACCCACTCTCAGGAAGGAGAGGGTCGTTCATCCAGACCCTCAGCTCAGCGATCAGCTGCACGAAGATAACCAAAGCTTCCAGTATGACCACGAGGCTTTTCTGGGCAAGGAAGAAGCCAAGACTTTCGATCAGCTCACCCCAGAAGAAAGCAAAGAGAAACTAGGGTAAGATGGGCTCCTAGGAGAGGAAGGGAACGGCCTCTCCAAGGAGATGAATTACAGGGACCCTGCCGCATTAGTTTAGTGCATAACTTTTTTAAAAAAAGTGGAAGTGAAATGCGGGTATCGAAATAATAATAGGGCGTTGGACCAGCAAGAACCTGCAAGTGTTTCTGTAATTGTAGGCTGGCTGAGCGCGAGCTCTTGAAACCTCACGAGCTTTTACTGGAGAGGGAAATGCTTTCTGTGGCTTACACCCGTGTTGCAACAGCCCCTAGTGTAAGGAAATAGAGGCTTTCCCAGCCTTGGAGCCTCACTTACTGCAACAGTGGGAGAGAGGACAGAGGAGGCGTGTCCCCCGCCCATGAAGCGCCGATAACGTGGCAGAGGGGAGGTCCCGCTGTATCACTGCATAGTAGGGAAAGGATTATTTCAGCGGAAAAAGAGCTGGGAAGAAGCTTCAGAGACAAAAGTTTCAATCTTTCTTTCTCTTTGTGTTTTTGTAACGGAAACTTTGTCCCCGAGCTAAGGCCAGGCGCGAAGGGTTGTGTGGCACTGGTCAGGAGTGAGCATTAACTCAAGTGCCGCGGGCATTATGCAGAGCTCGCAGATTTCTCCATTGCAAGAGATCTCTGGGGACGGCTAAGGAAGGGTTTGCTGAGTGACCGGGCTTTCTCGAGCCGATCTCCAGTGGCTGTACTCATTTCAGAGCACTGCCCATCCACTCCCAGGGGAAAAGTTGCCTGCCAGAATTGAACTTTACAGGGTGACACGTGTTTGACCGCCGCCTCTCCTCCCCGAGCCCACATTGATTTTACAAACAAATGCTGAAAACTCAAGGCTTAGTTTCACTCCCTCTGTTTAAATGATCGTTTCGCTTTCTCTCTTCCAACTTCTCTGGCCTTGCACTGAAGTGCCTCTTCCTCCAGCTGCGGATAGCTACATGCAGCACTGCACCAAGCACTAGATCGACTGTACTATTCAAGCATGTCTTCTCCCATCCCCTGCGTGCACTGCTTGCACCTCCCTCTGCACCTGCTCAGCCTTGTCCAGTCCATTTAAAATGCAGCTGTTAAAGTCACCTGCTGGCCTATTGCGCTTACTGTGTCAGTCCTCGCTTTGCATCTCTGTTAACTGTCTAAGCTTCCTGTTCTCACTTTTGCTACCCTTTACAACTTGCCTGTTCATGACTTGCAATTAAGGGTAAGATTTAGTCATCAGTATTTTTAGTAAAAGTCGTGGAAGGTCACAGGCAGTAAACAAAAATTCAGGGCCCATGACCTGTCCATGACTTGTACTATATACCCCGACTAAATCTTGGGTGCTCTGGAGGGGGAGTCTGGGGGTGCTGCTGGTGCTCTGGGGCAGGGGGTGGCCCTGGGATGCTGCTGATGGGAGGGGGTGCGGGGAGGAGGCGGCGTACAGCCTGGGACCCCTGCTCGTGCTGGGAGGGTGGCAGCACGCAGCCTGGGACAGCCACTGGTGCTGGGGGGGGCAGCGCATGGCCCGAGACCACTGCTAAGGCTGCGGAGGGGGCAAGACTGCCCCAGCAGCAGCCAGGGCGGCTGGCCTGGGAGCCCCTTGAGCTGTTCGGGTGGCCCTGAGGTCAGTCGCACCAGCTGCTGCAGAAGTCATGGAGGTCCCAGAAAATCATGGAATCCATGACAGACTCGCAGCCTTACTTATAATGTTGCCCTCTCCCCATGCTAACTATGGTAGCTTTGTCCACCTCTCCCACAGCGTGCCTGTTCTTTCTTCCACGCTGCTCCTTCTTCTTGGGACATGCTCCCTGATCTAGTCCATCGCCCTCTCATCCTTCTGATCCCTCCTTAAGACCTACTTCTGTTCTGACATCTATAGGATGGGTAGGTTTATGGCAGTTGAAGAGAGCTGGTTTTATTGATTTAGTAAAGGAAAAACATTTTCATATTATTTTAAGCCTCAAGTTGTGCATCAAGCTATCATGTAGAACCATATGACTGCATTACCATTAGCCTCAGCCTTCCTCCCCCTTCCCTTGCCTTGTCTGTTATACTTACTCATTGCATCTTATTTCAGATGTGAGCGTAAGCTCTTTGGAGTAAGGACTGTCTCGTATAGTACTAAGCACAGTGGGTCTGTGATCCTGTTGAGTGATACTGAAATACAAGTAATAATAGGTGCTGTAACAAAAATATTGAAAGCATAATTATCATAAATGGGCAACTTGTCCAAATTATTCAAAGGCCTGGAATTAGTACTCAGTACTCCCAACATAAAAAAGCAAACCGTCTCTCTGATTCGCATATATTAACATCTTGGGCTTTCTTAGTTGAAACTGGAATCACTTTTAGGCCTGGGCTACATTTGAAAGTTATACTAGTATAATTATTGGTATTAAGTTATATATTGGTGCCTTATACCAGTAGTTATTCACCTTCCCATATAGGAGTAGCAGTACAGGTATAACTGGTACAGCTTTCTTGTACAGACAAGCCTTTACTACTTTTTCCATAGAAGGAAACAGGAGCTCCATGTAAGTATATATAAATAGTATGCCGTAAATTTAATATTCTAAATCAACACAAAGTGAAATTCAGTTTTCAATTATTTCCATTTTCACCCCATGTATCATGTAGAGGAGATACAGACAGGCACATGCATAAACACACTAAACCAGCCCTACAATAAATAGCATACTAAACAGGATACCCAGCAATCTTCAGTCTCTCTCACAAGAATACTGCCAATGCATTGTGGGGATTGAGGGGATAATTTACCAATGGTCGTGGTGGATTCTCCATCACTGGCAATTTTAAAATCAAGTTTGGAGGTTTTTCTAAAAGATCTGCACTAGGGGAGTTTATGGTCTGTGTTATGCAGGAGATCAGACTAGATGATCACAAAGGTCCCTCCTGGCCTTGGAATCTATGAATGCCAGAGTTGTGGTTCCCCGGATGAAGAAAGCCCTGCCTCATATACTTTCTAGATTATACTCGATGAAGTTCAGCATCATCAAACCATACTGGGATGCAGGGCAGCAGGCACACTTTCAGGCATTCTGATCCTATACAGGATTCCATTACCAACACTTAGTCATATTAACTTATCACCAATAAAAAGCAAGCACAGCACTAAGCTGAGGACCTGAACTCTGGTCTCTGGCACATATGGTTCATATTATGTCCATTTTAAACTGAGCTTCAGTTAGGATATTACACCTCTCCCTTTGTTTGTCCCCTTGGACACAGAGATCTGAGGAACAAGAAAGTGTACTGGAGTGTTGCTCAATGACTAAATATCACCTAAGGTAGGACAGCTTCCAACATGCTTCTCCTGTCTCCTACTGCCCGTACTGCCTGGGTTTTGAAAGCTCAATCCAGAACTGAGTGCAGCCTCGAAAGAGGAAGTTCCACAGTTTAAACATCCATGAATTAAATATGGAAATACAGGAATACCCTAATACAGAGATGTTTCAACCATCTTTTCGTTTCTCCACCTCCTCCTCCCTAGTTATTTACATGTTGGTTTCTTTAAAATGGATGATGTTGCCATGCCTTTTCTAATCTCTACTGTTCTCATTTTCAGAATCAGACGCACCCATTGCTCTTTGATTTTCATCGCATTGTTGATCGTTAACCATTAGTGTAATTTGATCCTGCACCTGCCTTTCTTTGGCAGCATCCAAGAGTCTGTACAATATTTAAAGAAAAAAAATCAGCCTTGGTATCTCAAATTTCAGACTGCTCTGGGGCAGGATGGTTTGTGACTTCCTGTCCAAGCAGAATTTCAATACTCCCTGATACAGAAAACATCTACTGCATTTTTGCTATCAAAACAAGTCTCTCCCCAACTCATCTGCCAACAGACTAACTGCTGCTTGCCCCCAGTGCATTTTGGATAGCTGGAAGTTTGGTAGATGGACTCCTGGCCCCCTGTTGTGGGGTTCAGACTCTTTTTTCCCCAATGATGGGAGAATTCACGGGAATTTCTCATAAGCGTTTGCATCACTCTATATGAGAGTAATATGCATAAAGCAGAAATGGAGCATAAGCTAATCTCTAGGGCTCCAACTTCAGCTATAATTACAGAGGCATAGTTTTGCTTTTTGATTGATGGGTTGTGTGGAGTAGGATGCCTTCTAATTCAGTCATTTGTCAGATTTGTCCTGCATTTTGGGGCCCCCTGTTGTTGGGTTTGTTTCACAGGAAATCCACCACTGGTGAGGAGGTGTGATGGGGGTTGCAGGGAATCCATGAAATAGAGGGTGGCACACAGGGAGCTTGTGGGAGGTAATGGAGCGATGTAAGGAATCCTTGTTGTGTGCAATGTGCTTGGCCTATCAAAGCCACAAAGAATAGAATTTAATGTGTGTCACATACTTAAGGGAACATTTGGCCTGATCCAGCATTTCTGAGAAATGGGTTTATTCTGTGTTTCTTAAAAGAATCCTGAAATGGTTTTGCTTATACTCCTGGGGGAATTCTGTGTCACTGCATATGCACAGAATTCATGTTCCCCACAGATTTCTTTGCTTCCCTGCAGAAAAATGACTTCTGGTGGGGAAGCAAAGGGAAGCCCACAAGAGTGGTCATGTGCCTCTCTCCGGCAGCACAGGCTGGTTGGTTCAGGTGCCTGGAGCAGCAGGTAAAGATGTAAATCACCACTGGGATGTGTCGGAGAGAGCTGGGTAGTCGTGCATGTGAAAGGGAGAGAGACACTCTGTCCCTCTTGCTCGCTATTGTGGCATGCTTGCAATGGAGAGGCAGGGCTTTGGGGTGTTTCTGAGGAGATAGCATGGGGCAGAGCAGAATGTAGCAGCCTCCCTGCTTAGTGAATTGTTCCCACTGTCTTTGTGAATTCCTCCATGAGTATAAAACAGGTGTAAAAGGCTCCTTTATGTTGCCAGGACAGGATGGCCTTATAAATGCTTATGGTGCTTTAGTGATTAGAACTGGTCTAAATTTTTGGACTGAAAAAAATTCCTATCAAAATGTGCTCCATGAACAGTATGGTACTTACCTTTCTGGAGCCAATATAAATTGTGAATTTGATTCCCCAGCCCTCACTTGCACTTCAGTTCCTATGATTTAACACTGAGTGAATGGCTGCATATATTTGTTGACTAACAACTAGAAATAAAGGGTCAAACCTAGCTACATTACTATTAGACAAAGGGGGTTTGGAGATTTCGTCCAATGCTCCCCATTCCCATTCTTCATCCATTGTATTGTATGTTAAATAATTTACCAAAATAATTGAAATTTGCATGATTATATTGCATTATTTTGACAAATAAAACACGCAGAATTTTGCAGAATTTTAAAATATTGTGCGCAGAATTTTTCATTTTTTGGCACAGAATTCCCCCAGGAGTATGCTTACCAGCATTTTGAACAGTCTCAAGGTGGAAAACACATCACAGGACACAAACTGTGCAAATAAAGCCTCTAACGCGATTGGGCATTTTTAGGCCTTTTGCTGCTTTTCACACTTTTGATTAAAATAACTTTTGCAACAGAAGAGGAACTTTAAATATTAAAAAGATGCTTATTATTAAATCAGAACAGAAAATACCTTATGCTTTTTAATGCTAGGATCCCCTGCAGCTTTGGTCACAAATGGTTTCACTTTTCAGCAAGCTGTTGGCTGTAAGGAGGAGGACAGATTTAATTAAAAACATTATTTTTAAACACTTTTCATTCAGCATAAAAATATTCAGGACCCAACTCTTTAAGGAAACTGAGTGCAGCTTCTTTAACAAGTAATTCTCACACAAATGAGATGGGTATAAACATAACAAAGTCTGCTGTATACCATTGATTTATAATGGAAACACTTAGGCCTGGTCTACACTTAAAAATTAGGTTGACATAGCTCTGGCACTCAGAGGTGTGAAAAATTCACAACATTGAGTGCCATAGTTAAGCCAACCTAACCTCTGGTGTAGACAGCCTCAGGCTGAGAGAAGAATTCTTCCATCGACCTAGCTAGTGCCTTTGCGAGGGGGATTAGCTACAGTAACAGAAAAACTCCTTTTGTCACTGTAGGATGTGTCTACATTATGGCACTACAGCAGCAGATCTGCTGCATTGCAGCTATGCTGCGGTAGTGCCTGTATTGTAGACGTGGCCTAAAAAAGCCATGTTCTGCTGTTGCTGTCACACAAAAGAGAGTTGACTAAGATACTCTAAACTTAGGCTCATCTACTAGTGAAGAAAAATTTTCTTGGTGGGGGGGGGGAAAACCCACAGATACATAAGCCTTAGAGTCATGCAGGCCTTCCAGGCCAGCCCAGTGATAAAACTGCTGTGTAGTCTGATCCTAGTTTGATAAGACATTCAGGTCTGTTGTTTATTGGTAGCAAGATGCTTGCTGAGCTTCTGACACCATATATGGGCCCAAGGTGGCAAATCTTGCTGCTGTGCACCAGACCCAGGCCAGAAGCGGCACCCAATCCAGCAACCGGGCATACGCACAAAAGGCTGAGGTTCAGAGTCCCTCCCCTTTCAGCTCACATTGTAGCTGTGAGTTGTCTGGCCCATCCTTGTTTCATCTCCAAATGTCCCCTCTACCGTATATGTGCAAGGTTCTGCTCTTGCAGGTTCTGTGCACTTTCTGCTTGTCCCTCCAGATTTGCCCTCCCTTTGTACAACAGAACTGAACTGATTTCACTGCTAAAGAGCTGGGGGCAGGCTGTTCCCCTAAATGCTTATATTGAACATAGGTCCACTGAGGTTTATATGCTGGAACTATATGAGGTTTGGTGCAGCAGGCCCTTTAGCCTTGAGAGAAAGAGGTTTTTAGTTTTGTGGGCTTGTAGGGACAGCTTAACAAGTATTGCATATAATTTTGGTTCTGTAGCATTGTGGCTGTGAGACCTTCTCTGAATTTTCACTTTGTTAAAGAGTTAGCCACTTCAAATGGGTCCATTACAACTTCTGTGATTGAAGAATGAATTTTAGCTGCATTGCAAAGCAGTCAGAAGGCTATTGCTCGCTTGCCACATCATCCTTAAAAAGACATAAGACTTTGTTTCTTACCCACCTTCATTTTAATAGGAAGCAGACATAGGTCATATAGATCATTAGCAGAGATGCAACTGAGCTAGAAAAATAGAAGAATGCACTTGAGGGAAAAATAAACAATGCTGGCTACAAGCAGCACAGCTCTTGGCTCTGACCAGTTCTGGAGATACCAAGGAAGTGTTAAAAATAACAAGAGGGTAAAATATTTCCTCTGGCAGAAACATTTCAGTTACTTTTAGCATTTAACAATAGACCAAAATGTCAGCCAGCTCACTTAGGTTGAACACATTGCGGGACAACGATATTGATGCATATGTCCCATTGTGGTGTCAGACTTTCAGGGGAGATTCACTGAGGGATACATACAAAAAGGAAAAGGCTGGCTGATCAGGTAGCATGTTCTTTTCTATTTCTCAGGTGAAATTTAGCAGCCCCTCTTTTTTCCCCCTTCAGAAAAGTCTTGGTTATGAATGCAGAAGACAGACTCTGCATGTGTCTGAACCCCATGTCTGTAATGAGATCTGTAAAGATGTAATGTGCTACAGATCCAATGATGATAGCAGATCAAACACATCATTGCTGAAAATTAAATATAACCCATACTTGGTATTGAACTAAAGTAGCTCAGAAAAGAACACTGCTTTAGATGGAGAGCAATTTTCTGCCCTAGGTGGAAGGAGCAGTTATAGGGGCAGACTCACCCATCCATTTCTCCATAAAAGATCCTACAGAATTATCGAGTCTTCATTGACCGAAATGTCAGCCAACTCACTTACGTTGAACTCACTGTGGGTCAATGAAGACTCGATAATTCTGTAGGATCTTCTATATTACTTGGTGGTGGCTGAATTAAATAAAGCCAATCTGGCAGCACCTCGCAGCTGAGACTTCAGTGACTACTAATTAACCTAATTTCAAGAGCAGGAGGCCCGCTTTTCTATTGACCAGTGCCCAGAGTATACGAATACCAATAATAGTTTTCATATAAATCTTGCTGGTGCATCTGTGGTCTTTGGCATATGCTTTATGTCATAGGATTTTAGTGGCCATCCTGCAAATAGTTATGGTCTTGGGAGGAGAGAGGTAATGAATGTTATGAGAAAGAGAAAGAAAAGATTGTAAAGGGATTTAAAGTAAACTTAGTTCCTGGGCCAGAAGGTAGCATCACTAGGCTTAATTCAAGGTGGTTTTAATGAAATACTGCTGGGGAAAAAGTTTAGGTATAGTAGAGTGTAATATCCCTTCAGAAAACACATTTCCCTTGCTTGTCATAAATACACCATTAACTGATAATTCTCTCCTATAAATATATCCTAATATAAATTGTTTAATGGAGCATTTTTCTTTTTTAAGGTTCCTTAAAGGCCTCAGTTAAGCAAGGCTGTTAACCAGGGGCTTACCTTTAACTTGAAGGCAATGGGACTTAAGTATGTGATTTGCTGCTTTCCTGATTAGGGATTGACAAGGCATACGCTTAAGTGCTTACTGAATCAGAGCCTGGGGCACATTTTCTTTAGGCTTTGTCTACACTGGCACTTCGTGGACAAAACTTTTGTCATTCAGGGGTGTTAACCCCCCCAACGACAAAAGTTTTACTGACGAAAAGCACCGTGTGAATAGCGCTTTGTTGGCAGGAGCGCTCTCCTGCCGACAAAGCTGCTGCCGCTCGTAGGGGGGTGGAAATTTTTTGTTGGCAGGAGAGCTCTCTCCTGCAGACAAACAGCATCTACACTGCGCAGCTTCTAGTGGCACAGCCATGTTGCTAAAAGCTGCGTAGTGTAGCCATACCCTTAGCTAGTGAACAAGATGCAAAGAGCACAGTTCTGCCCTGAGCAATACACACACAACTTCCATTGACTTTAATGGGAACTGTATTCCTGAATCTGAGAGCAGAATTTGGCTCTTTTGAATCCTACTTTAAATATTAAGGACACTAAAAATAATATTTGAAAAAAGGCAAAGACCTGACCAGTGTTCTTCATAACACACATTGCTTTTAGTTATTTCTTATTTAGTAAAGGTACTATTCATTATTCGTACTGTTTTCTTTTTGCATTTTTTTTCAGCTTGGAATGTGAAAATAAACACATCACCTTCACATTTAGATTCTCATGCACTGGCAAAGTTGTGGTCTCCTTGCATGTATAAACAGAAGGGGTTTCATAGTGTTTTTACACTGTTGAGTGTAATGGAGAGATTTAAATATACTGCAAATGTTTCCCTACAAATAAACCTCTGGTGAGAGCAATGTATAGGCATAGATGTATGTGAGCGAGATGCGTCAGAAAGCACAAAAAAACCCAACGGCTCACTACCGTGCCATTGAGTTGATAGAATAATGAAATACCATCTCCTTTTTTTAATCTGTAAGGAAAATAACTTGTGGAAAATTTATTTTGGAAGAAGCTAAAAGGTTGAGGGAGTTGCCCTCTTTGCATAGTTTGGCAGCTTAGCTTTTGACTACAATAGAGCTTTGCTTAGGGCCTGATCCTGCAAGGTGCAGAGGTTCCTGAGAATTTCTGAGGCCCTGAACTTCTACTGACTTAGGGGCTCTCAGCACTGCTCAGGTGCAGGCTTTGACATCAATGGGCAATAGTGACTGGAGACCCATTGCAGATAACTCAATGTGATGAATTAGTGACAGAGGGCAATCCTGCCCTTGCTACAGAGAGTCTCCAGGCAGCACAGTTAGTGCAGATCCTCTCTCTTTCCCCCCCAAAAAAGTGGGGGGCAAGATTGGAGGGGAGGGGCTGTGCAGGTGTTGTATATCCTGTGCGCTGCACAAAGCCCTGTGTAGATCATCCAATCCTTATACCCTCTTACAAGGAGACCACCCAAGGGAGTGCAGAAACTCCCCTAGGCTTTGGGCTATAGGAACCTCCACTGTGCAAGATGACAGGCTCTCTATGGCCTGGCGGGAAGATACGTTCCGCTTATCAGCTCAGCATGGCCACTGTCTCTGGACACCGAACAGAAGATTTGCCCCTATGTGATCAGACAATAAAAAAATTAAGGATAATACATCACCCTGTGTTCTTCGGTCCATTAATTTTGACAATGATAGTTCAGTTTTAATTATTGATGGCAGTGTACTAGCAAATGTCCTATAGTATATTCTGTAAATGTAATGAAGTCTTAGTGATAGGGCATCTCTCTACATCTTTGGCTGGTACCTCTTTGTGGAGGGAGGGCAGACACAGTCAAGGTCTCATGTAGATTAGCAAAGCTGGACCAGCATGTACATTTTATTTCTTTTTACCAGCTGTTAAAGGTGTGTCTCTCTTTGCAGGAAAATTGTTGATAGAATAGACGATAACAATGATGGCTACGTCACAACAGAGGAATTGAAAAACTGGATTAAGCGAGTGCAGAAACGCTACATCTATGAAAATGTGGCTAAAGTCTGGAGAGATTATGACCTAAACAAGGATAACAAAATATCCTGGGAAGAATACAAACAAGCCACGTATGGTTATTATCTAGGTAAGATTAGTCAAAAGGCAACATTTTAGGTTGGAATTTTCAAAGAAGCCTTAGGGAGATAGACATGAAATTTCAACCAAAATCACTGGACACAAGCACCTAACTCTCTTAGGAGATTCTAGTCTCATATGAAATTGTAAATTAACATAGTTCAAAGATCAAAAGTTCCTCAGTTGTGCATTTGAAAAATATAGCCAATTTGCACCACGGTCACCTTCTCTATGCATAGGGATTTCAGGAGGGGACAAACAAGTGAATAAAATTTCAAAGCTAAATTAAAAGCCTCTGCTCCTATTAGTAAACTAAGGGAACTGTGTTGTTATTTTTAAACCTTTATTTTAAAAGAAAATATGTTGAGAAACTACTAAGTATTTGCTGCATTGTTTCTCTGAAGTTATGGTCTGGATGCTAAAAATTTATGTAAGGTCTAAATAGAATGTAATTATTCTGTCAGAACATGCCGCAGATTATGATCAATTATAAATGGAAACCCCTAAAGCAATGTTTATTTGAAAGATATGATTCTTTTCTTCTGTCCCCATGGAAAACTTAATCTGATGTGTTTGATATGACAACAGTTCAACAGTTGAGTTTTAGTGTGTTTCACGTACAGAAATTGGATGGCATATGTTGGGGTCGGGGCGTCTTGATCCAGTTCTTATTGGGCAAGTGTCCACCATTGAAACCAGCACTTCTGTTTGCAGTTTCAACAGCAAGGCTTTGGATTGAGGGCCTGATCCAAAGCCGATTGAAGTCAGGTCCTGAATGAATATGGTTCTCTTCTCCTTCCAAGATAGATGTGGACCCTCCATCATGTGGCTGATACATATTTGGGTGCGGTGAGGGAACTTGTGCCGCTACAGTTGATACTCCAGTTCTCACCAGGGCCATAAACCCAAGCCCCTTCATAAGCACTGAATTCACTATGAAAAGTTAACTCCCTCTGCATTTAATTGTTTTAAAATGAAAATGGCATACATATGTTTTTAAAATGATTACACAAGAAAAAAAGTTCATAACTGATGACAAAAGGTTTAATGAGATACAACTGAAATATTCTACTGCACATCTTATACAAAAAGTACAGATTTCAGATGTGATCAAAGGAGACCATCTGAAGGTTCTTTAATTAGGGCAAGATGTAATCAGAGAGGGATCCAAAGCACTTGAAGGAAGGTATTGATTGAAGTATATGTCAACATACTGACTTTCATTCTGGGGGAAAAGGCCTCCTACAAACGCAAAGGCTACCTCACACTGCTCTGGATGAAATTCATGTCTGTGCAGAGGGTCAGCACAATTCTTATGCACCACTTTGATCCCATTTTGAGGGCGTGAGATTCAGGATGTGCCCAGTCTTGTGCTGACTTTCTACACACAGATTTCACCCTGTGTGAGAGCCAGGCTTTAGAGAGCGGTAAATATATCTTGATCTTGTTTTAATGCACAAGTAAAATTCACAAAACCGTTTCCCAGAGTAGTCATTTAAAAATCAGATGAGTATATAAACGCCTTCATTTTGAAATTGTTTTTCAAGATTTTTAATTAGTTTAGTGATGCTATTTTTCTAGAATTCTCATTCGTTTCATACCACTGAGTTTAAATCTCATTGTTTTAAACAAAAATAATTTTTAGGTTCCACCTCGAAGAGAGGTAGCTGCTAAATAAACATTAGTGAGTCTGCCAGTTTCTGAAACCAGATATCCCTCGTCTCTTCAGTTTTGTTGTTTCTAAAACTGGACAAATTGAGCAGACTAGATTGAATGGTGCAAATTGCTTCACTATACTAAATATTGGAACACCGTTTTTACAGATCACATTAAACTAAACTCACAAAATACTTTAATGTGAGAATTTGACCGTTACCAGGTAGCTCCTAGTCCTGTGTTGGGGGAGAGAGGACTGGCTGAACCCAATGTGCTATTCACTGAATATGTTTTATAAGAGCTCTGTGCCTTGTGCCTGAAAAAAAACTGTCAGTAATAGAAAGAAATGGAAAGTTTCAGGCTGGAATCTTCCACTGAATTTGAGGATTCTACTCGTTCCAGATTTGCAAAAGTATGACAGCAAAAGTGTGGGTAAAAAAGGTGACATAGGCAGGCGCTTTCAAACTCATTCTCAGCACAGCAGCCATCTGGTCAGGCAGAAGCTGTGGGGAAGACAAGAAAGTTCTATTCAAGTGCCCACAGAATCGTTGCTTAAAAAAATTGGTACAAGAGACTTCCCTTAAAACGAAAAATAAACCATCTGACAAATCTAACAAATATGAATGGAGGAACAAGAATGGATGGCTCTGAAAGGAGAACAGGAGAAGGAACAGGCGAATCATTCATGATTAAGGCTATGATTTTTGTCATGGACATTTTTAGTAAAAGCCATGGACCGGTAACTGGCAATAACCAAAAATTCACGGAAGCCTTGACCTGTCCCTGATTTTACTAAAAATGTACATGATAAAATGGGGAGGGAGGAGGATCCAGCACCCTGCCCTGCTGTGGCTGGGAGCTTTGGGGGATCCCCCCTGCCCTGGGACTGAGGAGTTCTGGGAGATTCCCCCCTCCAAGCTGCAAGCTGTAGGGGACCCCCGCATCCACAGTGGCTGGGGAGCTCCGGGGTTCCCCTGAACCCATGGGGACCTGCCCACAGCAGCTGAGAAGCTGTGGGGGACACCCACCACGCCCACCCATGGTGGCTGGGGAGCTGCTGGGGGTCCCCCACCGCCCATGGGGACGGAGCTCTGGGAGTCCCCTGCCACCTGCGGGGATGGGGGAGCTCTGGGGGATTTTCCCAATGGCAGCGGGGACTGGGAAGCTGAGGGTGATCCTCTCCTCGCCCGTGGCAGGTGGGGAGATGCAGGGGACCCGCCCCTGCCCACGGCAGCTAGGGAGCTGTGGGGCCCCTGCTGCTCCGGGCGGCAGGGGTACCCAGCAGCTCCCAGCTACCATAGGAGGTGGGGGTCCCCTGCAGCTCCCAGCCACTGCGGACTTAAGTCACGGTTTCCGTGACTTCCATGACCAAATCATAGCCTTATTCATGATGTAGGAATTGGAGATGGTAAGGATTTTTTGCAGGCCAATTAGTTTAATCTAGCTAGGCATTTTATACTGTATTCATCACTGTGATGTTGGATGGCTGAGATTTGCAATATAAAATCTTTGATTTCTTTTTAGAGATACTAGATAATGCTTTTCTTTTTTTAAAAAATAACAAACCAAACCAAAAAAGATAAGTGAGCTTTTTCTAAACTGCTCACATGTCATTAATAACCTTTAAAAGACCAGTGGAATCCTTGCACAATCAGACTTGGGCAAGACATCTCTTCATGCAGGAACACAAGGACACGGTTAATTTTGTGCTTATCACAGTCCTGAAGCTGCTTGGCCCAGACATAAAGGATTTCACAGTCATAAGCATAGAGTAAACAGAAACCAATTCCCATCATTGAAAAATGTTATCAAATGAAAATTTGCTTGCAGAAATCTGCACTGGGGACTCTTAAGTGACACAGACGTAAGAGATAAAGACTGAGTGATAAAAGCTTCTGGGTCAACAGATTGATGCAGAACGACTTCCATGGAGTTTGACTCGGGCCCTAAACACTATAAGACGCACTTTCAGCAGGAAGGGGCAAAGGTGGCAGCACTATACCCTGCTAAACAGAGGAATCTACTTCTCTAAATCCTGTATGTTCTATGCAACAAGATTGTGTCAAAAAACAGAACAAACACCTCCCTCCTATAAGCTGGGATACAGACTCTTAACTACCTCATCAGCCCTATACAGCAACAGCCTAAAGCTCTGTACAAGACTTAGCAGATACGTAGTTAACCTGGATCTGAACGACAGTGGTTGTTCGTGTACCTTAAGAGACTCTTAATTTCTTAGTTCATGGTAAATTCCACTTGTCCACCTGTAGACCACAATTACTACTAAACTGAGCCAGTCATTCATAAGCACAAACCCTGTGATCACAAACACACTTTAATGGCTGGCCATGAATTTAAGATTTCACAAGGGAAATCCTGACACTTTAGCAGCCATCCTGACAATGAACTATTGTAATTTTAGAATCTTGCAGGATCTAAGTATTTCAGCAGGTTTTTCTATACACGATCATTGCAGTGTATGGAGACAATGCAGCAATATTTTCAGAGACGCACACTTCTGAGATTGTCAAATTAATTTCTAGAAAATCCAGAAGAATTTCAAGATGCGACTGATCAACATAGTTTTAAAAAAATGCTGCCCAGGGATGAAAGGCGATTCAAAACTGCAGACCTAGATGGAGACTCAGCTGCCACTCGTGAGGAGTTCACTGCCTTTCTTCATCCGGAGGAGTTTGAGCATATGAAAGACATTGTTGTCTTAGTAAGTAGAGTAAAACCAATTGCATTCCCTTTGTTTTTATTCCTCTGATGAGCCTTGATGCACTTCCCTAAACTTTCAGTGAAGGATTTTAGAAACAGGCATGCACATAAATAATAGCCAACCTAGGAACAGAAAAGAAAGTGCTTCATGGAATTCATTTCTTTTAGGGCTCGTCTACACATAGAGTTGCAGTGAAATTAATAAACTGAAATAGGACTCTTATTTAACTAGAGTTTTAAAAAAAAAGGGAATAAAAGTATCCATGGCACCAACTTTCACCGGAATAGCAGAGTTGTGAATAGAATCTGATTTATATCTGTTGATGCAAGTTTGTATATAGACAAGCCCTTACTTAAAACTTGGAGTTGGTGTCTAGATACAAGAGTGATTGGTGCCACCTAGATAGTTTAACAGCAAAGTGGCCAAATCCATTCATACGGAAGGAATTTCTTCACTCTGACAGGAGATCTGGGCATTCCTTTGAATACAAAACTCACATTGGAGTTGGTCAGTGTCAAGATTTCTATGCACCAGGAATACTAAAGCAGGCCATATACCAAATGTGAAATCTTCCAAAAGGGCAGTGAGGAAAGCCAAACATGGTACAATAACTCAGGATTTCCCTTAGGATTTCAGTTTTGATAATTTTGAGAAGTGGCACGCAATAATAAAGACAGCTATTGGAATTTTCTGTTATTTCTTGATCATTTTGACAAAAAAATGTTTTCCAGGAAACATTGGAGGACATAGACAAAAACGAGGATGGTTTTGTGGATCAAGACGAGTACATTGGTAAGTGCTGGAATGGAGTTGACTCTCCTTAACATTTAGCACAAGTACTTTAGAAATTTCCACTCCACCAGTCCATCCCCCTCAAATCTAAGTCAATACTTATATCACAAAGAAGAGCACCTCCATGCCCATACTCAGTCATTTTGAACAAAGAAAACCAAATAGTTTCTTTCAATTTTAGGCATATAGTGACACCTATAGCAAAGGTTGCCTAATGCTTTCCATTATAAGACTCTGTTTTTAGTTTCTTATAAATTTGGCAAACCTAAATGGTGAGGGCTGATTTTTTTTCCATGCCCGATGTCTGCCTAAAAGTTGTGTTGTCCTCTTCCCGCCCCCTCCCCCCCCCCCCCCCCCGCCGGGGAAGTCAGCTAAAATGGTTCAGCCATTTCCAAGGAAAAGGTTAGAGAAAAATGTTGTTTCTCCCATGTTAATTTTCCCCCCCCACAACTGTTTCCTTGTGACGCTCTAGTCCTTTCATGTTTTGGAGTGAAGACTTGAAATTTGGCGAGGGAGGGGTGGAAAGGGTCAGCATCTCATCAGAGATGTGCCTTTTGCAACACCTGTGAAAATATGGCCAAATTACAAGTCTCTGAAAAAAATCACAGTTCACATATGCTCAGTCTTGCTAGCATTTTGGCAACTAAATTCTCTGAAGATTCCATCTGCGCTGACCATGCTTCATCCTCACGCAGTTCTGCTCAGCTGCCATCCCCATAGTAACTGATCATTCTCCACCTTTGGGCTGCAGGGGTTGAGCTGGGGATAGGTTGCTCCTCCCAAGAGCCTGGGCTCCCTGCTGTGATGTCAATGCTTCCTTGTTGGAATCCAGGCAGCATGGAGGAGCCTTCCTTGAGTGCAGAGGGAACGCGAGGGGGAGGAGGCAGAGTGGGTAGGCAGAGGAGGGGTTGACATGTGGCAGGGAAGTGGATTGGAGCAGGAGCAGAGGTGGGACAGGATACAGAGGTGGGATAAGAACAAAATGCTCAGTGAGACAGGAGCCAAGGATGGAAAATTGTGTGTGGGGGGGAGGGGAGAGCAAGAGCTGGAGGGGGAAGGATACAAGCAGGTTGGGGATTGTTGGAGGTAGGGGGTCTTGGCAAGAGCTGGGTAAGGGGCAGAAGCAGAGGGAGGAGATGGAAAGGAGATGGAAGGGACACAAGAGGAGGAGCTGGGGAAGGCCAGGAGTGGGGGTTGGGGACTGGCAGCAGGGAAACAGGGGCAGAAGCTGGGCAGGGACTAGAAGCAGAAGAGAACAGGGAGAAACTGGGGCGGAAGAGTCTATAACTGTTAGCAAACACTCCCTTACAGAACCAGAATTGAACCCTTTATTTCTGAGTCTCATCATTCCTTTGCTGTCTAGCAAATAGCTGTGAAACCCGCTGAGAAAATGGGCCTCTCCATTCTTTCTGGTGCCCAGTCCGTATAAGATAACAGCCTTCTACTGCTACCAATTAGGACTGTCGATTAATCGCAGTTAACTCACACGATTAACTCAAAAAGATTAATCACGATTAAAAAAAATAAATCAAAAGATTAATTGCAGTTGTAATCGCACTGTTAAGCACTAGAATACAAATTGAAATGTATTAAATATTTGTGGATGTTTTTCTACATTTTCAAATATATTGATTTCAATTACAACACAGAATACAAAGTGTATAGTGCTCACTTTATCATTTTTACAGTGCAAATATTTGTAATAAAATAAACTAAAGAAATAGTATTTTTCAATTCACCTCATACAAGTACTGTAGTGCAATCTCTTAATCCTGAAAATGCAATTTACAAATGTAGATTTTTTTTTACATAACTGCACTCTCAGACAAAACAATGTAAAACTTTAGAACATACAAGTCCACTTAGTCCTACTTCTTGTTCAGCCAATCATTAAGACAAACACGTTTATTTACATTTACAGGAGATAATATTGCCAGCTTCTTATTTACAATGTTACCAGAAAGTGAGAGCAGGCGTTCTCATGGCACTTTTGTACCTGGGATTACAAGGTATTTATGTGCCAGATATTCATATGCCCCTTCATGCTTTGGCCACCATTCTAGAGGACATGCTTCCATACTGATGACGCTTGTTAAAAAAATGTGTTAATTAAGTTCTTGACTGAACTCCTTTGGGGAGAATGGTGTGTCTCCTGCTCTGTTTTACCTGCATTCTGCCATATATTTCATGTTATAGCAGTCTCGGATGCTGACCCAGCACATGTTGTTCGTTTTAAGAACACTTTCACTGCAAATTTGACAAAATGCAAAGAAGGTACCAATGTGAGATTTCTAAAGATAGCTGCAGCACTCGACCCAAGGTTTAAGAATCTGAAGTGCCTTCCAAAATATGAGAGGGATGAGGTGTGGCGCATGCTTTCAGAGTCTTAAAATAGCAACACTGCGATGCGGAAACTACAGAACCTGAACCACCAAAAAAAAAAATCAACCTTCTGCTGGTGGCATCTGACTCAGATGATGAAAGTGAACATGTGTTGGTCCGCACTGCTTCGGATAGTTATCGAGCAGAACCCATCATCAGCATGGACGCATGTCCTCTGGAATGGTGGTCGAAGCATGAAGGCACATACAAATCTTTAGCACATCTGGCACATAAATATCTTGTGACGCCAGCTACAACTGTGCTAGGCAAACGCCTGTTCTCACTTTCAGGTGACTCAGTAAAACAAGAAGTGGACAGCATTATCTCCTGCAAATGTAAACAAACTTTTTTGTCTAAGCGATTGGCTGAACAAGAAGTAGGACAGAGTGGACTTGTAGGCTCTGAAGTTTTACATTGTTTTATTTTTGAATGCAGTTATTTTTTTGTATATAATTCTACATTTGTAAGTTACACTTCCATGATAAAGAGATTGCACTACAGTACTTGTATGAGGTGAATTGAAAAATACTATTGCTTTTGTTTCTTACAGTGCAAATATTTGTAATAAAAATAAATATAAAGTGAGCACTGTACACTTTGTATTCTATGTTGTAACTGAAATCAATATATTTGAAAATGTTGAAGACATCCAAAAATATTTAAATAAATGGTATTCTATTATTTTTAACAGCGCGATTAATCATGCGATTAATCAAAAAATTTTAATTGTGCGATTAATCATGATTAATTTTTTTAATCGTCTCATAGCACTACCACCAATTATTCTGTTAGCTCAAGTAGAGGACAGTGGTGTAGCTCTAAAGATCCCAATCCTGCTGATGATGGGGGGTGGGGGATTAGTATGGTTCCACAGGATAGAATTTTTGGTTTTTCAATTTTTACATTTTTATAAACTTAAGAATTTGCATTAAAAATAAACGGTTACCAGGACATTAAGTTTGCAAAGGCAAGCACTCAAAAGTTGTGAAATACCTGAATTAAAGGTTAGCCGTGCACCACTCTAGTGGCACAAAGGGAGCAGAATGGGAAAGTAAACTGCAGGTCTGTTCCTGCAAGTTATTTTGGTCAAACTTCAGGCACCTTGGGTCTTTTGTTTGCTTTCTTGCTCTTAGAGCCAGGAAGGCACAGTGGCAGCATAAGACTGGGGTTCAGCAGTACAGGATGTACGTGTTACACTTGTGAAATGTCATGCTGAAGCTAGCGTCTCACTCTGCCCCTTTGTAATTTATTTTTTTAATCAGGAAAGTCGCACCATAAAAGCATTGGACCAAACTCAGATAAAATCTTTCTGTTTCTAATGCTACTGTAAAGATTACTTCATCACACACAATCAGGAACAATATCCACACCTTAATTAATGGTAGTGGGTTCTATTCCTTGAAATTATATTTAGACTTAAGATGTGAATGCTTTTGTATGATTGAAATAACAGAGCAGCATAATTTCCCCAGTAATTTAAGTTTATTCAGTGACACTACCTACAAATAATTACAAGATAGTTGTCAACATTCGTTACCATGTGAATGCTGGTTCCTCTTGTCTCCTATAGATAGGAGCATAGAATGTTCTTGTCACGACCACCTCACGTTGGCAAAGATGATAAAATCAAATTGACAGGACGTGTCAGTTGCTTCAAATAAACAACGTAACTCTTGTGTGCTTGCACTTATTAGAAAATAAAATAAAGAGTTAACACTGTGTAGTTCTTGAAGTTTTCTTGAACAGTTGGGAAAATCTGTGCCTAAATTATCGTATATGCTTTGATTAGACTAAATAGAGTAGTATTTTTTTGTTGTTCTAAACAATGGCTATAGTCCGTCATACCCACATTTTTGCTGTGTGTAGACTAAAAACAAACAAACAAAAATTCCCCACAGACATTGCACAGCTTGTGTTTTCCCCCCCATCAAGGGCCCAATCTAAAGCCAATTGAAGGCACTGACCCTTCTCCACTGACTTCAATAGGCTTTGGAGCAGGTCCCAAGAAAGTTTAGAAACTAAAAATTCCCATTTGTGTTTATAACACCTAGACAGAGTGGGCCAAATTCCCACTAAAATGGGCATACGCAGTTCCATTAATGTCATGGGAGTTACGCCCACTAATGGTAGTGGAGAATCCAGCCTCATACAGTACATGCATGTGGTTTTTATTGCTAATTTTGGACCAGATCCTCAAGAGGGTTGCACCTGCACCTCCCATGGGTGAAACTGGCCTCAAGCTTAGCCTGACCTAGGAACATGTGAACAATCTTGGCAACCAAAACCACATTGGGCTGCGAGCAGAGGCCACAAAATAGGTTTCAGTTTTAAACAGGACAGTGGTAGAGGTGCGGGGGTGGGAAAGAATGAGCCTCGCTGAGAGGGGGAGTTGATTGGTGTGCGAGTCCTGATGGGAGGACCAGGGCAATGAGCAACAGAACTGATCATCCACTGTCTATCACAAGTTGTTTCCCTAGCCCAGGTCGCCGATGAGTGAGCTGTATCATGTCCATAAGGTGTGGTTTCCACACAGTAGGTACCTGTCTGATGTACATCTACTCATGCTGCATCACAACTCTTCTAATCCTTTCCTAGTATAGCGCAGCCCCTTACCTTCCAGTGCAGTTTGCTGCAGTTTGTTCACTAGTCCAGGGTTAAAAAAGGAACGGATCTACTCAGCTGTATTTCTCTTACACAGAGACTTCCATAAAAGCAGGACAAAAGCCATCCAGTTCCATTTAGCAGATTTTTGTTTCCTTAAGTTTCCCTGCACCTTTTATTCCCTCATCCACTCTCTGGTTGGATTCTGATGTTATCGACAAAGACACTTGCTGGCAGGGACAAGATGCAATGCTGCTGTGGGTCCTCTCCCCCTTCCCCAGTACATCTGAGCTCATCTTGAAAGAGCGTGAGTGCAGATTAAGAGAGGATCCTGAAGAAGAGGTGTACGGCACCACATGCTTGTAACCTGGGTAAAAAAAATCACTGGGTGAAGACATTTGGGGCCCATTTGCTTTTCAGTTACAGCTGGGACTGCCCATTAACTTAAGTGGTATTGCACAGGCATCCTAAAAGGGGGATATGAAAATGGCTAAAACTAACAATGGTGAAGCCATTTGAGCGAAGCAAGGTGCATATCCATGTGCCCATTCCTTGTCCACCTATGCCCTGCCCCACCCAACATACAATACCTCTGTGCAAGCTATTACTGTGATACTTCTACTACTAGCCTGCCTTCATTTTGTGCACAATTTGCAAGCTAAACAGGACTTTGAAACCTTTTGTTTCCCCTCCAGCTGATATGTTTGCACATGAGGAAGGTGGACCAGAACCTGACTGGGTAATTACTGAACGTGAGCAGTTTTCTGATTTTCGGGATATAAACAAGGATGGGAAGATGGATAAAGAGGAGATTCGGCACTGGATTCTCCCACAAGACTATGATCACGCACAAGCTGAAGCTAGACACTTAGTCTATGAATCGGATGTAGACAAGGTACTCATTGCTCTGGTATATTTAATAAATGTTATATTAAGAGTTTAACTGGTTCCCTTTACATAGTGTTCAGCCAGCAAGAGATGATTCTTAATGACTTTTCTTATTAGTACAGTCTGAGTAGAACTAAAGATGATAAAAATGGTTCTGCTCGTGCCTTACTGCAACAAAATAAATTTGAGTTGATAAAAGTTAGAAACCAAAAGGAATAGCTGATAAAATAACTATGAACTCAGATAGGCCCACTGGCTGACCAAGTGCTAGAGAGCTTTCCAACCTATGTCCCTACACCCAAAAATTCTAACAGATTTTTCTCTTTTGAAATGGGCATGGACATTTATGTATTAAACTGGACTAAGAGATAAATAGGAGAGAGATGAAAAATAGAAGACTATAAGAAATAAGACAAATTTGCAGCTTAAGATCTGGCCCATCCCTTCTGCGTCCACTATGACCGGGGACTAATAATTCAGCAGCACCTGGATAGGAGCCATTGCTCAGCAGGATTGTTCCCCTCTCTCAACCCTGCTGATGCTCTACTGCTGGAGTTTGGAAGATCAAGACTCCCTTATATAGAGCTGAATTTAGAAGGATTTCCCTTCAGTTGTTAAATGTAGGTGATCATCATCACCAAAAACAAACAGACAAAATATTTTTCATATTAATAATCAAAAAGAAAAAGTTAAAAACACAGGTGAGGTTGCACAAGTAGAGGAGTGGCACACTCCTACTGCTGAAAGTTCTGTGTAGGAATCAGTTAATTATGAAATACTTTAAGTGAAATGAAGACCTTAGTGAAATCAATGGGAGTTAGGCCATTGACTTCCACTAGGGGCCAGCATTTCACCCACTGTCTGCAGCCTCTGGAGAATTTTCTCCTACTTGGCATCTCAGAAACCTGTACTGATGTTTCTTTTACCTGGTATTTAAAATGTTCTAATAGAGACTTTTTTTTTCCTCCCAGGATCAAAAGTTAACCAAAGAGGAGATTCTAGAGAACTGGAACATGTTTGTTGGCAGCCAAGCTACCAATTATGGGGAAGATCTCACAAAAAATCACGATGAACTATGATATTTTTTACGACTCAGTGTGGCACAGACTGTTCAGTTTCTCACCACGTTAATGAAGTCACTGTGGTTTTTTCTGGCTGAATAACTTGCACCAATATGTTTTTAACAAAGCAGCTTATTACCTCAGAAACAGGGTAGAAATAGCCTCTAACTCTGCACTATTAAATGCAAGAGCTAGTCACTACAATTTTATTTTAAGAACCCCCTCACTGTTCTGAATCGATTGCAGTATCACTTTGGGAATGAACTTCTAAGATTTAGTTCTTAGGCTCATTAGAAGTTTTTCACATTTTCTTTAAATACCTTTGTTTTTCCTGTAGGGAAATGCAGTTTTGATCAGGAAGCAACTTATTGAATGTTTAAACAGATTCCGAGTTTAGTGTTGTGTTGTTTTTTGTAAAAATAGTAACTAAGAATTTAGAACTGTATTCTCCCTTTCCCATGTAAAGGAGAGATCTTACCTGATAAGAGCCATGGCCTTTTTTCCTCCATGCTGTAGTCTTTCCTCCTGGTTGGGTCCAGAGGTGCTGAATGAATAAGACCTCTTGGAATACAGACATGTGCACCAGCCCTATGGATCTTAACCATTTGAGTGCAACACCTACAACTAATCACTGCCCCCAGTTCCCTTTCACTAATCAGTAGCAGCACATCTGTCACACTGGCTGTCACCCCACGGTTGTTCTTTGATGAGGACAATAGAGTCCGTGCTGACCATTACTACTACAGAGGTAATATAGGATCATTGACAAGAATTATGGCACATGGACCTTTGTTTCCAACTCATCCCACACTTTGTACAAGAGACACACTCCACTTTTACTATGTAGGGCCTTTGCTGACTCATTCATGTCATGTGGAAAAGAAATGAGCATCTACCCTCTGGACCCTTCTTGAGCTTCTGGGCCTTCTGTTCTCCTCTGTGCTGCATCAGGGATGCATGTGGTTTAAAGTGCTGGTTTGTATATATACATACACATCTATATCACCAAGTTGTACCATAGGTGGATGGTTTTCCTTCAGAACAGTAAACCTTCCATATGGCTGCATTTTTTACTGTATAATATGAGCTGTTCTTTTTTATGTACACTGTGGGTTTTTTAGCCCCTGTACTGAGTTGACAACATGCACAACAAAACCATGACTTTCTTTTTGATACTATGAAGGTGCAGAAATGTTAATAGAGGAGCCATGTGGGAGGGGGAAGTAAAGACAGGAACCAACTTTTAAACTGTAAAAAGCTTTTAAACTGGCAAGCTTTTAAACTGTAAAAAGAAAAGGAGTACTTGTGGCACCTTAGAGACTAACCAATTTATTTGAGCATGAGCTTTCGTGAGCTACAGCTCACTTCATCGGATGAACGAGTATGAACTGTTTAAATCCAAGGCGAGAGTCAGAATGGGGATAACACCCGAGCATTCTCGTCGGGGGTTCAGAGCCCTAAGGTGGAAACCAGACGTGTCATTTACCCGACATGCCTACCACATTGTGAAACATTGGGATGCCTGGATATCAGGAGCAAGTGTTGAATCTCCAGTAGATGTGCCCTTCCTAATGCAAATGGAACAATTCTTAGAGGGTGTTCCTGAGGAAATAGAAAGATACATCCTAGATGGGAAGCCCAAAACTGTAATCGAGGCAGGAGAGATTGGAGCCAGATGGGTGGAGGTGGCAGAGAAGACGAAAACTGGTCGCAGTTGGAGCGGAGACCAGAAGGGACAACCCCAGACCCCACCCTATTGCCGGGGGCCGCCCAAAGCCCCACCTACCTCCCAAAGAACCCTCCAGACCCCTTATCGTCCCACCACCCCGTTCTCCAGCAACCCTCCTCGCCCCAGTGACCCGTCAGCTGGACGATGTTTTAAATGTAACAAGCTGGGGCATGTAAAGGCCAACTGCCCCAAGAACCCCAACAGATTACAGTTCATTGCACCGGAGTCACACCAGAGGTCCACAGGCCCAGATACCTCCCAGATACCCTTGGAGCGGAGGAAAACTGAGTGTGGGCAGGAAGAAGGTCACCGTGTGGAGGGACACCGGAGCACAAGTGTCAGCTATCCATGCTTCCTTAGTGGACCCCAAATGAATCAACCCAGAGATCCAAGTGACGATTCAACCCTTCAAGTCCAACTCTTTCGATTTGCCTACAGCCAAGTTGCCTGTCCAGTACAAGGGCTGGTCAGGAATGTGGACTTTTGCAGTCTATGATGATTATCCCATCCCCATGCTGTTGGGGGAAGACTTGGCCAATCATGTGAAGCAGGCCAAGAGGGTGGGAACGGTCACCCGCAGCCAGGCTAAACAAGCCGTGAGGCCTAGCTCTGTTCCGGAAACTTCTATCAGGACCCGGTCAGAGGTGATGGACCCGGACCCCAGGCCAATGTCTGCAACCGCAGTAGTGGATCCAGTCCCAGAGACCCAGACGGAACCAGTCCCAGAACCGGAACCAGCCGAGCAACCAACACAAGACCCATTGTCAGCACTGAATCCAGTACTTGCAACCTCAACACCGACCCTGAACTGGGAGCAGCCGATAACCCGACACAAGAGGCTCAGCCGGAGCCTGAATCCCAACATAGTGCACCAGCGGAGAGCGGTTCACAGTCAACAGAAACAGCTCCATCCCCTATATCGCTTCCAGAGGGACCAAGCCTAGGTCCACAATCCAGTGAGGAACTGATGTCTCCAGCATCAAGGGAACAGTTCCAGACCGAACAGGAAGCAGATGAAAGCCTCCAGAGAGCTTGGACAGCGGCACGGAGCAACCCACCGCCTCTCAGCTCTTCTAATCGATCCAGGTTTGTTGTAGAAAGAGGACTTTTATACAAGGAAACTCTTTCTGGTGGACACCAGGAAGACTGGCATCCTCAGAGACAGTTGGTAGTTCCAACTAAATACCGGGCCAAGCTCTTGAGCTTAGCCCGTGATCACCCTAGTGGCCATGCTGGGGTGAACAGGACCAAAGACCGTTTGGGGGGGTCATTCCACTGGGAGGGAATGGGCAAGGATGTTTCTACCTATGTCCAGTCTTGTGAGGTGTGCCAAAGAGTGGGAAAGCCCCAAGACCAGGTCAAAGCCCCTCTCCAGCCACTCCCCATCATTGAAGTTCCATTTCAGCGAGTAGCTGTGGATATTCTGGGTCCTTTTCCGAAAAAGACACCCAGAGGAAAGCAGTACATACTGACTTTCATGGATTTTGCCACCCGATGGCCGGAAGCAGTAGCTCTAAGCAACACCAGGGCTAAAAGTGTGTGCCAGGCACTAGCAGACATTTTTGCCAGGGTAGGTTGGCCCTCCGACATCCTCACAGATGCAGGGACTAATTTCCTGGCAGGAACTGTGAAAAACCTTTGGGAAGTTCATGGGGTAAATCACTTGGTTGCCACTCCTTACCACCATCAAACAAATGGCATGGTGGAGAAGTTTAATGGAACTTTGGGGGCCATGATACAGAAATTCGTAAATGAGCACTCCAATGATTGGGACCTAGTGTTGCAGCAGTTGCTTTTTGCCTACAGAGCTGTACCACACCCCAGTTTAGGGTTTTCCCCATTTGAACTTGTATATGGCCGTGAGGTTAAGGGGCCATTGCAGTTGGTGAAGCAGCAATGGGAGGGATTTACACCTTCTCCAGGAACTAACATTCTGGACTTTGTAACCAACCTACAAAACACCCTCCGAACCTCTTTAGCCCTTGCTAAAGAAAACTTACAGGATGCTCAAAAAGAGCAAAAAGCCTGGTATGATAAACATGCCAGAGAGCGTTCCTTCAAAGTAGGGGACCAGGTCATGGTCTTAAAGGCGCTCCAGGCCCATAAAATGGAAGCATCGTGGGAAGGGCCATTCACGGTCCAGGAGCGCCTGGGAGCTGTTAATTATCTCATAGCATTCCCCACCTCCAACCGAAAGCCTAAGGTGTACCATATTAATTCTCTAAAGCCCTTTTATTCCAGAGAATTAAAGGTTTGTCAGTTTACAGCCCAGGGAGGAGAGGACGCTGAGTGGCCTGAAGGTGTCTACTATGAAGGGAAATGTGCTGGTGGTGTGGAAGAGGTGAACCTCTCCATGACCCTTGGGCGTATGCAGCGACAGCAGATCCAGGAGCTGTGCACTAGCTATGCGCCAACGTTCTCAGCCACCCCAGGACTGACTGAACGGGCATACCACTCCATTGACACAGGTAATGCTCACCCAATTAGGGTCCAACCTTACCGAGTGTCTCCTCAAGCTAAAACTGCTATAGAACGGGAGATCCAGGATATGTTACAGATGGGTGTAATCCGCCCCTCTGAAAGTGCATGGGCATCTCCAGTGGTTCTAGTTCCCAAACCAGATGGGGAAATACGTTTTTGCGTGGACTACCGTAAGCTAAATGCTGTAACTCGCCCAGACAACTATCCAATGCCACGCACAGATGAACTATTAGAGAAACTGGGATGGGCCCAGTTCATCTCTACCTTGGACTTAACCAAGGGGTACTGGCAGGTACCACTAGATGAATCTGCCAAGGAAAGGTCAGCCTTCACCACACATCTCGGGCTGTATGAATTTAATGTACTCCCTTTCGGGCTGCGAAATGCACCTGCCACCTTCCAAAGACTTGTAGATGGTCTCCTAGCGGGATTAGGAGAATATGCAGTCGCCTACCTTGACGATGTGGCCATATTTTCGGATTCCTGGGCAGACCACCTGGAACATCTACATAAAGTCCTTGAGCGCATAAGGGAGGCAGGACTAACTCTTAAGGCTAAGAAGTGTCAAATAGGCCTAAACAGAGTGACTTACCTTGGACACCAGGTGGGTCAAGGAACTATCAGCCCCCTACAGGCCAAAGTGGATGCTATCCAAAAGTGGCCTGTCCCAAAGTCAAAGAAACAGGTTCAATCCTTCTTAGGCTTGGCCGGTTATTACAGACGATTTGTACCGCAATACAGCCAAATCGCCACCCCACTGACAGACCTAACCAAAAAGAAACAGCCAAATGCTGTTCAGTGGACCGAAAAGTGTCAGAAGGCCTTTAACAAGCTTAAAGCGACACTCATGTCTGACCCTGTACTAAGGGCCCCAGACTTTGACAAACTGTTCCTAGTAACCACAGATGCATCCGAGCGTGGTGTGGGAGCAGTTTTAATGCAGAAAGGACCTGATCAAGAATTCCACCCTGTAGTGTTTCTCAGCAAAAAAACTGTCTGAGAGGGAAAGCAACTGGTCAGTCACTGAAAAAGAATGTTACGCCATTGTCTACGCTCTGGAAAAGCTACGCCCATATGTTTGGGGATGGCGTTTCCACCTGCAAACCGACCATGATGCACTGAAGTGGCTTCACACCGTCAAAGAAACTAACAAAAAACTTCTTCGGTGGAGTTTAGCTCTCCAAGATTTTGATTTCAACATCCAACACATCTCAGGAGCTTCTAACAAAGTGGCTGATGCACTCTCCCGCGAAAGTTTCCCAGAATCAACTGGTTAAAATCGTCCTTGAGATGTAGAAAATATTGTTAGTCTTTATGTACTTGGTAGTATTTAGAGATGCATGTGTCTTATTAACTCTGTTTTTCCTAGAGCTCCAGGAAGAAATCCCAGCCAGTGTTTCACCATAGCTGAGATTTGGGGGGCGTGTCATAAATATAAAGGGAAGGGTAAACCCCTTTAAAATCCCTCCTGGCCAGAGGAAATCTCCTCTCACCTGTAAAGGGTTAAGAAGCTAAAGGTAACCTCGCTGGCACCTGACCAAAATGACCAATGAGGAGACAAGATACTTTCAAAAGCTGGGAGGAGGGAGAGAAACAAAGGGTCTGTGTGTCTGTCTATATTCTGTCTTTGCCGGGGATAGATCAGGAATGGAGTCTTAGAACTTTTAGTAAGTAATCTAGCTAGGTACGTGTTAGATTATGATTTCTTTAAATGGCTGAGAAAAGAATTGTGCTGAATAGAATAACTATTTCTGTCTATCTTTTTTGTAACTTAAGGTTTTGCCTAGAGGGGTTCTCTATGTTTTGAATCTAATTACCCTGTAAGGTATCTACCATTCTGATTTTACAGGGGGGATTTCTTATTTCTAATTACTTCTATTTTTATTAAAAGTCTTCTTGTAAGAAAACTGAATGCTTTTTCATTGTTCTCAGATCCAAGGGTTTGGGTCTGTAGTCACCTATGCAAATTGGTGAGGCTTTTTATCCAATATTTCCCAGGAAAGGGGGGGTGCAAGTGTTGGGAGGATTGTTCATTGTTCTTAGGATCCAAGGGTCTGGGTCTGTAGTCACCTAGGCAAATTGGTGAGGCTTTTTACCAAACCTTGTCCAGAAAGTGGGGTGCAAGGTTTTGGGAAGTATTTTGGGGGGAAAGACGTGTCCAAACAGCTCTTCCCCAGTAACCAGTATTTGTTTGGTGGTGGTAGCGGCCAATCCAAGGACAAAGGGTGGAATATTTTGTACCTTGGGGAAGTTTTGACCTAAGCTGGTAAAGATAAGCTTAGGAGGTTTTTCATGCAGGTCCCCACATCTGTACCCTAGAGTTCAGAGTGGGGGAGGAACCTTGACATGGTGTGTAGCTCCAAAACTGTGGTCTCCAGACCATAGGTAGTCCATGAAGCACTTGCTGGTAGCCCACAGAGAGCTGGCTGGGATCATGCCATGGTTCCTTCTTGTTTCCAGCTGATAATGTATTTTTTAGCTTTCTTTAGTGTGATTTATGTTCCATGTAAACAATTGCTGTATTTACCAGTAGGCTGTAATTGGCAGGGGAATTTATCTGCACATGCGTGAATGGCAGGAGAGGCATCCCACAAGACATTCCCTCTAGGATGTGTGCTCCGTGTTTTGAAAAAAATCTTGAGAACCCCATTTTAAACACTGAGCAGGGTCATTCTGCTGGTGACTCCACATTTGGGAATATTATTTTTGGATGCAAATTAATTTCAAGGCCAACTAAAAAATTAAAAAGTGATAATCTAAGCCAGAGGGAAAGAATCCTTAAAAATACATTTCTGCTTTGAAAAGTGACTAATAGTGACTGTGTAAAAATGGTACCTTTTTACTCAATGGTGTATACACCTTGTTCTGATCCTCTGCGTGAGGTTGAATTTCTCCCCATGTGCATATTCGGAATTATATCTGCAGAGTTAAAACAACAGAAAATTTGTGCTCCTTTTTACTCCAGTTGGCAATGCAGAGTCAATGCAGCTATGGGAGAATGAGCTGGAGTCTGTTCTGATGTATGAATTATCAGTCAACAGAATCGTCAACTAAGTTCCAACTGTAGGCTCAAATTCTTTCTTCAGCTATAACCATGCAACTCCAAGGTATTCAAGGCATGCACGGGGATCACTGGGGGTGTAATCTGCCTTGCATAGTCATACACTGGTAATAATACAGTGAGCCAGAAAGAGCACAGCTTTTATCTCTGACAGATCGTGTGTGTGTTTTCTGTTTGGTTGGGTTTTTTTGTAAACTGAGCAGATTTGTTCTGGAAATTGCTGAAAAGGCAACCCTGGAACCACCTCTTCCATAAACAATGTCATTTTTACAGGGTCACTTTTCAGAGAACAAGTGCACTTTAGGTCATCCTCTGTTTCAATTCAAACTAGATTCCATCTAGTTTCGGCTGGTATAGATAATCCTGATAACATGTTGTAGCTTCTTGGTTTCTGCCATACTATGACATTGTCTAAAATGTCTGCTAAAACCCCTGCTTCTTACACTAAAATGCAGTAGGACAAAATGTGATAAGCCATAAGCAAACACTTTTGTCTCTGCTCTTCCAGTACCCATGAGTCACAGTGATGCTTCCATGCAACGTTATCTGTGAAACAATAAACCTGTGTCCTGGCACAGAATCAGAATTTCTCTGCAGTGTTAGTTTATTATTTGACTTTGTAGCCACATTACTGCATACTTCATTCGTCATAAACATCTCTGGGAGTGTTCATCTTGAATCGTGGTTTCATATTGAGATTTATTTTTTTAAAAAAACCTTGGAATGCTTCCCACACACAGATAGGAGATGCAGTAGAATTGGCATGTGCTAAATGTTTCAGACAAAATGCTCTTTAAAAAACAACCAACCAACCACAAACTCAAAGGTGGGCTGGGGTCTGAAACAGGAGGCATCAATGTCTTCATCCAGACATGACACTGCTGAATCTACCATATTCTGTTTATACAGCGCTGCATGCAAGTTTTGACAAGCAAACAAAGTTTCTCCTGTATATTTTCAGATATTTGAGAGCACCAAGACCAGACTCAAACAGGACACAATTCTGCAGCCCTGTGTCTTCTGAATTTGTAATTATTCTTGTAATATCCAAATACAAAAGTAGGCTCCATTGAAGTCAGTGAGATTACTCACATGAGTATAGCCTGTAAGCTTAGGCCTATGAAATTTTACAGAAAGATTAAAATAAATGAAAATGCTAAATAGATTTTAATATGTCCATTTGTGGAAAAAAATCATCGCCTGATTAAAACTAGATTAAAATAATTAGCTAATCAATATTAGTGAATAACCTTAACATGACCATGCACATTTACATTTTGCTTTATAAAATATTTAAAAGGTATTTAGAAAGACAGCTTACAATTTCATTCATTCTTTCTGCAATTTTTAAGTTTCACTTACCAAGGCTCAGTAATACAGAGTACATTTTGTGTACTAAATCCTCCTTTCAACCTCAATGCACTAAGAAAGAGTAACTCTAAAATAGACTAGAGCTTCTGGGTTTAAATTTAACACTATTTAAGGAAAGCAAACCTTTGCTAGGGGATATAACTGTTAACATTGTGATTTTTCAAGCCTAAGGTTTCTAATGGGGTTTGACTGTTCCAGAGATAACATATTTTTTCTAGGTAACATATTTCAAGTTCGATTATGAGCAAATGTTACAAAATTTTAGTGTAATGTGAAATACTGTAATGTCAGATAGCATTATTTATCTGCTTAATATGACTAAAAACATTAATTGCTGGGAGCCATAATTCATCCCAGCAACATGAAAATCCATTTTGTGCCTATCTTGTCAGTTATTGCAGATTTTCATAATGAATTGTGAAGTGGTGAAATTCTTTTGGGAAATGTGTTTGTATATTTCCACCTGCAGGTTCTGTATGGTCACTTTTATTACACAGATCCTCCATTAACTAATGTTTTCATTATGGCGGTGCCATGACACATCAAGGATGCATTTTTATCCTTTAGATATCTGGAATAGTCTTTATTATTGTACATGCAGTTTTAATTACTAGAATTTATGAAATGAACTAAGTGGCTAATGTTCATTGACTTATATTTCCATTTAATGATTCAATCAGGTTAAATCTGTCACCTTTTCCAGTCAAGGTACTGTGTGCAACTCCCTGAGGAAAGGTAAAATACTGCACATACTGATCTAATTACATTTACACAATGATATTAAACTGGTTGCCTAATGCTTTCCTATTAGCAATGCAGAAGCTAACCTTGCTCCCACTGAAGTCAATGGCAAAACTCCTCTCTTCCAGTCACTTTAAAGAAAGCAAGTTGAGACTTTAACTTCTACCTGTTATATAAACTAGTGGTAGAACAATGGGACAATCAGAAGCCAGAGTAGAAACAATCTTGTGCCCCCGGATTCTGTTCTCACACCAGTGTAATTCTATTAACTTCTATGGAGTTTGTCCTGATTTACACTGAAGTAAGTTGGAGCAGATTCAGGTCAGGAATCTCCATTTCAATGAAGCTAAGGTATAATGAACTGTCGGCCTATTTGAATGACGAATTTACTTACAATAGTCTCTTGCTTGCCAATTCACTGAATGGTACTGGCGCCATTCTTACAGAGCAAGTAACTCCTACCAAATGTAACCAACATTCCTTAGCCAGTCAGTCTGACAATAAGGAGCAAACTGGTAATACTTATAGTGGAAGGGGCAGGGGGCAATCTTAGCTCCATGGCTGGTCTGACATATGGTGGGAACAGAGGACTTGCACTCAAATGCTTAGAGGTTTCCATTACTAGCAAGCACCATCTTAATTTCCCTCCACCTATATAATTCAGTTTGTGCTTCTAAAGGCATGGCTACAGTTGCAGATGTAGAGCACTGTGAGTTAAACCAGCCCTCGGAGAGCGCAGTAGGGAAAGCGCTGCAGTGTGTTCACACTGTCAGCTGCAAGCGCACTAGCGTGGCCACATTTGCAGCACTTGCAGCGGTGCATTATGGGCAGCTATCCCACTGAGCACCTCTTCCCATTCTGGTACTGTGGCTTGTGGGAAGGGAGCGGCGGGGCCAGGGCATTCTGGGTCCTGTCCCAACACCCCATGATGCATCGCTTCGCATCCCAGCAATCCCTGTGCTTCTGTCCACATTTGGTGCCATCTTTCAATGTTTTTTGTACTGCACGCTCTGTCTTCCCTTTCGGTCTGTGGGAATGGATCCTGAAGTGCTGAGAAATATGCTGATGGGTCTCACCAGCACGTCACGAATGGCAGTCGAGTTACTCCTTAAGCTACAAACTGACAGCGAGGAGTCCGATGATGATGTCGACTCGCATAACGCATATGACACGAGTTTGCTTGTGGCATTCACGGACATGCTCACCGCAGTGGAACGCCGTTTTTGGGCTCGGGAAACAAGCGCTGAGTGGTGGGATCGCATCGTTATGCAAGTCTGGCTGATGAGCAGTGGCTGCACAACCTTCATGTGAGAAAAGGCACTTTCATGGGACTGTGTGAGGAGCTCGCCCCCACCCTGCGGCGCAAGGACACAAGATTGAGAGCTGCCTTGCCGGTGGAGAACTGGGTGGCTATTGCAATCTGAAAGCTGGCAACTCCAGACAGCTACCGTTTGGTCACTGACCAGTTTGGTGTGGAAAAGTCGACCGTTGGAATAGTGTTGATACAAGTTTGCAGGGCCATTAATCGCATCCTTCTCAGAAGAACCGTGACTCTGGGTAACGGGCATGACATTGTGGCGGACTTTGCACAAATGGGTTTTCCTAACTGCGGAGGGGCACTAGATGGGACGCATATGCCAATTCTGGCACCAACCCACCTAGCCTCTGAGTATGTTAATCAGAAGGGGTATTTCTCTATGGTTCTCCAGGTGCTTGTGGATCACCGTGGGTGTTTCATTGACATTAATGCAGGCTGGTCCGGAAAAGTGAATGTGTATCAATGTGTTCTTAGACAGTCAAAAACTGTTTCAGCGTCTTGTGCACAGAGATGGGTGGGTGAGCCAAGGCTGTTGACTGCAAATGAGATGCTAACGTTAGTTGCTCTACTGAAGTTTCTCAGAAACCATTGCAGTTTATTTACTTTAAGCCCAATATTGATTGCAATTGTTACAAATCTGATAAACTTTAGAGCAATCTAAGCTAAAGCAGGTATTAGCATTCCCGCAGTGAAGTGTAATGTACTGGTTTGTGATTGTGCATGCATGGGTGCGCAAACACATGTGCATCTTCCGCTTCTCCACTTGACGGATTGAGAAAGACTTTTTTCTAGTGCTTACAATTCTGTTGCCCTATGGCGGCCAGTCACAAGAACATACACACGCTCTCTCTCTCTCTCTCTCTATGTTTTTGTGACTAGCCTATATATATGCATTAATACTTGTATTGACAGCTAAGAGAGATTTATCTTTAGCTCAAAATGTTAGGGACTCCTGTTTTGGGAGCAGAAGTTCCCGAGTTCTATTCCTGACTCTGCACATTTGCCATTTACACTGGTCACCTTTCAAATCATGCTTATTTTGTCTTAGATAAATATATACAACTTACCTCGGTACTTGCAATACTACCTAACCTTCTCTATAGTTATTACAGGGGAAAGTCCAGAATACTGCAGATACCCAGATAAAAAATGATTTTTGGCTACACTACCACTTACTTCCGTATAATTTACATCACTCCAGGGTGCAAATAATCCGTACCCCGAGCGACGTAAGTAAACTGACCTAAGTGCTGGTATAGACAATGCTATGGTGTCAGGAGAGCTTCTCCCGCTGACATAGCTACCGCCTCTCGCGAAGGTGGAATAATTAAGTCGACAGGAGTGCTCTCTCCCGTAGGCTGAGAGCATCTTCAGCAGACGCACTACAGTGGCACAGCTGCGCTGCTGTAGCACTTCTACTGTAGACTAGCCAGCTACCTGAGGTAGTTGGCAAGTTTTTAAGTTTGAGAAGTTCAGTTCGTGACAGTGGTGTATAGTGATTGAAGCTATGATTTGTTTACAAGAGTTTTTTATTGCATATGAAACAAACAAGTAATTTAAATTCCAAGATAGCTATATAAAGCCAGAGGCATGGTATTGAATCTGACCATTAGGCAAAAGTGGCATTAGAAATACGTTTGACATTTCATTGTAACAATAGAAACTTTGGTATCTATCATAGAAATCTTTCACCAATTAAATGGGAAATCATTTATTGACATGAACATAGATGGACCGTCCTTAAAACAAAAGTACATCAGATCAAGGTGGAAAGAAAGGTAAAGACATTACTGCAGCTTCTGAAGACATCTCTTAAAATCATCAGGTAGGCTTATTGGTGTTTTTGTGGTTGGTGTTACAAAGACATGAGTTGATAACCCATAACCCATGCTACTCTCTCAAACATTTCCAGTACTGGACTGTCTAAGAAACAGCCATCAATAAGGGTGTTGTGATGTAATCCAGCTGGTTTCTGGTGAAGTTTAGGTAGAAATAAGGCTAGTCGGTAGTGCACACTGGATCGGCCTATCTTCTCCACTCCTGAAGCACCCAGTGGATTCTGAGGAAATTTGATGGGCCCATGAAATGAACATCTAGTGGTCACCATGAATCCCACCATTGAAGAGGTTAATGTATTGGTATCAAGCCCACAATACCTAGAAAATTAAACAAAAATCATTCCAGATATTAATTTCTAACCTCATACGGCATAGGTTTCTCAGAACTGGCATATTCTGGTTCTGTTGGGCAAAAAGCCAACACATTTTATGTTTCACTAAGAAGATAAACAACTTTATTTTAGTATTACATCAACTGCAAGATTTATATGGGTATGCCAAAGGCCAAGAGATTACTGATTGCACTGACAAACACACTCCCTCCCCGCCTTACACCATACATTTTAGATTCAGCTGATCTGATGTTCTTTGCTTCCACTCCATCTCACATGGACTCTTGATGCCAAGACACAAGAGAAAGAAAGAAATGCTATCCTAGAATTCATCAAGTGAAAAGGTACAATACAATTGCATCTCTCAAATTTCCTGAATCTTTCATCTGATGATAATGTAGAGATAATACATTTCAAGATCCTAAAGAGGACCTCATAAGGGAAATACAACTGAATTTCATGAGAAAGTGGGAATGAGAGAAGATAGTGACTGGACAGTCCCTATGCACTCTGGCAAAAACATTCAAAGGCTTCTTCCCCCATACTGTCACTTTCCAAATTAAAACTTCATCATATCAAAATCTTTCCTTATTCCACTCACTGTTTCTTAGATATTTTTTCTTTTTCTCTGCCTCCAGTTTTTTTTCTTGGTTAACAACACAGAACTGCCACCTTTAAGAAATACCAAAGCATCCCAGTTTGATAATACTGAAAAGCTACAGCAGGAGAAATTAAGTTTCCTGAAGTATCATATCTGCTGTAAATTGGCATCAGCAAAAATATAGTTTTAAGCAATGAAGATTAAATGGAAAAAATAAAAATAGTGAAATTACAGTATTCTAATCCCTATACATAAAGAGCAAGATGGATCACCTTCTATGCAGTAGGCTTAGGGTTATGTTGATGAAAAGTATTTACTACTTTACAACAAACTCTTTATAGTGAACTCTATGCAAGATAAATACTGATATCATTGCTGTGGTTCATTCATTGCTGTAGAATACAATGGTACATTGTGTTTGAGGGGATTCCTCAGTGGTCTAAACATCAGGTTTGACTCAACCCTTCATCCTCTGAGGTAGATGAATTCAGTTCCACACAGTTTACTGTGTGGCACTCTTCTATTCAGTGTGGACACTAAAACCCCAGTTAGTTTTCCCAGAGTGAGGAATTAGTCCCCCTATCCTTCCCCCAGTTTTTTTCAGCCCAGCTTGTTAAAGAATGGTTTGGCTTCCAGGTATCACTGGCTGCATAAATAGCAAGTCACCAATTTATGTTATTAGATGCACTATTTGGAATCATTGTCTCATTGCTAATGGGAAGTAGCCAAAGAAGCCTTCTTGGAAGAGTGAAGATTTATGCAGGGTTGGATTAACGCAGGGGCTTTAGGGGCTGCAGCCCAGGGCCCTGGTGCAGCAGGGCTCAGGCAGGCTGCGTGCATGCCATGGCCTCACACTGCTCCCGGAAGCGGCCGGCTGCTGGTACATCTCTGCGGCCCCTGGCGCGGGGTAGTCAGGGGGGGAGGGGAGAAAGGCAGCTCCATGTGCTGCCTCCGCCCCCAGCACCGTCCCCGCAGCTTCACTGGCTTGCGGGCAGTGCACGGACACATGCTGTCTGCCTCCCCGCAGGGGCACGCAGAGATGTGCCAGCAGCTGGCCACTTCTGGGAGCAGCGTGGGGCGGCAGGCAGGCACCCTGCCTGCCTGAGCCCTGCTGCGCCACCAGCCCGGAGCCACCTGTGGTAAGTGCCTCCCAACCAGAGCCTGCACCTCACACCCCCTCCAGCACCCCAACCCTCTGCCCCAGGTCAGAATCCTCTCCTGGTCCCAAACTCCCTCCCAGAGCCCGCACCCCCCTCCTGCACCCGAACCCCCTGCCCCAGGTCAGAATTCCCTCCTGCACCAAACTCCCTCCCAGAGCCCGCACCCCACCCCTTACCCTCTCCTGCACCCTAACACTCTGCCCCAGCCTGGAGCCCCCTCCTGCACCCAAACTCCCTCCCAGAAAGAAACTAATATAACAGCTGCTCTAAGGTAAGAAGTAGGCTATTTTGAATTAACTATATTCTACATGTTTGAAGACTGAAATGTAACCTGAAATCTGAAATGTAAGAACGGCTTTATGTTAATTAAAAACCAAGTTTAGTATAGCATTAATAGCCTCAATGCCACAATTGTGACAATTTTGTTTTAAATTAGGAAAAAGACTTGTATACAGGGGCCCCACAAAATCTAATAGCCCCGGGCCCACAGGAGAGTTAATCCGGCCCTGGTTTTATGGTCATAACAAAGGCTATGAATTGACTTGGTAACTAGAACAGAACCTTTCAAACCAACATAAGGAACTAGGAGTTGATTTATTGGGTCCTTACATGGACTTGCTACTGAACTTATCCATATGCTAAATTTTCTACAAAGAAGTAATATTTTTGTATAATTGCAATCCTCCAGCTTAAAAGTGGACGAATTACATGCACAAAGCACCACTGAAGTTTCAAAACATGTGTGTCCTTTGGGGTGAGAGACACGATATCAACATCAAATATATCTAATAAAGAACTACATTAAAGTTTAACTAGTCAGTCAGGGACATATGTAAGGTAAAGCTCTGCCCCCAAAGCTGACCACACTCCTGGCTGCAATTTCACAAACAAGACACTAAGTATCAGTATCCCTTTATAACATGCATATGCAGCATATACAAGTGTGATAAAAATGAAACACGACTTGCAGAATGAAGAGCAATGTAGAATATACAACACCCACAATGAAATACTGCCTTCAAATTCTACTTCATTCAACTGGAAACAAATCATTTTAAAAGGTGCTTGTGGTCCAAAAATTATTTAAGATACCAGCCAAATCAGACTGGCCAAAATCCAATTTGTTCCTTGTCTTGTTTGGCAGATGACTTCAAAGATCAATAAAGTTGTCTTTGTCGACAATCATAAAATATTAACCAGTCTGAGTGTTCCGAAGCTTTTATGAAATATTCAGCTTCATTAAACATTAAACAGCCTTGAAATATAAATATAAAATAACTATCAGCTTTTTATCTTTCAGATACAGAACAAAGGTGCCTAAAATATGGAAAGCAACAGCAAAATATTAAATGGATTGGGAATTCACAGACACCCTAATTTAAGAAAGCTGTCAGTAGTAATTGGCTCATTCAGATATGCTCTGCAATGAAAGTAAGATAACATTATAATAATGGCAATTTGTGAAACAGAAAATATCTGGTAAGGAACAAAAAAATCATGAGACAAATTTACGTCGTGGGAAGTTCATAAGTAGTACCTCTATGGCTGCATGCATACAGACTTAAGGCCTGATACTCATTTACACTAAGGCCCCTTTACACCACTCTGCCAGCATAATGAGCTTTCAAGTGTGTGTAAATGAGAATGAGGTCCCTATTCTCTTCTCCCTGTCTTTTATGTGAAAAACCCAGCAAACACAGCAGAAAAGTATTTAAGGTTCACGGAGGAGAAACATCAGTTTTACAAATCACTGAAAGTGACTGGACGTAAGCTGTCAAAATAAGTCAACGAAACGGTGTGGTTATCTACAGTATGGAATGCCACTCTCTGTGATCTGAGATACAGCTAAAGGTTACTTACCATACAGCAAGAAGTTCTACTTTAAAGTCAATACCTATAAATCAAAAGGACTTTCATTTCTTGGGCTTTAATATATATGACCAATTTAATACTTATGTTTTCATAACAGTAGCCTTAGGCTGCCTTCTTTAATTCTTCATTGTTTTTGCATATTAACAGTGTAAGATAAAATTCAGCTATGACACACAATTCACTTCGTTATTGTGGTTCCCCTCTCCCCTGCTCATGGAGCAGATGCACTGGCTCATCTGTCTGGGGTTAGGAAGAAACTTCTCCTCTGGGTAAGTTATTCCCTAGCTGTGGGCAGGCAGGCAGCATGCTCCATGTCAGGCTGCAGATCCTGGAGCAGAGGGAGCCCAGCTTGGGGCGGGCAGAGAGGTGAAGAAGATCAACCGAGGAGGAAGGGGGTGGTAGGAGAGGAGCAAGTGAGGGCAAGGACTTGGAGGAAGAGGCAGAGCAGGGTCAGGGCCTTGCAGGGATGTGGGGGGGGGTCCAGTTTTCAGAAAGTAGAAAGTTGGCAACTCTACCGCCATCAAGACAAGACAAACCACACCAACCAGGGGCTGAGGCATAAGATGTTTTCTGTGCTGGATTGTCACTTCAGGATCATGCATAGTCTGCTCTATTTTCAACAATATTGTACTTATAAGTTTGGAAACCTGGCTGACATTTTATTTAGAAGCACATAACCAGGAAGATATTGTCTTTTCTTAGTGTTGTTTACCTCAAAACTAAGCCTATAAAATTGTCCAAATACATTTTCTTAAAGATTTAACTGATTTTATGGCACATTTTAAGAGATGGGTTACAGTTTTTTTGTTTTTGTACTGTACTGTGATATGTAAAATAAGGGGTATTGTGTGGTGAAAAGATCTGCATTCATTTTACTAAGTCAGAGAGAGCACATTCATATCACTTGCTACATAAATATTAAACTGTAAAGCATTTAGTTTGGTAATTAAAGGATTAGTTATTTCATAAGGTAGCCTATACAACTTGTTGTGATCCTCTTGGCTAGAAGGGTCTGGAAGCAGTAAGTTGTAATGCACTCTGACAACTTGTGGTAGCCTGTACCCATTTTTAACTGAGCGTGGAGACAGAGAATCAGCTGGATGGATGTGCGTAGGATTCTAAGGAGGTCAGACTGTTCTTAAGATCTCTCGCTCTTTGGAATCCCTTTTCTCTATTTAAAAAAAGTTAAGCATTTATTGCTTTGTGATTCCTAAACATACAATATCTCCAGCTCTGAAAAATATCAACTTTTAAACAGAATTAATTCAATTAAGTATTGGAGAGAGTGGAGCTACACCAGCTGAGAGTCTGTCCCCAAGAGTTGTGTCAGAGCCCTCTCTGCTGGAAACAAACAAATGCCTTAATTTTCTTCCAGAATCTTGTACTTTCACTCTAGTCCCTCCCAACAGAGATTTCACTTTTCCAGAGATCTCAACTGCATAGCACATGCGCTTAGTGTACGGTAAGTAGTTCTTTTGATCTAATAGCTCTCTGATAATATCTCTCTAAATAACCAACACATAGTCTGGATTGATAATGGATTAGTCTTCAACTGGGCCATCAGCACCTCCAGAACACTTCAACTTATTGCTTTTGTTTCTGTTTGTTTTATAATTGCTGTTTATATATTTAATCCCTAGGGTCTATAGTATTTCACTCCACTACCTTTTCTGCTTGCCTACAGTTATTAACAAGGGAGATGTTGCAACTTTGTGTTTTATATTCAGGCATTGAAAAGTGTGGTCTTAATAGTGAAATTTGTATTTCCCTCTACTAATGCACCCTAGTTTCTCGATTGCTTTATTCCTTGCTGCTAAACAATAAGGTGGCTTGTTCAATGTGATTGTTTTATTGTTACAAGATATTTATACAAAATATATGCCAGTTGAATTGGCCAAAATATTTACAATTAGTTGCTGCCATTGGGTTCCTTTGGAAAGTCTTCTGTTACTTCCAAATTTAATTCTTGGATAGAAATTTCAAGCATCTTCTCTAGAGGTTTATCTGGTCCTTCCATTCACCTGTGGGCCGGGTTCCTTTGTAGATTACCCTGCACAACAAGTCATCCTTTCTAGACTTGCATCCTCTTTTGAACAAAGATGTATTGATTACCTTATCAATGAGTAATTGATCTGACTTTATTATCTGTGGTATTAATCTAGGCTTACTTTTCTGTGAGTTTCATCACAAATCTTATTTGCTAAATAATCAGCCCAAGCCGTTGCTTTTACTGTATAAAGGGTAAAAAGCCATATTCCGCATATACTGATCCCTGTGGGTATCCCTGCAGTAACTTCTTTCCTGCTCTAAATTGTTCTTTATGCACTTAACTTCCAACATAGAACTTTGGGAAGTGTTTCTGAATATCTCCATACAGGATCTCCCTTGCCTCCCCTTTGTCTATCCTGGCGGTAATACCCTTAGAGAATTTCTCCTACTGGCATGTTTGAGATCCCTAATTGAACCACTAGTACACTTGTTTAAAGTGTTCCCCCACTTGGTCTCCTAAAGCAGTTTTTTATGTTTTCCATATGTATGTTTTCAGTTTCCCTAGGCTTTTTCTTAACTAATGGCATTATGATGGTCTCTTTCTTGTCTTCAGGGATGTCTCCTGAACTATGTGAACTTATAAAATGTTAGTGAAGACTTCTCTAAGTTTCCATTTCTTTTTCATCTCTTGGATATATGACGTCTGGTCTCAGTGCTTCCTTAGGGCTCAGTTATGAGCTGTTCTACACCCCTGTGTAGAAAAGGGAATAAATCACCCCCTTCCTCCCCTGATGGTGCTGCTGCAAGGCTGCTACTCCCCCTCCCGGGCACAGCTGAGCTGAGGGGGATAGGGAAGCAAATTACAGTAGGAAAAGATCTGGCACAGTTTACTTCCTGCTTGGAGTGACACAGCTTCCCACTGCCCCATGCTTTATCACCATGGAATCTTAATTTTTAAATAGTAACTGGGTCCTGATTAAGCAAAATACTTAAGCACATGCCTGACTTTAAATGTGTGAGTAGTCAGTGGGACTGGGACAGGACTACAAAGTTATGCATATATTTAAGTATCTTGCTGAATTAGGGTTGCTGTCAGATAATTTAGGCTCAAAATTTAGCTTTTATTGAAAGAAAAAAAATTCTTAATATTGATGTTTCCATTTTTCATTGCAAATTTTACTGGAAACAGCTTTTTATTTGGATTTAAACATTCCTCTTTAGCATTTGCAAGCTAAATAGCTTTGTCTGGCTGTGTTGGAAGAAGGACAGGAGACACTGGATGTGGTCTAATTAGGCCACAACTGTATTCTTAAATGCCTGGGAGCACCTGGCAAATACAAATGGATAGTGCAGGTAATTCCATAGTCATTTCAATATATACCCGGGGGGCTTCTGTCTAACCTGGTCTGCTGCTGCAGCAGACAGTCACTCCCTGTCTCTCTAGCCCTTAAAAGGGGTGCACAGGTTTTCCAGCAAACCAGATAGTGGTCCCCACTGCTTAATGTGCAGTGAGACCATTGTGCTGTTGCTTGAGAACAAGGCCAGATCTACACTAGAGACCTATATCAGTATAACTATGTTGCTCAGGGGTGTGAAAAATCCACACCCTTAAGCAAAGTAATTATACTGATCTAACCCCTGTGTAGACAGAGCTATGTCAATGGGAGAGCTTCTCCCGTCAACATGGCTACTGCCTCTCAGGGAGGTGGATTAACTACACCGATGGAAGAAGCTTTCCCGTCGGTATAGGAACATCTGAGTTAGACAAATGAGATCAAAACCATCCCTTGTGTAACTCCATTGGTTTCAGTGGTGTTACACCATTGATGAATTTGACCTATTCATATTCATTCATTAGCAAAGGGTAAGAAAGATGGTCAGATTCACAAATCTATCAAAGCCACATAATTTGTGCCTCTAATGTGGTGCAAAGTGGCCTTTAAATAGGCAGTGGAGAACTTTTCCTGTGTAAGGGAACTCTCCATCACATCCTGTGCCTGCTGCCATCCTACCAAAGAGTGGGAAATTGTTGAGAACATTCTGGAGGTGATGCACAGGCAGGACCCAAAGGGGAGGAAGTGTGACGGATGGGAGCCCAATTCTCTGCCATGATAATGTTTCTGATGGAATATAACCAGTGGTGTACAGGAGAGCGGCTCCTGTGCAACCCTACCTTGCACCAGGGCAGGATGGCTGTGTACCAGGGAGCTACAACCAGCTTCCTGCAGCCCCTCAATCTACTGCATGAGTGGAATAATCACAGGTATAGAATCTGCCCCAGAGAATTAGGGCCTAATGAGAACCAGGTCCTTTATGTCTTACCCTTCATAGGGGTGGGCAATGCATAGCTGCAACAGCCCAGGAAAGGAACTGTGGCTCAGAAATTCACAATTTCTTTCTTGGTTCCTTCTTTTGATCCAGGGGGATGAAATCTCCTTGGCTACCTGCTCTCGACCAAACTGTGAGGGGGTGGAAGTAGTAACGCTGCACAGCCCTCAGTGATGCATGGGAAGCAGTTCAGAGCATCAGGGGGGAGATGTCTCTGCTAGTTCCTGTTTCCATCTCAGATCTTCCACTCTCCTTTTAAAAAGTCAGTTTTTGATTCTTTGTCTTTATCTGGTGTATACTTTTAAAAACGTTACCCTGTGAGTTAAGAGCTTTGCTACACTATATGATTCATATCTGATTATTTTTAATTAACTTATTTCACTTGCTTTAATTTTATTTTCTTTTTTAACTCTTCATCAGATCCTTCACTTCTCATACTCTGTGGATGGGTTCAAAAGCTTTGTGTTTATCATACATATTGTTCCATATAGCTGTGTTGGGCCATGTTGGTTTCTGTTGTAATTTTGACACTGATATATTGGAATTAACTTATATTAAAAAAAATCTTACTGTTCTTTAAATGGCTCCCACTCCACATTAACATTTTTCAGCAATGGTCATTTCTCATTAGTTTTCTCCAATCTGTTTTGCAAACCAATCACAATGACTTCTGGTGTGGAAACAAAGAAAAAATGCTAAGGAATAGCAGACATTTTGGGACAGTAGCCAAGCAGGAAGCCCTACTAGCTAGCCTCTTTTAAATTAACAGTTGTACCCAGTTATACATTTTTCCACCCAATTTTAACTCCTTTTTTTAAAAAAAAGCTTTCTGCTAGTTAGGAAAAGGCAAACTGGATCAAGGAATATCATACTTTTAAAAAACTGGCTTGGGCATGGGATTTTCAAAAGCTTTCAATGGGCCCTGTGCTCCTCAGTCACTTAGGCATTTTTGAAAGCGGATCTCAAATTTTTTTATTGGCATTTTGATGGAATTCTCATTAGCTCCCAATATGGCTGCATCTCCCTTCTTTCCCCTTCCAATAGGCTCCCTTTTATATTAGAGAAAGAGGGAAACTAGCTCTTTTTTACAGGCCTCTGTAAATCCAAATGGCCCGCTCTAAACAGTCTTTCATTCTGCTCCACTCCAAACCAAACGGCGAGGATTTGTTTTCTCATCTCTGTCACTCTTTAAAATGCTATTGTACTGAGCCCAGTACTTCCCTCCTCTAGAGCAGCTGAAAACAGCTTGGAGCAATTTGGTCTTTCTTCTTAACTTACAGGAATTTTACTTTTTTTAAAAACCAACAAGCATTTTAAATAAGTAAAGGGCCTGATCTTCCACTGGTGTAGCTCCATTGATTTCGAGGAACTATGCCAGCTTATACTATCTGAGGATCTGCAATATGGCATTCCAATCTGTGTGTGAAAGATAGGGGAACTTCGCCTTGGGTGGGACTTGTAGGTGGTTATGATGTGGGAATTTTAAGCAACAACTAAAACTACTTCTAAAAATGGGTTCCAGAAACTTGGTTCAGATTGGTATCTTAAAAATGTGTAGGAGGAACATGGCGATCAATGCCAACCAGTGTACATAGTGTAAATCGTGGGTGTGGCACTAATATGGAATATGTCTCTTAGAACGAGTAGATCTGCATAATATGTCTACAAGCAGAGCAGAACACAAAAGGTGAAATTCACTCTATCTGCATAAAGCCCAAATTTTCAGGATTGAATGCAGAGGGATTGGATAGAGGAAATCCACCTCACCGCTTCCAGTCCTGCTGCTGCTGCTGCTGCCTGGAAGACCACCTACTCTCTCTCTGTCTGCTATTCCAACCCATACACCCCTGTGCCAGTTACACTGGATATTGGGGACCCTATGATTCCCTCCTCTGGCCTGTCCCTAGTGCAAGTTCCATGCCAGCCTGTGAGGGATTAGTGCAGGAACACTTTCCACAGCATATAAAGGGTGCACACCAGTTTTGTCCGTTCATTTCATCTGCAGCCCCTCGGTGCAGACCACACCCAGGGCTTATGTGGTACTGAGGGCCAGTCCTGGCCACTGTGCTGAGATTTGGTGGTGTGGCTGAATTATTTTATTACTTTGTCAACAAACTGAATTTTTATACTTTAACCTTAAAGGCACAGTAGGTAAAAAGTATCCTTTTTCTAATGGTATTGTGGTGATCCCACATGTACATACACACAGAATACTCGTTGTTGTGGAAATCCCACACACCTCACTATGGTCTCTCTAAGCTATGCCATTGATATAATAAGGGAATAGCTGCCTGGGCAATGCCTCATGCATAACAGGGTTCCCCCCATGGGCACAAAGCTGATGGAGCAGCCCTCCTGTATAGCCCCAGCACAGGGGTATTTCCTGTGTATGTCAGGAGAGGGAGGAGTGTGGGGCTGCTCTGAGTTGCACCACGGGCCAGGTAGGTCCCCAGCATTAGGAGGGTGCAAAGGTAGAATAAAGCTGCCTGTGTCCTCCCCCTGCCTGTGTTGTCTGGCTGGATTGCAAGGTGCCAAATTAGCCCACAGTGTGCAGCACTTTTCCATCTACCTTTCAGAATTCCTTTTCATTAAAAACATAGAGACTGACCGTTAGAGGAGCTAAGTGCCCCCAGGACCTTGAGAGCCCAGCATCTCTGAAAATCAGGTGTGCCGTCAGGATAAAGTGTTTAGACATACTCCAGTATAGCTTTGTTAGATGACCTGCAGTCGTCTTTGTACAGCATGTATATATAAGAGCATTCTTAAGTACCCAGAAATGCAAAAGTATATTTCTAGTTAATTCAGAGGAGCATGCAACAAAAATAGCCTATGTCAAATACTGTTTGTATATTATTTCCTAATGTGTCCAATGCATTTATTTTTTATGTGAGCACATTGATATGTCACATCTTGCAAAATGCAAAAACATATTAGGGACAACAGAGACTGTGGAAGTTCTCTCACTAACCTCCTTGCTGGCTTATGATGAAAAGGGCTCAGTAGACTGTAACGCTGGCCCTAGAAAGAGGGGGGCTACATGGAGGGTCGCAGTGAGCCTCTGAGGCTACCATAAACCGCCTGGAAGCGCGGGACCCACGGGGACAAGGTCGGAGCTCTGCCACACCTGTTACCAAATCCAGCCTCCCTGAAGAGGCAACTCCTGCTCTCCCTTCTTTCTCTTAGCCTCCAACAGGGAGTGCTAATCAAACTGCCATAAGAGATCAGTACAAGGGTCCATCTAGTCTGGTATTCTATATCCAACAATGGCCAATGCCATTTCAGGTAGGAGGTGGTCCTGGCTGAGCAAGGGCTGGTGCGGATTGATGATCAATGCCTCCCCCACACCCACAGTAACTGGACTTTTGGCACTGGTCAGTACATCTGACCAGACTGTCAGGTCCCCTTTCTGACTGAACTTTCCAGTAGAAAACTGGACACCTGGCAACCCTAGATGGCAATAAAAGAGGAAGAGGAGACGAACATATTTTTCTCTAAAATTTTAGGAAATGTCTTAAGACTCTTGGTGTCCTGCAAATTTCCCAAAATGTATACAGACAAGGTGGGTAAGGTAATATCTCTTACTGGACCAACTTCTGCTGGTCAAAGAGACAAGCCTTTGAGCTACAGAGAGCTAGTTACCCTGCACTGTCTTACTGTCCTCATGGTTTAGTGCTTCATAGCCAGAAAAATAATGGCTTCCACAGCTTCTGAGGCCCACTCACTATTATAATCTGTATAATAAGTATTAGTTTAGCCTTTAGTATGGAAAGTTAATCTCCTAATAACCTTTCAAATCACTGAATACACTGTTTGGAAACAGCTATCATTCAGGAAACCTTTGCTGAAACCAGACATATAAGATATACAGCATTCTGTAATTAGTGTGCACCTTTTAGACTTGGCTAATTACCTCTTTTATCAATTAAAATGTTTTTCTCATTAGATAATATAGTCAAGAGAGAAAAGTGTAAGCTCAGTACTTCTAAAGCAGCTTAAAATTCAGCAAGATAATGTCACTGATTTGGTTAATTCCAGGTGAATATCAGGTTATTCAACCTAGGTGAATTTAATGGTTCTGGACAGGTTGTGAAATGAATGTCCCTGTAAATCATTTATAATTACAAACATAAAAATTAAAAATCTTTCTGAAGAGAAAGATAACATAATATTAATGATGGAGAGCAGTAATCTACAGATAGATGTGCTACTGCTTTAATCAAGGCCATTCTGATGACAAGCCTCTAAACCTCCTGGGGACTGTACTGGAACTAAGAGGCCAGGGCCTCGAATCTGCATCATTTTTAATGACTCTACTTGATTAAACCAATAGAGGTTTCCAGTATACTTCCCATAGTAGCACGGAATTTTTTCTTAAGATTTTTTTTCTTCTCTCAGATATATTTCAGCCTACAGTTTGGTTTTTGGATGGCCCATTCCCATTTTCATCCTTCCGACTTGTTTTCTGTTAGACCTAGTCTGAGAAGATTTGCTTGTGTATGTATTCAGGGCCAAAGCCAAGGTTTTGATGGTTGCAAATCAAGAATTTCAGATTGTAAAACCTTTGTGCAGAGCTTAGCACAATGGGGCCCTAACCTATGAATGGGGCCTCTAGTCACAACTACAATAGCAAAAAGAAAAGGAGTACTTGTGGCACCTTAGAAACTAACCAATTTATTTGAGCATAAGCTTTCATGAGCTACAGCTCACTTCATCGGATGCATACTGTGGAAAGTATAGAAGATCTTTTTATACACACAAAGCATGAAAAAAATGGGTGTTTACCACTACAAAAGGTTTTCTCTCCCTCCACCCCACTCTCCTGCTGGTAATAGCTTATCTAAAGTGATCACTCTCCTTACAATGTGTATGATAATCCAGGTGGGCCATTTCCAGCACAAATCCAGGGTTTAACAAGAACGTCTGGGGGTGGGGGGTAGGAAAAAACAAGGGGAAATAGATTACCTTGCATAATGACTTAGCCACTCCCAGTCTCTATTCAAGGCTAAGTTAATTGTATCCAATTTGCAAATGAATTCCAATTCAACAGTCTCTCGCTGGAGTCTGGTTTTGAAGTTTTTTTGTTGTAATATCGCAACTTTCATGTCTGTAATCGCGTGACCAGAGAGATTGAAGTGTTCTCCGACTGGTTTATGAATGTTATAATTCTTGACATCTGATTTGTGTCCATTTATTCTTTTACGTAGAGACTGTCCAGTTTGATCAATGTACATGGCAGAGGGGCATTGCTGGCACATGATGGCATATATCACATTGGTGGATGTGCAGGTGAACGAGCCTCTGATAGTGTGGCTGATGTTATTAGGCCCTGTGATGGTGTCCCCTGAATAGATATGTGGGCACAGTTGGCAACGGGCTTTGTTGCAAGGATAGGTTCCTGGGTTAGTGGTTCTGTTGTGTGGTATGTGGTTGCTGGTGAGTATTTGCTTCAGGTTGGGGGGCTGTCTGTAGGCAAGGACTGGCCTGTCTCCCAAGATTTGTGAGAGTGTTGGGTCATCCTTCAGGATAGGTTGTAGATCCTTAATAATGCATTGGAGGGGTTTTAGTTGGGGGCTGAAGGTGACGGCTAGTGGCGTTCTGTTATTTTCTTTGTTAGGCCTGTCCTGTAGTAGGTGACTTCTGGGAACTCTTCTGGCTCTATCAATCTGTTTCTTCACTTCTGCAGGTGGGTATTGTAGTTGTAAGAATGCTTGATAGAGATCCTGTGGGTGTTTGTCTCTGTCTGAGGGGTTGGAGCAAATGCGGTTGTATCGCAGAGCTTGGCTGTAGACAATGGATCATGTGGTGTGGTCAGGGTGAAAGCTGGAGGCATGTAGGTAGGAATAGCGGTCAGTAGGTTTCCGGTATAGGGTGGTGTTTATGTGACCATCGTTTATTAGCACTGTAGTGTCCAGGAAGTGGATCTCTTGTGTGGACTGGACCAGGCTGAGGTTGATGGTGGGATGGAAATTGTTGAAATCATGGTGGTATTCCTCAAGGGCTTCTTTTCCATGGGTTCAGATGATGAAGATGTCATCAATATAGCGCAAGTAGAGTAGGGGCGTTAGGGGACGAGAGCTGAGGAAGCATTGTTCTAAGTCAGCCATAAAAATGTTGGCATACTGTGGGGCCATGCGGGTACCCATAGCAGTGCCACTGATTTGAAGGTATACATTGTCCCCAAATGTAAAATAGTTATGGGTAAGGACAAAGTCACAAAGTTCAGCCACCAGGTTAGCCGTGACATTATCGGGGATAGTGTTCTTGACGGCTTGTAGTCCATCTTTGTGTGGAATGTTGGTGTAGAGGGCTTCTACATCCATAGTGGCCAGGATGGTGTTATCAGGAAGATCACCGAAGGATTGTAGTTTCCTCAGGAAGTGAGTGGTGTCTCGAAGGTAGCTGGGAGTGCTGGTAGCGTAGGGCCTGAGGACGGAGTCTACATAGCCAGACAATCCTGCTGTCAGGGTGCCAATGCCTGAGATGATGGGACGCCCAGGATTTCCAGGTTTATGGATCTTGGGTAGTAGATAGAATATCCCAGTTTGGGGTTCCAGGGGTGTGTCTGTGCGGATTTGATCTTGTGCTTTTTCAGGGAGTTTCTTGAGCAAATGCTGTAGTTTCTTTTGGTAACTCTCAGTGGGATCAGAGGGTAATGGCTTGTAGAAAGTGGTGTTGGAGAGCTGCCGAGCAGCCTCTTGTTCATATTCTGATAAATAAATGATCAACAACAATGCACTTTTCAAAATGGTTAAAAACCCAAATTAATAAACAATATGGACAAAATCCTGCCCTTTCCTCATTGACTGGAGAACTAGAATGGTTCCACCACGCAAGTTGGGTGTGTATAATTTTGTGCTGGGGGTTTCTCCCTCAAAACAATTAGGCACACACTTCCTCAGGACCTCCCTGCAGCACTACACAGGCAGTGGGACCAGCATGGGACAGGGACAGAGCATATGCTGCCTGTGCTTCCTCCCATCCTTCCCCCTCATCGTCTGCAATGGGCATATTAGGCCAACAGTAGCTACTGAATCCTCAGGTCTCCCTAAGCAGCAACAGTTTCACATACAACTATGTGAGGAAAGATTTCTCCTCACCTTCTTACGGCCCCCTATGGAGCTACTCTGCATTCAGCCCATCCATTCACTGAGGGCTAATGATTTGGACCTATATGCCCAGAATTTATTTATATATATATATAATTTGCCAAGACCTGTGGTTCAAGATTGTTTTTCCTTTGCTTAGCTTTTCCCCCAAGGACTCCACAGATAGCAAAAGCAGGACTGGAAAATTACTCTGTGCTCTTGTTTTAGGTATCTGACATCAACTTTTGAAAGGAAAACCGAGTCCTACACACAGCATTTGTCAGGCGAGTACAGGGTGAACTGATTTTCAATTTTTTTTAATCTAATTGCATTTGTAATTTTAAAAAAGATATTGCATATTTGGGTATTTTAAACAAGTTTCTATTTTTCCCTTTGTTTTTAAACAAAAGCTTTCAGGCATATCAGAGATGGGCCAAAACAGAACCATACAATCTAAAGCCCTTGGAATTTTGGAATCAGAGATGGTTCAGATTTGAATCTCAGGATCTAGTTTTGGTTGCTGTTTGAAACCAAGATCAGAAGAGGCTTAGTTTTCAAGCCTACTTTGGCTGAGGCTGAAATCTTGCAACAAAAGCTGCTTTCATCATATTTAGGCTCAAGATGACAAAAATATTGTATATGGAATTATATAGTTAGACTTTTACATGCCATCTTTTGTGCCTGTAATTATTTGTGACCACAGAATTCGGTACGCAGTTGACTGCGGGCAGTGGTGCAAGTAGAATTCATTTCTTACCGGTTCGCTGCACTCATGGGAGGGACAAAGCTGGGGGGCACCAGCTGAAGGGGGGACACGTGACCTCCCCATGTGACTCCTCCGTGCCCTGTCCCCAGTCTGGGGCCCCCATGCTCTCCCTGTCCCCTCCCCATGATCCATCTCACATTACCTGGGGGGGAGGGGCTCTGTCCTCCTCCCGCTGAGCAGGAGACGTCTGAACCGCTGGGCTCTCCGGAACCACAGTGCCGAAAGGAGCAGAACGTGGGGCTGCTGGGCAGCCCATGCTGGCAGCTCCTCCAGCATGGCTGTACCACCCCCAGCCCTTCCATGCCCCCAGCCCTTCCAGGAGGCCCCACGCTCCGCTCCTCCTGTGTCTTTCCGGTACAGACTACCGGCTATAAATATCTTACTGGTATGGTGGACTGGACCAGACTGCCCTACTTGCACCACTGACTGTGGGCTCAACACTGGAAGATTAATTTTTAAAATTTGGCTGCTAGGCCAAAATTTTCAGAAGTGGACACTGGCTTTGGTTGCCTCAGATTCCAAAAAACCAACTTGGAGCACCTTTGGATTGATTTTTCAGAAGTGCTGAGCATCTGCAGCTCCTATTGACTTCAACCAGAAACGTGGGGAGTCAGCACTTCTAAAAACTAGGCCCAAGATGTTCAAGTTGGGCACCCAAAAATTAGTGTTGCTTTTTAAAAAATGTGGAAAAAGCTGACTTCTTGGTCTAGTAAAATTAAAAAAACAAACAAAACCCGACAACTTCTTCCCACCCATCATAAAACAGAGGTATTGGAATATTTATATTGCATCATATTAATAGCATATCAGTTGGTGCTTTCCCCCCATACAATACTAAAGTGTAGTCACGTTAGCACATTTCATTGTATGTTAGTAAAAATGAATGTTAATATGACCTGATACTAATTTGCCATGACAGAAAATTCCTAATACGATAAAACTTTCATATCCTATTAGGAGGAAAAAGTCTGTTCCTGCCTGTTCCAGGTCACTTTCAATGTTGCCTTTGAGCATAAAGTAATGGGAAGCATTTGTCTGGCTGTGTAAAGGGTCCCTAATATAGTTCAATGGCAAAATGAAAATGATATTCAAGTGCACCATATCTTTTTATGTGCAATTTAGTCCAATATAAGAACATGACAAATGCAATATATCAATTAGACTTCATTTAAAGGAGGCTTCATTTTATTTTAAAAACAAAGGACCCAGTCCAGCAGCAAATATCTGTGGCCATTTGGGTAGTGCAAATGGCAGAAGGCAGAGGAGGAGTACATGTGTGTCGAGAGGCCATCTCCTCCCCTTTGCTGCCCTTTTATTTAGGTCTTTGCTTTGTTTTTTCAAACAAAAGCAAGCTGGAGGATAAATTTTGGGGCCAAAATGGCTCCCTTCCTCCTCTCCAAAAGAGAATGGTCAGCCAGGGAGAGTATGTTCAAGCAGTGGTTCCTTTTTAAAAGTTTTCCTAGTTTACAAGCTGCCATCTTATTTATTCTCCAGTGTCTGAAATTGGCCGGTCAGAATGGGGAAAACAATGGAATGTCTAGAAAGGGACAACATCCACCTCAGAATAGAAAGTAGCCATCTTCAAGTTGTGAAACCCAGGAAACTTTCATTGGCCAAGAACCATGGAGGCTTATGTTGGCTGGTTTGAGCGTTATGGGTCAGATTCTCAGCTGCTGTAAGTCAATATTGTTCCATTGACTACCGTTACAACAGCTGAGGATATGACCCTGTGTTTTAAACATCTGGTATATATGTACTTGTTTAGAATTGGGTTTGATAGGTGATTCTCCAGTTCTTTAAGGCTAAAGGGTAGGAATAAATGGTCCGTTCTCAGAATGGAGAGAGGTAAATAGTGGTGTCCCCCAGGGATCTGTACTGGGCCCAGTCCAATTTACCATATTCACAAACTATCTAGAAAAAGGGGTAAACAGTGAGGTGGCCACATTTGCAGATGATACAAAACTACTCAAGATAGTTAAGTCCCAGGCAGACTGTGAAGAGCTACAGAAGGATCTCACAAAACTGCGTGACTGGGCAACAAAATGGCAGATGAAATTTCATGTTGATAAAAGCAAAGTAATGGACTTTGGAAAACCTAATCCTAACTACACATGTACAATGATGGGGTCTAAATTAGCTGTTACCACTCACAAAAGAGATCTTGGCGTCATTGTGGATAGTTCTCTGAAATCATCCACTCAATGTGCAGCGGCAGTCAAAAAAGCAAACAGAATGTTGGGAATCATCAAGAAAGGGATAGATAATAAGACAGAAAATATCGTATTTCCTCTATATAAATCCATGTTACGCCCACACCTTGAATACTGCGTGCAGATGTGGTCACCCCATCTCAAAAAAGATATATTGGAATTGGAAAAGCTTCAGAAAAGGGCAACAAAAATGATTAGGGGTATAGAATGGCTTCCATATGAGGAGAGATTAATAAGACTAGGACTTTTCAGCTTGGAAAAGAGGTGACTAAGGGGTGATATGATAGAGATCTATAAAATCATGAGTGGTATAGAGAAAGTAAATAAGTGTTATTTATGCCGTCTCATAATATAAGAACAAGGGGCCACCAAATTAAATTAATAGGTAGCAGGTTTAAAACACAAGAAAGTATTTTTTCATGCAACACACTGTCAACCTCTGGAACTCCTTGCCAGAGGCTGTTGTGAAGGCCAATACTATAACAGGGTTCAAAAGGGAGCTAGATAGATTCATGGAAGACAGGTCCATCAATGGCTATTAGCCAGGATGGGCAGGAATGGTGTCCCTAGTCTCTGTTTGCCAGAAGCTGGGATTGGGTGACAGGGCATGGATCACTGATGATAACCTGTCTGGTCATTCCCTTTGGGACACCTGCCATTGGCCACTGTCAGAGGACAGGATACTGGGCTTGATGAACCTTTGGTCTGACCCAGTCTGGCCGTTCTTATGTTCAAGTAGTAGGGTTCATATAAACATCATACAAATAATAATGTTTCCATATCCTTCTTGGGTATTTCCTGCTTGGGCAAAATTTGTTTCTTTTGCAAACAGAACCCTTTGATAGAAACAAATTAAAAGGTGTTCACATGCATTACTATGCATTTTAAAAGGTGGCGATGCAAAGGCTTTCTTCAATCTGTAGAAAAGTAGCAGACAGACAGACTTACCTCCTTTGTTCCTTATAACCCAAATGAACACTTGTCAGCAAGTGTAAAATCAGCAGAGCTCAATTTAAATCAATGGAGCTACACCGATTTACACCAGCTGATGATCTCTTTTTCTCTGATGTATTTTATATCATCCCTGGAATGCATCAGCAGTTATGTCTTCAGATAATCTGAAGAGCTGCAGACAATGAGTTTCACTACGTAGTTTGCATAATTTACAGAAATTTTGTAGTTACCTTTATGCAAGAAAATTTTTTCACTGACATACTACCCACATTCTATAATTGTATAAAGTGAAACAGGTTAGAAAGTCAAATGTTTTTCTTTGTTTCTTACAGTGTGTGTGATAGGAACAGAGAACCAAATGTATTCCTTGTGTAACTCCACCAAAGACAACCAATTTGCACTAGTGGTGCATACAACTTGGAGAACGCACCAAGAGTAAAACATAATTAATTACAATGCATTTTTTAACTTTGGGTGAAGGGTTTGGTTAATAAATCCATTACACATTGAATACGTTTTTTAAAAAACCCATCAAGTCAGTCTGCCTCATTGGTGTTCCATAAAAGGGGGGGAAAATGACTGGGTTTAAAAAAAAGTACAATTTTAACAATTATTGCTTGTGAAATATTACAAGTGCAAATATAGGTACTGTAATGCTATTTTTGATATATCAGCAAATTACACTGAGTCCCTACTGTGACACTCTTATCAAGGTAAGAATTATCCTGTTGTGAGTGTCAATCCCATGGGAAAATGAGGCAGCACAAATGGCTGTGATGCTTCAGCAATTAGCTACCTCAAGAGTGCAAACGTTCTTATTTAAAAGATACTTATGGAATGTTCAACCTGTAAACATCTAGAACACTTACCTCCTGTTTGGTCTTTTTAAGCAATTAGGTTTCCAGAGGATCATCTTATGTAACAAGAATTTCTTCCTTATTTTGCCACCCATTTTCCTTTTTAATCATGAGAAAATCCCTTTCTGCTATTAAAAGACACTCAATGAAAAAATGCAGTTATTACAAATGGTCCAGTTTTCATGAGTACAAATACCTTAATGCCATAGGACAATCATGTGATGTGCTGAAGGATTATATAACTTCACATCAAGCAAACAAAAATTACAAGTTTCAATCACCTTTGGGAACAAGTGATTTTTCTCTTTGAAGTTCTTAATGATTAGGAATTATAGGGGAGGAACAGAAATAAGTAGCATTACAACTCATTGCAAATCTTCTGTGTTTGGTCTGGATTCAGACACAGTCTAGCCTGAAAGAGATCCAGGTCCAGACAGTTGAATGAGGTTTGAGGCCAACAAAAGCTACAATACTGTATGAAGACAGAGGTTGGTGCAGGCAACAAAGATAATGGTATTCTCCATTCAAGCACTGCTTAGTCCTTAACTTACCCATTGTCAACATTACAATTGCAAGGGTTCTCTGACCACAATACCAAGGTTATAAAACTGTAACAGATTTCTCTTTGACACCATTATGGTTCTGAAACAGAAGGGCATAGTATTCTTCCATTGGCATTATATTTGCTCTGTGGCTGTTTGGATAAAATGGGGCAAATTCATCCCATAGTGCAACTCTGACTTCCTTGACCTCCAAAAATATGGGACCAAATCCTTACCTAGTGCTAAATCAGCACTGCACCATTGACTCAATGGAGCTATTCCTGTCTACAACAGCTGAGAACCTGAATCAGAGATTAAAAATGGAACGGAGAATGAACTTTTAATAATAGTATTCTTTGAAACAGCATTATACCTGAGAGTCAAGTAATTTTAAGTAGAGCAAGAAACATGTAGGGGTGTGGTTAATGTCCATTGTAGTAGTAGGTCTTATAATAAAGTTACTGGAAAACTGTTTGAAAACCAAAACTATATTCATAAGAATAAAAATATTGAGAAAATATGCCTAGAACAGACTGTATTTCTTCCTGGTAGTCTTTTAATTATTTTAAAATAATTGTGCTAGTAACATATAAGACATCACAGAATGAAATCTCTATTATTATTAAAAAAAATAGCTTTCTGATTCATCTTATATGTGCCTTTTATGATTCCCAGGCTGCTGACAATGACTAAGTCACATGGGACAAGTTATAATCAAGACATATATGTTGCAAATGTCTCCTGCCTAGCTTCTCAGATGATGGCCCTCTCTATATCTTCTGCATTAGTCAGAGGGCAGAATTCTGTTTTGGAGCAGTGACCAGCTCTCGAAGCCAATTAACTAAACCTGCTCTCCACAAGAAACAAAGATCACTGCTGAAATCTGTAAAACTAAAAAAAGAAACAGGATTAGGATATCAGTATAAAATCAGGGTCATCCTAGATTTTCGCTGGCAGAAATTTTTTTTATTGGCCATATTTTTATTGCTTAATAAATAAAGGTTTACTGCCACTTCCGAGAAAATGCTCCTGACCAGATTATCTCCAGTCCTCCTCATATTGCTTGACGCTTCTCTTTCTGCTATGCTGCGTATCCTCAAATTGCACCTTCCTCTGTGCTATTCTGATGTAGGAATCTCTCTCTTTTTTAAATGAGAAAGGCATCAAAAGAAGGGAAAAAATCCACATGTATCATGGGGCTAATACTAGCCAACTTAATGATACTCCAATACTGGAAGCTGAAGTAATGCCAACAGTAAGAAATTGGCCAAATCCTTAACAGAAGCAATCTCATATGAGAAAATCATACGCAGTTACAAAACAGGAAGGACAAAAATGAGAGCATTTGGTGGGGGGAGCACTACTTACTAATTCTGTTTTTCATATGTAGTGTTTCCCTTCCTTTAATCTCCCTCTTTCTTTTTTCCTCAATTTATCTCTTCTTGCCACCCTTCCATGAAACGCATATCGTTAGTGCATATGAAACAAATATATATAGGAAAAAAACCTAATAAGATTAAAATATTTTTGCGTCTGTCTCTCATTCTTTAAACTGGCTGCCTCTCCATGATATGTTCCCTTTCAGTGAAAAATATTAGAATAAAATAGGATTATTTCCTTTGTGAGCCATGTCATATATGGAACTGTAAATACTATGCAGAGTTTCTGTAGTCAATTATAATGAACCTCCTTCAGGGTGAGGACACTGAAAGCTGATTTTAAGGATATCAGAAACTCAGGTTGTTTTAATAAGGCTCATACTTCTCTTCCGATGAAAATGACTATCTGAAAATGAGGGCATTAAGTACTGCTTCCAAAGCTAGCCATTATCATTTGAAGTATTAATGGAGACTTTATACTAATAGAAAGCTAAGAATTTAGTTCAGATCTCTAATGCATACAAGATAAATTATATACAGCAGTCTCCCGTAAAACTTTCCAATTGTCTTAGTTAACTAAATAATGCAATGTTTGAATTGCTGTATCCCTACTAAATATGGAGATGTAAAAGGAATATTGTGAAATAATCTATCTAATTACCTAGGGACTAATTAGAAGGTTTTTAAGGTAAACACTCAATGATACAAAACTGTGAAAAAAATACTTACAAGAGGAATGACTTCTGTACCAATCTGAATAATCAGAGATGTAGATGTAGCTGGACTAAGGCTATTTAAGATAGAAAAATTACAATGACAGAAATGGAATAATGTTTTGGCATCATATGTTCCCTGCAAATTTATGCTGGGATAGTGCTTCCTGTTACAGTATATCTGCTCCTTATCTGGAAATACTAGAGCAGGAAAATATTCCCAAAGCAACTCTAGTGGATAAGGAAAAAGAAACAATAAAATATATAACCCTTTTCAATATTTATTACTGATAAAGGCTGGTGAGAAATGTAATGAATGACTCAGATAATTGCATCATTACCTCCAGAAACCAGATAAGGGAACTGTACAGAGAAAAATGACACACTTGTTATTGTTAAGATTCATGGTGCATAATATGGAACTAGCATAAAAATTCCTGCAGCATAACAATAGGATATTGCCTTGTCTTACTCTGTAACTGATCAGAACACATCTAGGTCTAAGATGCCCTTCATCTACAAAGAATGGGACCCATCATTCTCCATCCATGCATTAGCGATCTGTTAATCCTAAAAGGCTCGTTCTTGCTCCTCTACTCCAGGGAGGCACACTGTACATGATAGCTCCGTCCTCTGATCTATACTTCAGGCTATTACTGTCAATCTAATGTTAAAACTATGCCAGTTTAATCCCCACCAAGGACAATGAGTATAATTAATGATGTTATGTGCTGTGTCTCTGAGTGTGAATATGAGTGTGGGGACAAATAGCTGTGCAACAACTAGTGAGTGTGTTAGTATTAATAATACTTAGTTCCTATATAGTGTTTTTCAAACACACTCTACTACTTACAACATTCCTGTGCTGTAGGTAATTTAGTATTATCCAATTTTACACACAGAGAAACTAACAGAGTTGAAGTCATTTACCCAAGGCCACTCAGTGAGTTAGAAGCAGAGCTATCAGGAATGCCTGAGAAACTTTCAAGATTTCAAAAATTGTCCTGTTCCACATTGAAAGGTCTTGGCTTCCTCCCAAAGTTTTTCATTAGAAAACAAAGAGAGACCAGAATGCCTAAATTCTTGTGGGTTACGACACTCAGGTAGAATGTAGGAGACCCAGGTTCAAATCCCTGCTCTACCATTCTCCCACATCCCAGGTGAGTGCCCTAAGCACAATAGCTATTTTGGGGTGGTCTCTGTCAATCTCTCCTGTTGGAGCTGTTCCACTTTGTATAAATAATGAAATATTCATTAGAGTAGGGACTTGAACCGGGGTCTCCCACATCCTAGGTGAGTGTCCTAACCATTGGGCTATAGGGTGGGAAAGGGGGAGACTCTCAGCATTTTCTGATAAAAAAACTGTTTGGTTGAGAAGTTCCCGACGAATTTTATTAGTAACTTCCAAATGGCCCACTCAGGATCAAGCGCCCTGTTGTACTAGATGTACAACCACAGAAAGAGACAGTCCCTATCCAGAGGGCCTTGCCATATAAGAAGAAAAAACATACAAAAATGGAGAAAGGGAAATAACATTAGCAAACTGATCCATGATGATATGCACACATCTGGTTAGTCCCAGTCTGGTTTTGATCGAATACATGACTCACAGAATTCCCATTTTTGTTATGAGACCCCATACTTAGCTGCCACTGCCTCTATTTTTATTATGTTATTAATTCAAATGCAATGTAGCAAGTTTGCTATTTTAAACATTTTCTTTTTAAATTTCATTTATTAATCATCGTGCAATTTTAAATGTTAACTTACCTTTGTGCATAGAAGTATGTACACACACACAAAAATCAGCCTACACCACTGTATTTCAAATTGCCTGTCACAGTGAAATCTTGCCTCCCTGCCTGACCCTCACATTCTCTCTCTGCTTTAAAAAATATTGAACTTTGACATTTTTATCACAAAGAATATGAACATATTAAAATCAATTTGATTAGTTCTCTGAAGTGCAATATTCGTGGTTTTTAAGTTCTTGTGGTACTGATATTCTATGCATTCTTCCACATGTGTGAGACCATTATTTGTATTTCAGGATCATTGTGATACTTCCCTTTTGGACTTCCATGTGTTGTCCGTGTAAGTTAAGGAGATAGCTGGAATACAATCATAGTTTCAGACAGGTAAGAACCAGAATTTTCTCCTGTGGGCTTTCACAATAATTATAAAAAAACATATCTACTGGTAATTGAGCTATGATTGTAATATGGCTGTCCTGTGTGGTGGAGAATATTATCTATTATTTATGACAGGAGCCCCAATCTCAGACCAGGATCCCCACTGTGCTAGGTGTTGTACAACAACAGAACAAAGAGTAGTGATCCGTCATCCTCGAGGAAACAGTAAAATTGCATCGGTTCTTCTCCTCCTCCTCCAGGGTAAAACATACTCCTGAAATACCCGTCCCATATGTTAGAACACCAAATACCAAGTTTAACTGTAGTAAGATACACAATACAATGTAGTTGTATATAAGTCTTTCAAACACAATATCAAAAAATGCTGCAGAGTGAGGGTATGTCAGCACTTAACTTCAGTGCAGACACTCACTACAGCGATGGGAAGGGTTCTCCCATTGCCATAGTTAATCCACCTCCCCGAGAGGTGGTAGCTAGGTCAACCGAAGAATTCTTCCATCAACCTAGCACTACCTACACCAGGGATTAGATCGGCATAGCGAAATCTCTCGGGTGTGTGAATTTTTCACACCCCTGAGAGATGTAGCTATGCCAATGTAAGTTTTCAGTGTAGGCCAGCCCTAAGAGCCAATCATAAACAAGAAAAAAATAAGCTTTTAAGATGTGAATTAAAAAATGAGAGAACAGCAGTGGATCCTGTTGCAGGAGCAGGGGGCAATATGGAAAGGGAAGAATTCCAGAGACATGGGGCCACAGAAAGGAAAGAGTAGCCTCTGCCCACTCAGAGGAGTGAAGTAAGCAGATGAAGGAGCAGATGGGAATTAGGTTAGAGGTGCCACCGGCACAGAACTTTGAAAATCACGATGGATGTTTTGAATGAGATTTGGAGATGTACAGATTGATGTGAAGCCATTATATCAAGCGGGAGGAGAATGTGACCACAACATATTGCACTTGGGAAGTTCAGGAAGACAAGAGGAAGTGAGGATCCATCACCAAAATGTAGCCATCTGTGGGGAGGAAATGTGACAGCTATTTAACAGCACCCAGCAACACAAAACAAAATAATGGAGAACAGTGTATTCATTTTGAACTGCTTGGGAATTTAAGAAGGCCAATTTAAGCTTGATGTTTTCACATAAGCATCAAATTCTAAGTAACAGCGGAACAGGCTCACAAGTTTCTTTGAAGTGAGAATCCTCTTTCTTTGTTGCAGCAAAACAGAAATTTCTCCTACCTGTAAAATAAGGTTCTGTAAATTCCTCCCAACCAATCAGCAATGGAGGAGTTACCCTAGGCTACAATTCCTGCGAATTCTGGCATTTTCTGCTTTCACATTGGAACATTCAGCCAAATTGGAGAGTCAAGAGTAAAAGGCTTTATAAAAGAAGTTTCGCTGTCAGTATTTCTGGTATGAATCTGGAAGAACAGATCTATTACCTAACACGCGACTATTGGAGCCAGGCCTTCAAGTATGGCCCAGAGACTTAGCTTCCGGTTTCTTCCTATCATACACCTTGCTGCTGAAAGAGTTTTGGGGGGAGGGGACTGCATGAAGTTTCCATGTCTGCTTACACACACTCAACCAGCTTCTTCTGCAGCTCTGAAGTTCAGTCCAGAACTGAGAGAGATTCTGACCTGCACTGGGGAGAGTTCACTAAGCACAATTCTGCCTGGCAATGTCCTTTGTCAGCCTTCATTTTGCTTCTCTCGCTCTCCAGAATGCCCAAGGGTCATGGAAAGTCCCTATGGCAACTGCTGCTGGAAACTCTTCCTCCCAGCGCCCCAAGGAACAAGGACCAAGCTTGCTGTGTGTAAGATGAAAAAGGAAATAGTCCTTGGAGCAGATGGCAGTCAGTAAAGAGGGTAAAAACAACCTTTCAAGGCAATTTCCCCCAAAGCATGATTCCACAGGGCTTCAAAGTCATGGTCAGCCACTTGAAAAACCTAACCTTAAGACCTTACCAGACAAAATTCAAACTTCAGGGTTTAGGTATCACTGAGATAAACATGATATAAAAACCAAAAAGAAAAAAAAAACATTTTTTTCAAGTACTTTAGAAATATACAGTAAAAAGCAGCAGCCCAATCCAATCTCTGGAAATGAAGTCAACTTCATAACAACAAGATTTTCAACTTCCTTAGTTCAGTCCATGGAAAGCAATTTTGCCACAGACCCAGAAGTATTCTGTTTCTCTGCTTCTCTTCCATAATTCACTCAAAGCCATAATTTCTTGGTGTCAAGCAGTATCTTTAAGCCCTAATGGGTATGATAACACTGTAATAGATTATAGCATCAAGCTAAATTGAACTGTTTATTTCATGAATAATTTTTTAGAGTAAGATCTAGTAGTATTAAAAGATAATTTATGACCAAGTATTTACTCAGTAATGTATTACACTGAGTTCCCAGCAGCTGCGAACTGCTAAGTACCATCATCAACAGCCTCCCTGCTCAACCCACCAATTAAGATCACCCCAAAAGTGCTACATCAAAAAGAAGCAGGAATGACATCTCCTTTAAGTTGACCTTTAAATCTGAAGTTTACAAGGCTGTAGTAGAAATTTAACATCTTCGTTTATATAATCTTCTTCTGAATGACAAGACATGGTTTATCAGAAGAGCTGAACAAGCTGAAGGACAGGACAAAGCTGTGAGCCTGTAGCAAAACATTCAAATCCTAGACGTCTAACAAGTTCCCATGGACAGGTTATAAGTCACAAAAAATGCAATTACTATTGAGCTCTGCAGGGCTTCCGTCTCTATGGCCAAGGACATGTACTTTATCTAAGAATCGCCTGCTGCTCTTAACATACTGTAGTGGCTCAGTGTGGGCGTCCTCCTACTCTGGGTCCTCGGGAAGCCACCCCGCCTCACTATGTTACTGATACGTCGGCCACCGTGGGGAAACAAAGCAGTCTGCGCTCACAGCTGGGGCCCAGGCCTGTGTTCAGACTGAGCGGCAAACAAAGAGTCAATTAGCCCAGGCCCTGGATCAAGGCAGGGCAGCAAAGAGTCTGAGGCTCATGCTTCTGGTCTGAGGAAAGGGAGACTGCCACCCCCCGGATTGCGGTGGCAGGGGGGACGCAGGCCCATCTGCTCCACTGCGTCCCGGCCCAGGGCCCTGAGAGTGACAAAGCACTTTGTCACTGTGTCAGCAGAGATCCACGCCGCAACACGCTGACTCACCCTTTGTCAACGTTGCGGCCAGACAGGGGTCTGCTACCCCTGGGCCACTTCCACACTCTCCTTCTTGGTGTACCTGTTGCTGTGAGGAGGGGTTGAGGTTGACGGCAGCTTCCAGGACTGCGAGCAAGTCCTTGGGGATCTGGTCCATTGGTGGTCTGGGCCAAGTCGTCCTCTCCCTTTGGGGTCAGGTCTGACAGCGGTCTGGGCTTCCTCCAGGTATCAATCAGCTAGCGGCCCCAGTGGCCCAGGCCAGTCCTCTGCTCCGTTGGCACCCTCCGCCGCTTCCTAGCTCAGAAGGCCACAGGAGGCATCTGGTCTCTCCGGTGGTTGCCTCCCTACTAAGCTTTCTGGGCCACCTTTTATACTTCCTGCTCCTCCCACCCACTTCCTGGGGGAGGGTGCAACTAGTCCCTAGTTCCACCCACCAGGGCTCAGTGTGGGGGTCCTCCACTCCGGGTCCTTGGGAGGCCACCCCGCCTCACTACACATACCTTTTTAAAAATATCCATCTAGATGTGGGGAAAATACATTTATAAATCTCAAACTGTTTGGACTGTTTATGCTATTTAGAAATAGAAAGTGACATAACATATTCCTGGTAGCAAGAAATGCTGCTCCCTTAGCTCGCTCAATGGAAGAGCATTTGATCAGAAGCTGCAGAGTCCAGTTCTAACCCCAACAGCATCACAGACAATTAACTTCAATCCATCAGGAACGTTGTGACGACCGTTGGACTCAGAATACTTTGGCTAAAGAAAATTTTCCCTCAACGCATTTTAACACACAGGACCTATCACATACAGTAACATCCCTTGACAACTGTGTGAAAAGACAGATTGAACCCCAGATATTCAAAATCCTGAAACTGCTCCATGGAATAGCTAATTAGAAATCAGAAAAAAAGTTTTTAAACATAGAGCAAGAGCTCAAATGTTTCACAGAGAGATATGCTAATATCTGAAGAAATGTATGCAAGCACCTAAACACGCATCAACATTCTATATTAAACTTCCACTAACTTTTAAATCTAAATCTCCGATGTGAAGCATTTTCTATTACTATTCTTCAGTGGAAAACACAAAGGCATTTTTGTCTCAGCTACTGCACTGATCACTCCCTTTGTTATTCAGCTGCCCAGAGGCCTTTGTAGGAAAGCTGAACAGGAGAGAAAGACAAAGCACTTTGCACCTACACCTGTCCCAAAGAGGCAAAGAGGTTTTTTTCCCTCCATGTTAGTTAACACATGGTAACTAACACATTAAAACGGTAACTGCCTTATCCACACGAAGATTTTTCCATGAGTTAGCTAACACATGGTAAAAATCCACCTGTTTTCCTAATGAGGATGCACACTAAGGCCACATCTACACTATCCGCCGGATTGGCGGATAGTGATCGATCCCCGATCCCTCTGCCATCGACTCCGGAACTCCACCATGGCGAGAGGCGGAAGCAGAGTCGACAGGGGAGCGGTGGCCATCGATCCCGCGCCGCGAGGATGTGAAGTAAGTGATTCTAAGTCTATCTAAGATATTCTCGTAGCTGAAGTTGCGTATCTTAGATCTCGCCCCCTCCCCCAGTGTAGACCAGGCCTAAGAGGAGAGAGGATGACGGGGGTTGCTGAGCAAAAAGCAAAACCAAACTGATGACAGAGCAGGGAGGAACATTCATTCTGTTCTGAGTTTTTCAGTGGCTGGACATTCCACACTTCATAAACCTGCAGACACGATGCTCCATACACTATTGGATTCTTCTGAGGCTGAATTATGGAGATTCAAATATGTTTTAAAAAAGACTTAAAGACATTAAAATATACATATTTAAGATTTGCTTTCCTTTCAATGATCATTATTTATAATAAGATTTCTAAGTATTATTTATAATTGCCTTTTTCAGTCCCCAATAGATAACACATTAATGAGGCAACTTGAGATCAGTGAGTAGGTTCCCCTTGAAACCTTCAAACCACATACAATATTGAGTTCCAATCCTTCAGCTGACTGCATGACGATCAGTGAAAAGGTGCACACCTGCACCAGTGAAAAACTGCATTAACTTTGGTCACCCGTTGGGCCACGTGCTGCCGATTGGGGGATCAGCATCTTATTAAGCTACTGAGAGAACAGGATGATGCAAAACAGAATAAGCATTTGTTTGGACCCAGGCCCCACATCCTCAAACCCAAACTGAAGGCCTGATTCAGCAACACTTACTCACATTGAGTAGTACGTATTCACATGAGTACTCCCACTGAAAGAAATTTGGTTTTCTAACTAGATCACTATCTTGTCCAGGGGAATTAAAGAGCTCACTTATGTGACAAACCTACTCTCTCAACAGATTAATAAAATCCCCAATTGATTTACATTTTATATGTGAGTCTAACCAAAAGTGTAAATTTGCTTACCTATCTTACTAAACAGTCTGGTTTACTAACCAGAAATTTGCATCTCGTTGAGTGTTTATTGTAATTCACAATTATAGCCTAAGTCCCTGCAAGTCTACTGAGTTTATTTTTTTTTGTCACATAGGTTTCAGTGCTCCTAATGAACTGTTAATAAGTTGTCAATTAGATATGTAAATTAGAGGAGAAAACATTGCTACACTGGGGATTTCAGCCATCAGTGGCCAGCCACTGGTACAGCTACACCGTGCAAAACCCTAGTGCAGACAGGCAAAGTGGCTGGAAGCTGTGATTTGCCCCAGTGCATTGCACCCTGATTTCAAGCAAGAGTAAGCTGCATCAGAGCAAATTAAAGGTTACAGTGGTTTTGTCTCTCTTCAGTAGGGATTTGCTCTTGTAGTGCAGTTAAACCAATGGCCATCACGCAATGGCGGAAATCTCTAGCTTAAACAAGTCTGTACTAAAAAAAAAACCCCACAAACAAAAAACACCACATCGCAAGATGCTTTACAAAATAAAGATACTTAATGTTATTAATATGCTACATTCTTCCTAAGTACGTGCCTGTCTTTCTAATCTTATCCAGATCTTTAAAGCACATGGTCAACACCATGGCCTATGAGCATTTCTTTGTCATATTTACTAAATCTAAATGCCATTCTTTATTCAAGGCTCGTAGTTACAAATGTGAATTAAAACCTTTGACAATATTGACATTGTAGGTTAAGGGCAAAATGTCCTTCTCTCCTACCAGCAGCCCAGCCTAAGTAGTTGGACTCATTGCGGGGAGGGTTGTGTGGCAAGAAGGAATCTTCCCCTCTCCCTTAACCATGGTGGATACATATAGCTGTGCCCTACTGCATTTTGAGCAATGGCTGGTTGATCTGCGTGGCAGTGGATCCAACAGCATGGCCACACAGAGAGGCACACAAAATATATTGAAAAAAAGTTAAGTTCAGCACCAAGGAAATAAGGTGCAGGTTAAAAAAGCCAAAATGGATGCTATTCCTGTCCACCAGTAATAGCCCTGTAAAGCCAGTGTAATTCTTTCTTAATCTAATGCATTTTGCTTGACTCGGTGTTCTTCCATATGATTCTGCAAGGAACAGGATTATGGCATTTGTTAGAGTAAGACTTACTGATTTACCTATAATTTGGATGTTGGTTAAATTGTCTTGGTTAGCCCACAAAATTAAATACACTCACAGTTCACTCACCATGAGGTAACTTTGCCACATACAAAAAATACAAGCGGAATAAAACAGTTGGAATATTAACTCACTTAATTTGTCTCTAACTATTGTAGCATGAACAAGATGGATTGTATCATATGCAGGTTCAGAACAGACTCATGTACTAATATGAAAAAAGTTACCTGGCTAGATTACAGAATTTGCTGTAAATGTTGATTTTAGGGGTGGGAGGAAAGGAGTGAGAGAGCGAGAAACAAGGCTTGATCTGAGTTAAATATAACACTCAACATTTATTTAGAAGATATCTGGCTTTCTTCCTCCTTTAGCACACCTTCATTTTAACATCTTGCTTTCCTCTACAGTGACATACTTCTTTGGGGACTTAAGCACATGCCTTTACTAAAATCTTCTCATTCTTTCACTGAAGGAATTCCCTCACAAGCATCCGACGGACCCATGTAGGGCAATGCACATGTGGCTAGGTGTTGTGTGGTTCATTTGCCTTCCTCTAAAGAACCCAGAAATATTGTCCAGGACTAGGAGACCAGTATCAAGGCACAAACTTTGAGTGAGAGTTATTTTAATGAATGTTTTTTATTTATTTTTAATGCACCCATCACTCTCTCTCTGGGCACATTAACACATCCAAATGATACGATATTCAATACTGTAAAAGGGAAACAAAAGAGGCTCCTTGTCTCACAGCCAGGTATTAAACATATCTCATCGCACCCCACTCTGTCCTCCAGGCAAATGCCTGAATAAACAGATCAACTTACACTGTGCCCTGAAGCTTAACAAATTTGGATTGTGTCAGATGAACAGGGCAAGGGAATTCCACAGTTGAGGACCCACTTCTGAGAACGCCCAGCTAGCTTCCTTTTGTTCAAATGTGAAGATCTCTAGGGAGAGCACATTAACTAATCTCAAATACCACCGCAGTGCACGCAGAGAGAGATGTGCCCTCTTTACTTAGGCTATGTCTACACTGCACACCTTATAGCAGCACAGCTGTGCCACTGTAAGGTACGCAGTGTAGCTGCTCTTTGTTAGCAGGAGAGAGCTCTCCCACAGACAAAATAAGTCCATCCCCAATGAGAGGGGGTAGCTTTGTCAGCAGGAGAGCGTCTCCCACTGACTAAATGCTGTCCACACCAGCACTTTTCGTCGGTAAAACTTTTGTCGGTCGGGGTTTGTTTTTTTCACACCCCTGACCAACAAAAGTTTTACCGACGAAGTGCAGTGTAGACAAAGCCTTAGACTTGGCAAAACCTAAAAAGGGAATGTATTTGTAGCAGCAATAAAAGGTTTCTTTTTAAATGCAATTTGGAGACCAATGAGCTCCTCTTGAACTAATGATCAAGGAAAATGCTACTGAAAGTAATACTAATGATTTGGACTGTGAAGATTGGTGATCAATTAAAAAAAGGGACATTCTGTAATGTAAAAATTAAGAATTTTTTAAAAATTAAGGAAAAATAAGAAACTCAGCAAGAACTGCAATCCCTTTAGTCAAGTTTTTATCATTTCTTAAATAGGCCATTGAGGTCAATAGCACAAATGAGTTTGAAAAACAGCAGGTCATAGAAAGATATTCAATATGGGTTTGTTAGGACAAGTGTCCACTTCTCAATGGATATTTCCTTTTGTCCGTAAGCAAACTCACATCAAGTCCTCTTATGGACAACTGGTTACAAAATAATGACCATACCTGTGAGGTTAAATGCAAAGAAAAACAACCAGAGAACCGTAACTATTTAAATGCCGCAGTGCTGAATAATAACGTTCATCAAACACACTTCTCCAATCTGGATACACCTTTGGGAATATAGGAATGAGAGATGAGAAAGAGCTATTTATCACTGAATCCACCTCACCTCTACCTCAAAGGGTAGAATATATCCCCACACAGGGAATGTATCAGAGAATCAGATATTCAGTTGATACTTGTTTTTAGCCAGAAATCCACAGAGGTTTTATAGAAAGTTCTGCAGCTGTGATACATGCTTGTGATTGTTAACCCTTCAAGTAACCTGCCTTTCTGTATTTTTAGGGGCTTTTGCTGAGTATACTGGCATTTGGTTGGGTTCAGTGGGAAAATTACAGGACAGAAATGCATGACTCTCCACTATATTCACCCTGAAAAGGGGAATTTCACTTTAAAAAGGGTGCCCCAAAGCCTTTACAAAAACCCCAAAATATCGATGTGTAAGGCAAGCCTAGACCAGGCTTTCAGTTCCGTCACTCCTTCCCATGCCCTCTCACTCTTCTGGGGGGATTTAATGATCTTAATAAGTGTGTTATTAGGGGTAAGTTCCTCCTGTGAGGTGCTGAGTGCCCTTATCTCCCACCCATTTCAATGGAAGTTGTGGGAACTCTGCACTAGTCAGAAGGTACCTTGGAGGATCAGAACCAAGAGTATAAACTTCCTGTTGCAGCCGACAATCAATTCAATAGATATGCATAAGTCAGGGAAGGCATAACTGAGTAAAGCTTATGCAAATTCCACCTCTAACAATACTTACTGCACTTGTCGGGGGAAAAGTATTATCCACAGACAGTACATCATTAAATCCTGATTTTTCCCAAGATACATCTCTCACTGACTTCAGTCAAAATTTGGGGATGCCTTGAACTATTGAAAAATCAGGCTCTTATGTAGATGAAAGTGTATATTTCCACATATCTAGCTTATGTGTCGTTAGCAAAACAATGAATCACTCCATTTATCCACAGCTCCCACACCACAGGAACTTACGTGATTTTTTCAAAGTGGACCAGGAATTAAATCTTAGTTGTATCAGTCTTGCTAGGGCACCAAATATTCCTCTCTTTCAAGGGTGAAATACACAGCATAGGAAGAAGAAAGAGCTTCAAGGGTCGTGTCATACAAGTGTTAGTATAATGTTCACATCAGCATCACTGTGGCTTTTTAATTTAAAGCATGTATTCCTTTGAGAATTACCATTATCTCCTTTTTTTTTTAAACACACTCTACCTATTTCATTATACAATTCTTTTCAGAGATCTTAAAGTAACTGTCATGGCATCGGAAAAGACGCATTCCCTACCTTCCCCCCATCCCCCATCCCTTTAAAAGGGCCCGGAGGGGAAAGTCAGCACATGAATTATCATAGCTTTCAATGCGTCTTTTTGAAAGGAAGAGTTAAGTGTTATTTTATATATTTTCCATGCACAATGTCAGTTATTTCTTAGTAAACATATACTGCAGGCTTCAGGCATTTCATCATAAAAGTTTAATTGAAAAGTTGGATTAAATGTAAAAAAAAGGAAAAAAATAGAGTGGGGGAGAAGACATTTTATAACCATAAACCTTATTTCTAACAGACAGCAAACATGGTCCGAATATAAACAAATAGGGTAGTTACAGATATATTGGGGGAGGAAAATTCTAACAATGGGCTAGCTGAACATCAAAAGCAATATATTTTCTCTGAAAAAAAATACTAATTGCTTTAAAAAAATAAAGCCTAGAATCAGTCACAACAGCTGCCTAGAGTACAACCTTTTAAACAAAACTGAAAGAGCTGCACTTTGTTTACAGTAGGACTGTGAATCTACTGTATTTGTGGCTACCTCATGCCCTCTAGTGGAGTATTGAAGTGTGTGTGTTTTATTTGACTGACAGCAGGGTTCACGTATGCTCTTGTCAGTCCCAACAAATCCTTCTTATTACATCATGAATTTTGATAAGCCCATTAGCCAGCCAAGCAGCCAGGAGTAGAATGCCTTTCCCACTTGATGACTACACAATGAGGAGTAATATATTTTAATTTAAACACCATAAACCTATTGAGTGCTTAATTAACTTTAACCGTCTTTAGGGGAATGAAGCCAATTTGAGGGGGTCAAAAGGAGTTGTTTCAATATCAAACAGTTTTACATAGTCAATCCATTCATTCAGCCTACAGCTACTGATTAACACACAAAATTAACATGTTAGTAAAAATTCATATTCAGGTCTCTGGGGAAATTAAGATGCACATGCACAGAGCATGATTAGCACAACTATTGTTTTACCCCAACAATATAATTTAATGGGTTTTTAGAATTACAGAAAGAGAGACTCAGTACTGGTTTGAATTGATTATTTACCACAAAGCTTTGAAATATAGAAAAGATAGAAAACATCATGAGCCAAAAGGCCAGCAACAGAGCGAGACAATGTTTCAAAGGGTTTGGTTTGAGTGAGAGAGAGAGGGACTAAGTGTCAGAATCTCCTGCATAATATATTACAGTTACATGGCATGTAGTAAGCCTCTCCAAAAAGCAGTTTCTCTGTCCTCTTGTTTTCTGCTGTCTTCCTTTCCTTCCTCCCTCCCTCCACTCATATGGTATCTCTACATTACTTTTCATTACATCACCAGTCTTACTGAGAGAAGAAGCACCTTGAAGCTTCTCAGTTTGCCTGTAAAATGCTGTGTACATCAGTAATGTTTTAAAAATAGTACTACTACTAGGAGGACAAGGAAATGAGCAGAGTGGACAAACTGGGTGAATGAATGAGAGGTGAAAGTTAAAAATTATTTAGTCAATAATAATTCAAGAATACATAACATTTAGGGCCTGATCCAAAGCACACTGAAGTTAAGACTCCCATTGACTTCAATAGCCTTTGGATCAAGTTCTTATATATGCACATTTTATCCACAGATCATGCACACTTTACAAAATAGATAACTATCATTAGTTCTCAGAGGCAGAGGAAAAGTTAACAGCCACTGAGCTACAAAGTGGATGCAGTTGGGCGAGACCAATGGAAGTAGAAGGCAAGCAAGTCAGAGTGCAGAATGTCTTTTCTTCTGTGGGGGTATGTATGTATGGGTACGTATCCTTACAGTTTCAGAGAAAGAAACCATCTAGGCCTAAAACACCCCAAAGCCATTAACAGAAATAAAACCCATTACCGCTTTTCTTACTGCATTCAGGATCAATAAGTGATATGCAAGAGGATTAATTAGCAGGTTAACCAAGGTGGCCACATGCCAAACAAATGGTGCATGGGCTTTTTAGGTTTAACAGACCTAGTTGTGCTCTGAAGATAGAATGATAATGATAATGATAGGGAATTCTGCCATCATAAATAAAAGCCATTGTGCATGTGACGGGCAAGAAACTTGCCTATCAAGTGTGAGGCTGTTGGATCTCAGACACTATGTATAGGTTTCTGCAGAAATTTATGGCTGTGGCTCTTGTTGAATCCAAAGATGTAAGAAATTTTATGAGGTATCTCAGAAGGTCAACATAGATTATTAGGAAGAAGGCTTAAATTTAGGGCCTTTATGATATCATTTTACAGCTTTATCTGGAATTTTCCACAGTCCATGTGCAAAGCCAGACAAATTGAGGAAACCTAAGAGTTTCCAGAGCATGGACAAGAAGATGAAATAGAGAAGAGGGGTTTATGTTTATCTGGTACTGAGGAAGCCTTTGGAAAGGGGAGATAAAAATTAAAACTGGTCAAAAAGAAGTCCATAAAAGTGGGCACCCTCTTACAGACAAATTGGGTCAAATTTTCAATCTGGCCTTAATGAGACCTCTGTTTTTACACCCACAGTTTGCTAACTATGTACAATTTAAAGCACTTAGACATCTTAATATTTTACGGCACCTACAAATCAGATACTTTGGTATCTAACCGAAATAAATTACTGTAGCAAATAACTGCAAATAGCATATGCAGAAATGGAGACCAGGCCAGAAACCTACAAATATCTTTATACATAAAAGTGAGAAGCTTAAAAGCAAAAGTGTCTGAGCCAGAATGATGAGCACTAAAAGAAGATCTAGACAAATGATATCTCTGGAACAAGAAGGCATGTGAATAAGCAATACCATATTGTAATTCTCATTTGTATGCAGTTAAGTTAGGTCATAGATATAGGAGTTGCTCTCTATATAAAGAATTCTGCAGGTCCTGTGCTTTCTACCCAGAATTTCTGGAGGAAAGGTACCAAATATATCAGCCTGCAGATCAGACAACCAAGGTTGATGCAGAATGTTGAAAGAAATTAGAGTGGCAAACAAGTTGAACATTGCATCAGGACATATTTTAGAGAAATAACATTTGGTACCATAAACAAAAAGAATAAGTGAGTCTGATGGATGCTCTTTTCTAAGCCTAGACAAACACACATAAGATAGTCAGAGTGTAAGTGCAGTTCAAGCACTTCATAGCAGTGACCATAGTTAAGTTTGACATCCTTGCAGGGGGATCATATCAAGAAGTAGTAATGTCACACTACATTTCAAAGAAGGAGATTTACTTATTTATTTAAGATGAGGAAGTTAGATAGACACAGCCTAAAGAAAAAAGTTAAGGAATCAAAAAGTAACCTTTAAAAGTAGAACTCTAACTCAAGTGAAGACATCAGAAGGGAATCTAAGCTTTGGAAGGTAGGATGTAAAGTGAAGATGATGATGTAAAAAAGGGCTAATAGGAATTTGCAGAATAGTCAAAGCTAGAGAAACCAGTAAAGTGGCTAAGTAGTAGAAAGCCTGCAGAAGAGCCAGTCTGACTGTTAGGCCAGCCATGTGTAAAAGGGACAATTAGTGAGGATAAGGAGATCCTAGAGAAGCAAAATGATTTATATCCATCCATACTGACTACAGAAAGAGAAATATCCATCTTGATGTTAAATTTTAACAGATATGGGAGGCAGGGTGCTGCTAGATAGCCTATTCCAAAAAGGGGTTAAGCACCTATAGCTTACCTCGATGTCAGGATCAGGCCCATAGAGATATTTAAAATAAGAGGTGGTGGAGCAACTCAAGAAATTCATTTGCAGTACCACTCCAGGACTAGAATTCATCTGAGAATTCTAGCAGAGGAGGGAAGAAAGGCCCAGTTCTTGTAATCAAAGTATATATTTAAAATCTGCTGCCGTACCAGAGAATAGCCAAACTTGCACCCATCTTTTTTTTTTAAAGTGCCAATGGTGATCCTAAAAGTTATACATCATGGGCCAGATCCTTGGATCTGTCTGAGCTGTCCATGGTGTAGCCCTAAGGGTACAAGATTGGCTCTAAATTATCTCTAACTCTTCTGAATTCTGTGGCTGGCTGGAGGCTGATAAAGCCCCTAACATAAGTTAGAGCAAGTCAGAGTTTCTCTAAGTCAGAGGTCCCCAAACATTTTATATTGCAACCCCTCTTACCCGTGATAGAATCTGTCCGCGCCCCCCTCTCCACAGGAGCCGGAGCTGGGAGCCAGGATCAGAGCTGCGTTCGGGACAGGGCCACAGTTAGAGTCAAGGGCCAAGGCCGGAGCTGCAGCTGGGGCCATGGCCAGGAGCAGAGTTGCAGCTGGAGTGAAGCTGGGGGCAGAGAGGGGCTCCCTCCCTGCCCTCCGTGGGGGCTGGCCCAGGCCCCCCAAATGTTTCTCTGCACCCCCCCTAAGGGGGCATGCCCCACAGTTTGGGGGCCACTGCTTTAAGATATGCCATAAGTAACTGCCCCATAGAAAAAATTCTGTGAGTCAAGATAACTGGGGGGCTGCAGTGTTAAGCCATGCCCCTTCCCACCTCTGACCTGCTCCCAAAAGCCTTCCTTCACCAGAAATGCCAGGAGTAGATGGTGTAGTGCTGGCCATACCAGCTTTGCATCACCCATGAATTCCCCCTACACAAGGGAAATACCCAGATACCCCATTAGAGCAGCTCTCCAGGTGCGTTCTGCTGCCTGAGCAGAGCAAAGAAACCAGATTGGGGAGGGCATTGAGAACCTGGCTCTGAGCAAGTCTTTGAGAAAATATTTGAGAAAATAACTAGAGACGTATGAATCCAATAAACTAATGCAACATGATAGAGACAAAGCAGCACAGCATGTGAAAGGGTGAGTCTGATAGATCCTGTCTAAAATGTCAGAATGGTTTGAAAATGTAAACGAAACTGTGGGTAAAGGAGAACTGGTGGTATAATTTAGGTGGACTTTACAAAGGTCTTTTGATAAAGCCCCTCTTCCACTCCCCAGAGCCTAGTAATGAAATTAATTTGATTATAAATTCTTCCTGGCAGGGATTGAGACTTCTGATTCAGGGATGTGGGCATTAACACACTATAAATATTAAATAATAAACAACCACTGCCACCCTCACAGGGTGAGAATTAAAATACTATCACGTACTAAATCCTGGTGAAGACACGGGAAGCAAAGTGTAGGGATAATGGACCAGTTCTCAGCACAGAGATTAAAAATGGGATTGTTCATGTATTTCTTTATAATGTGGAAGGGGTGTAAGTGTTAATTTTTAGGTGGTAAAATTTGCTGCCATCACAAAATTACATGTATTAGTAAAGACTAGAAAGAATATTCTGAGGATCTCCAGAAGTACCTAACAAAGCCATATAAGAGGGCAACACGATGGCAGGCAAATATCAACATTAACTAGACCAACAACACACTTTGAAAGGAACAATTTAACTATCTGTACAATATAAGCTCATTGGTTCTGAAATTAGTTGCAACCTTTCATGGAAGAGATCTAGGCATCGTTATGGATCATTTTAATGTAGGCATTTGCCCATTGTGCAGCCATTGTAAATTAAAATTAACAATACAATTAGGATGTATTAGGGAAGGAAGAAAATGCCATTATATTAATTGCTGGTTTATTTTCACCTTGGCCCCTCATCTCAAAAGACACAGAAGTTCTACAGAACTTTATGAATGGACATAGGGTTTTCCTGGAAAGAGAGATTAACAAGATTAGGACTACTGATTATGGAAATGTGAAGAGTAATAGGAGATGATACATATGGCCAATTGGATACTTCTGCTATCCCTTCTCATAACCCATGAACAAAAGGGCACAAGAAGAAATTAAAATGCAATAAGATTAATACAGATTAAAAAAATTAAAAATATATTGGATGTAGCAGTAGAACCATTAGAGGAAATATACCATTAGAGATTAGAGATATTAGAGATATTTTTGATACCAATATCTTAGTAATATTTAAAACAAGTTTAGTCATTGACTTGAAGGAGAGAACTTCTGCATTTGCAATATATTAATCTGGATAAAAATTCAAATGATATTTTTGCTCATACTTTAGGCCACAAAGAGAATGAATTGAGTTCAGGAAAAAATTCCATCTCAATATTGCATAATCGGATGCATTCTGGGAAATATGCACCTTCCACAAAAGTTTCTAAGGGTCACCCCCACATCACACCACAAGATACTGCACTAGGTGACCTAGTCCCTTAGATCGTCACAGAGTTGTACTGAGCCTAGTTCAAACAGGAATTATCTCAAGGAAGTTCTGATTTGTGTTATGCAGGAGATCAAACTAGACAATCACAGTTGTCCCTTCTGGCCTTATACTTGTATGACTTGTAAGAATAAGGACAAAGAATTTAGCAATTTCATTCATTACTAGTATGGCTCATTCTGTAGCAGATACCTATTATCAACACAATTATAGTTTACTTCATCAACTTAACTAGACACAGCAAACAAAATGTAGGTAGCCAGGTTCTTTACAGGCAAGTATCATATGAAAACAAAAAGATAAGGTCCTGGAGTCTGGAAGACATGGGATTTTTTTTTAATAGAAAAAATACTTGAGAAAGTATGTTCCTTAAAAGCATAAATAAATCAGTTTCTGATACAGACTGGGCCACAGTGGAATTTGTAAGTTTGGTGTGTGCGGCCCATTAGAGTTCATGTAATGATCTTTATGCAAAATACAATAACGTAAGGGATATTGGTAAGCTTAGGTGGCTAATACAGTATGCTACAACTAAGTAAAAATCTATATAGGGAAAAAAAATGTCCAAACCTACACCTGTTCGGGAAAGTAAAATCCATTTTAGGTTACATGCTTTCTGGCAATTATTTAATTGAGTTGAAGATGGAATTAGTAGTTGATTTGAGAATATCCTTCTATGAACTCTTTTGTAAACTGCGAAGTGCAAATGATGGTTTGAACCCCATTTAGAAACAAAACAGAACAGCAAATCTTCAATTATGATCTTTTCAAGCAGAACAAGTGAAGAGTTATGGGAAGTTCATGGCACTTCTAAGATGTTTAACACAAGTACCGTAATTGTCACTTAATGGGTCAGGAAACAAAGACAGACTTGTCTCCGTGGTGTTGTCTGTTCTCTATAGATCACACTTATTTCACTTCCATATTTAGGAAATGTAATTATGTCTAATTCAAATTACAAGAGAAAATAACAACACAAAGCTATTCCTTCTTTACTGTTAATCCTCTGAATACTTTATTTGCCCAGCTATACCATTTTCTAAAAAGAAAACATTAATTTATGTGGCCCATATGGAATTTAATTGTATTCTAACATGATTCATTGTAATTTATTACATTAATTAGACAGATTATGTGACAATTAACTCTCTCCCCAAAGGTAAAAGGTTTTTTCGAAAAGAAAATGTACAATGAGCCACTTTCCCCCAGTTGTACGAGACAGCAGGGTTGAATCCAGACTTGCACCTATTTATATCAATGGCTCAGAGGTTTTCAAGAGCCCCAGTGTGTGCATCTTCATGAGATCACAGTCTACACTGAAAATGAATACTGGAAACATTTGGGAGTAAATTCTACACTCTTGATTTAAAAACAATGTACAGTACTCCCACTAGCAGGCAAAATGATATTTAAAGAGAATCCTTAACCACTCCACAGCTCAGTGTGTGTAAATCCCTTTTTGGAAGTTGGTCAAGGAACCAGACCAATAAGGAATTTCACAGAAAAACAAATTACTAAAAGTCTGATTAGAGAGAGAGATCACTATACTCAAAATGCTTCCCTTTGAGTGTTCTTCTTCTACAAAATACCAAGTAAGCCCCACTGCCCCTGCGTTATCATTTCAATCTTCAGACTCTTGGCAACTTCTGGATTCAGCTCTGGAGTTGTCCCTGGGTCTTTTGTTTTGTGTTTCACATTGGAGACTTTTTGTTTGTATGAGAATAATGTACTCACATAATATTTATCTGCATGACCCTTTACTATCAGGATTAGATATCTTCAGAGGCAAGCATCTGCTTCCATGTTCAGCACTTTGAACTAAACACATTCCAGCAAGTGGCCTCCCTTAGTTCTCCAAATTCTCTCTGTGAGCTGACAGTGAAGTCCAGTTTTGATGGCTTCAGAAAAATCACCATTTTTTAGCCCAACGCCACACTAGGTCACACAGAACAATATTTTGTGATGAGCAGGATACAAGGCAGCACACAGTCATACAGATTAAAATGCTGATCTACTGATGTGAATATGTATGCATCCCCTGTATTGTACAGTATAACCTTGAAATAGTGTTTTGCCACCACAAGAGTCACTACAAATAGAGTTTCACTATAACAGAAGGACCTATTGATTGCCAGGCAATCTCACGGACAGTGTCAGGGCCTTATTTTCCCCTTCCACAGTTACTAGGGGGCAACCATTTGTATGGGGAGGAGAGGAAAGAGAGAGAGAGAGGATTCCAGAGGGATAATTTTACTCATACAGAGCAGCAGAAGTAAGACAGGCTCTTTAGCTAACAAGTAAATTTCTATCCTGAGTATATTTCCTCATGCATCACATCTCACCGAAGATGATACAGTTTATGGATACAGCTCATCTGTAAATATCTTGGCACCACTGAAGTTGGCCCAAACGTCAAAGGTCCTTGTTTAAATTAGTCCCTAAATATTATTTTAATATTTGTATTCTTTTTCCCCCCTGGTGGTAGTGTTATACTGAGACCAGAGCATTGTGGGAAATCCTGCTGTGCTCACATCTATTTTTTGAGACTCAGCTAGCATCCAAATAGAAGTTTCAGATAATCCTGATTTTTTCACCTAACCATAATGATTATAAAAACATGTCTTAATTTTCAAAATAAACAAAAGAGGCTGACTTGCTACGACTTGTCACCATGTTCCCAAGTCAAATCTATTTCCATTTGTAGGCTTTGTACTTACAGGCTTACATGACGTTAATTACACTTAAAACATTTTGAAGTAACACCACATGGCTTGGCTGAAATTGTGCCAACATGTCAAGGTGGGTCAAGGTTTTATTTTTGTTTGCATTTCTAAGGACAATGGGAAGACTGTTAAGACATAAATGTTTACCTACTGTAGGTCACAGGCAGGCAAACCTCATACTGGCTCCACTGGGAGTTTGGCCAGCATTAGATCTACCAAATCTAGCACTAAATTATTAAAGATTATGAACATATAATTTAATCAAATCCCAAACATATATTATATACCACATCTGCATCTCATAATTTAGAAACAAAATCCCAGCCCAAATTTAGCTTCCAACATACAGTTATATTTCCAAGTGTTGCACACACATATTTGGGGTGGGATGGAGTGAAATTTTACAGTAAACTGGTCATTTATGTTCTTTCCTTTATTATAAAATGCAGCTATGATCAATTTAAAATAACTGCACTTTTGAAATCTTTATAGTAAGAGTTAAATATAATCTTAACATATTACTGTAGTACTTTTCATTTCAACAAGTCGTTAAAATATGTGAATCAATATTTTAGAGCTCTGCAAATATAATGAACAAGAGTCTCATATCCAACTGAAATGGCAAGACTGACAAGAGATTCAGTTAGTCAAAATGTAGTTGCTCAATTTGGAATTTGACCAGGACATCAGAACAACTATCCTACTCTTCTGAAAAGTACCATATCATAAGCGACAAGTCGTAAGGGACTCTGACTTACATCTCATTGTCCCTAGCATCTTGTGGCATCTAGCATTTCCTTGGAAGTCTCCCATGCAAATGCTGGCCATCCCAACCCTGCTTAGCTTGTGAGATAAGAAGGTCACAGCTGAAAGTGGTTTGCAGGCTAATATGGTTTAGCTCTTGATGTAGTCAATTTTAAGTCTATCAATTTTGACAGTGTGCCTTTAAGTAGCTGCTCTTGTTTTAATACCCCTTAGACAAAGTCTGTAGAAGTAAACAGAAATGATGTGACAATCATATGAATAGGCAGATAATGTTTTCATCACTCTTTAAATGAAACATTCTTTTGTAAGGTCTCTCAGTTCAAAGGTACAGACTATTATAAAACATAATCTGTTTTGGCCACCGACTAAATTGCCATATGGCTGACACATCAATGTGCCACAGTCCTGACCTGGGGGAAACTCTTCTAGGGATCAAAGGGCAGTCTCCATGACCTATTCAGTCTGACCTCTGTGCTGAGACTGTAGTCAATGTGGCCAATTAGTCCTAGTTGCAGTCTGGACACTTGTGCCATGGGGAATGGGCTAAAATCAAACAGCCATCGTGTGACAGCAATTTTAATTCACTACTCTGTATCACGTAATTAATACCCTGAGCTTTCCAATTCAACAAAAACAGTAGCCTGGCTGGTGCAACATGGGGGAAAACAAAGATCTTGACAGATTAGGATTTCGCATGAGTAACCCTAGAACATCAACCTGGACAACTGCTCTTCTGAGTACAATCACACTGCACCCCATACATGCTACTGACTAGTGCTTGCTGCTCACTACTGCATACTTGCTACCTGGGGGTGAGGTAAGACACACACCCACAAACCTTCAGATCACATCCCCTTGGGAACAAGAATCACAAGACTTCATGTGAGCTTGCTCTCTCTTTGCATTCCTTAAGTACTAAGGTAAGAGAGGTCTGGCATGCTGTTTACATGCAAGAGATCCCATGCATTCTTCTGTACCATACCAGTGGGTATGATTTATATCATACTTTGAGTTACAGGAGTTTAAAAAGTCAAGAGAAATTCAGTTTCTCTGGATTGGGGACCCTAGAATGTGACAACTATTACACATACATGAGTTGCCGAGGGAAAGGGTTGTTTGTTTTAATATAATTTTATGAAAAATTCTTCCAGAGAAAACTTGTATGCCAAGTTTCAGGAGTCCCAATAATGGATTTTTAACAGAGTGCTGCTATAATTTTAATTGCGGTGACAATGAAGAACACATATTCCTTCCATCTGGTACCATACACTTCAACACACTACTGACAGTCCTCAAAAGTTGTGCACTGAAATGGTTGTCTAGCTATATATTTAAAATAATTAAGTCATCATTAATTCAGTAAGTGCCATAATAGACTTTATAAGAATTACAAAAGAAGCCTGTCTAGAGCTGTACCATCAATATTGATATTTGTCTAACCAGGTGGTGTCCTTTTCATGCAATGGTTTCAACGTTTTCTGAAAATACATGGTAACAAAATGCACAAGTGAACAAAGTTATCCTACTTAATTCTTTGACACTACAAGTTGGGAATTTCCTGACATGGCAAACTAATTAAAAATGCATTAGCGCTGACATAGGACCTTCCAATTCACCTGGCACCAAGGGGTTAATCACACACACTTAATATCCTATCTCAAACAGCAATAATTGTAGCAAGGAGCAAGCTTTTATGGTAACCTTAGTAAGATAGTGCCGCTTCTTCAGAACACAACAGTAAAAAAGCCATGCAAATGGAGATGAATGGAGCACAAGCCACTGAGGTAATTAAAAATGTATTTTCCATCTCCTAGTAATTGAATTGTGTACAAGCTGCAAGTTAATGAGGTCATCCACCCTCGAGCACTGACAGGAAAGCAGGAATAATTATCTTTCAATTTTTTCTTATGTAGCAATTAATTTTAACCATTCGCCTGCACCCCACTCCCACTTCACTCATTCCAGTCAGTCAAAGTCATAGCTAAGCTGAATTGACAAGCAATTGATATGGTAGCAGCACAAAGCCGCTGAGGCGGGCAAGGTAATCAAGGGGCTGCAGCTGTTGAGGGCTAAGCGCTTCCAGGTGAATGTCACCTGAGATTTTGCATTCTGCCACTTGGAGGACTAGGGACATACAGTGGTGGCTGACAGCACATCTGGTGCCAGGTGGGCAGGGATGGGACATTGCTGATTCGGGAAGGGAACAGAAGGATGGACTAGGATTGATGAATGGACAAGACTCTGAATCAAAATGTCTTTTTTTTTTTTTAAGGCTCATCTACTAGTGTCCACAGTATCCTCTTGGAAAATCTCATATCTTTGGCTTCGAATGAAAATTCAGGAACACCCACTAAACTCAAACTCTGCTTCTCCTGGAATTATGTGATGTGGCTCTGTAACGTAAGATCACTTTAAAAGACACAGACTCAGAACAGGAGCCTGGGAAGTGAAGTTTGGTGGGTTCAACCTGTGAAATGCCTCAGCTCAAAAGCTCTGAGTGTGCGCGTGCATGCCTGCTCAGACACACACACTTGGAACTGGCTTAGCAAGCTGTGCAGTTATTTTTTTCCTTCCCAGGCTGCTTCCATTGATTAGAAAGATCATTTTTGTTCACTACAAAGATGGAGAATCAGGCTTTCTTCCTGATGGTTATAACACTAACGGGTGTACAAAGTTAAATAATTCAATTGTTTCACTGAAGTTATTGGAACTATATATAGGAAACTACGTTTTAGACCAAATAGCATACAACGTAAATGTATTCTTGTTAATGCAATTCCCTCCTTTGCTCCCAAAACACATTACTGGAAACATTTTTAGCACATTGCAAGAAGTGGTGCACGACTCTTATTCATTACGTGATTTCTGCCCATAATTCTCTGCAAACCAGAATGACAATTTACCAATACTTTACAGTTCCCGTATTTAGCGCTCATAGCTTGCATTAATTCATATTTCTTCTATAACTTTCACTTATTTTGTTTTGATTTTTTACTACATGAATTAATCTTTAATGGCTTTTCACTTCATGAGTTATCCAAGTGCTCATGTGTTAATCACTTTGCTCCGTCATATTCTCAGAAATGATAACTAGAGGTGAAATTCCTTTTCACGTTAAGACAATGGGCTACATTTTGTTCTCACTGTCCTAAATGCAGAGCAACTTTATCAAAGTTAGTGAAGCTATTTTGCATTTACAGTTGTGTAATAGGAAAAAAACGGTCCTTTGTGTTGGACTCCAAAGCTACAGCCCAGTCGTTGGTTTTCCTTTTGTTCCAACAAGGGCCAATCCAAGTTTTATTGAAATAGACTTCAGTGGTAATTGCCTCACGCCATCAGTAATTTGCAGTAACCTTATTTACAGGTGCAAGGCTGTGCTTTTTAAAGTGAAGTTTGGTGAAGAATGTGACAGCAGACTCAAGAGCAGCAGTTTGACCCAAAAAGCTCAATTTGATTAGGAATGCAACTTTGTGCTTTGTAGTTTGGATCAAATTCAAATTTAGTGTATAATTACTGGAAAAGGTCAAGGTGGCTTCGGTCTAGTACCCCACATTCAAACATTATTTTTCCTTGGGTGCTGTTAGAAGCTAATGGCACTGGGAAATTCTTATCCCAGCTAAGGTAAAGTATAATAGGCTTGGAAATGGAGCCAGTTTTCCCTGGGAGACAGAATTCTTCTTTTTAGTGGGATACGCCACCTTTCCGCCAGCACCCTTTGGTGATTTCTGCTGCTTATGGAGATATGCATAGCACATAATTGCAGCATATGATTAGCTTTATAGTGCAGATCTAAGAAAACAGTCTCACTTCAGCTCTTGCTTTTCCCTTAATGGTAGAGCTGCTCTCTAATGACAAATGATGACATGAGGGTCTCACCTTAGTGATTCACAAATTAAAACAAAGAAAACTAATTTCTGTTTAATGTGTTTAGCCCATCAGAGGCAGACACTCTAGGGCAGTCATGAAAGAAAATCAGCTTTTGTTTGGGACTGAAAGAGGAAGCTTGCACCCAAAAAAGCACAGGCTGTCTAACTATCTTGCAATCAGGCGCCAACCTGAGATAGTTACTAGCAGAATGTCAGGAGTGACAAGCATAAATAGAAAGATCTCTAACACAGTTTTACAAAGATAAGCACATCCTCAAAACTAGTCTTCATCACTCGTATTAACCACATTCTAAAATACTATACACATGGACATGGTGGAAAGACATGTATTGTACTACAAAGACAGAATCATTCTTAGTAGTTAGTTAAGTGTTGTCAGTCAATTCTAACCATACCTTAGCCATCTCTCTCTCTGTAATGGCAGATTAAACTTGGCAGATTTGATGAGGCATGATATACTCTATGTAGTTTCCACTCTTCCTGCAACAGCTTCTTGCAATGCTGGGGCATGTTCTCCCCTCCAGATCTACTTCAAAAACCCAGTATAAAAAAAAAAGGAGATCAGTTCCTATGTCCTCTAGAGTCTCTGCTAGTTTCCTTGGATGCTAAAAGTGCAAGAATGTCTACACAAACTAAGAAAGTTACTTTAGCATCTCCTGTGTCTGCAGTAAAACTAATATAGCAGTGCAAAAATACAGGGCTAGTGAACAACCATCTGAATCTGAAGAAAGATCCCATTGTTTTAGTTTCTCCTCTTCTTGCCCTACTTCAGATTTAAAAATTGCTTTCTTACATTGTGCCTACAAAGTGTCCATTTCTGCTCTTCTAAAAGTGATACCAGCAACAGTGAGGATGAGACAGTTATCATCGGAACTCTGGATTCCATTAAGAGAACTCAAGAGAAACAGCTTTTTCAGAACATCCGATCCCAGCTGCTAGATCCATCTCAGTCTCACTTTCCTACCTTCCGATACTCTCTTCTACTACATCACTTCTAATCTAGGGTCCATCAAAAAACCACAAGGACAAGACAAGAAAAGCTAGATCTTCTGATGGGAGTCATGCAGAGATTTTTCAGTTTGCATAGGATAGGCACAGTCTGAGAGACGAGAGAAGGACCAACTCAAGAAAACTCTTGCCACCAAAGCTGAGGGTGTATATCTTGTCATAATTTCAAATACTCTGGCTGAAGTATAGGCGACGTCCAGCATGGACTGCAATGAAGTCTTAGCCACCAATCAGCCTTCGGTGACAAATCCCCCAAAATCCTCTCTCGAGGCATTGGGCAGCTGGTTTAAACCTGGCGAGGATATCACCAAGGAAATACTTAAACCACAGCTAACTAAACTAACACTCTAATAAGAGTACTAATTAACTATATACAACTAGAAAAATCACTAAAAATAGAGGGATTTTGAGGTGAAGAAAAATCACACAGAGCTGCGACTCCAGCCACACAAGGTAAGAAGGAACTGAAGGGAGAGGGGGTGGCACTACCTCATATAGCCAGAGTAGGGGTTGTGCCCACGAGGTGCGAACTCTGCCCCTTTATGGGTACTGCTAGGCAAAAGTCTCTGACTCTGGCACACTGGGTGCCCAGACACCTAAATGAAACACATGGCTCCATCTACTTGAAGAAGAAACTAAGCTAACTGCAAGTCTTAGATAATAATGCAACTGGCAAGATTTTAAAGTATTACCATTGCACATAAGAATTGCAGAGAGATAAGGCTTCCTCTACCTGCCTATTCACCAAATCTCTTGGAAAGTCCTAGCATCATCACCCACATAAACCAAGTCTGTAGGAAACTATATGAGAGAGCAAACAAATACAGCAAACTGAGCTACAGTTTGACTGTACATTGATTCTGTTACAGTTAATCCCTACAGAAAAGGCAGTTCTTCAGAAATAAAACAATTTGTGTAAAATACTTTTGATATAAATTCTTTAGCTGCCAAAATAGTGCTAAATTTATGAAGATTACAGCACTTTACAAAAAAATTAGCATGACATTAGACAATATGAACATTAAATAGGTTGAATATGGTCCCCTTTTAAGTTATTCAGAATCTAACAAAGAGGCAGCTGAACCCTTTAGCCAACATCCTCGCCTAGCTTACCTGTTTTTGGAATTTTAATAGCTAACACTATATTAATTAGGCACTGATCACTCTACAATTTATAAGAAACTAACAAACAAACTAATTATTAACTTTAAAGTTGCTATTGTGTCAAAGACGGAATATTACAGTTTAAAAAACCTTAAACAACTAAAAGTATGGAAATAAAAATTAAAGAAAATTATACATATTCAGAAACACAATTTACAAATCTATTAAATAAATATACATATGTAAGATATTACATTGCAAATTCCTAAAACAACCTTAATGATTCCAAACTTTAACCCACAAATCAGTAATCGGCTTACATCGACCCACCATACACACACACACACACACAACCACACACACACTTTAAATATGGGCTACAAATTTTCAGAAACCACAAACCATCCTCCAGTTCACTCACCCATTTTTAAATAGACATACCAATATCTTGCCTCTTATTCTTCAGATGCAGATGAGAGACTCAACCCTGCCCCACTGAAACTCCCTACTGTAGCAAAGGGACCACAACATATCACATCTTATTTTCCACACACAGTCTAGTTATACTATGTTTACCTCAACCACTAGTCCACTGAGAAAATCTACTCCACCCCATCCCATATTGTTAGAATACTACTGAGAACTTTCCTAGACACCTTCCCATTTCCAGTCAGAGATCCAAACTTTCAGGTAGAGGTTACATGCCAGATCTTCATCAGATATAAATCAATGTAGCTCCACTGTCTTCGACAGGGTCATGCTGATTTTCACCAGCTGAGGACACAGTCTTTCATATTTATCTTCAGAAACTCCACTTTACACACATACTGTAGGCTGAAGACCTCAGACTAACCTGTTTCACCATCACAGAGAATGTGCCTGTAGATGTATTACATTTCCATTTTTAGCTAATGACTTCAAATGACTAAGATTTGTGGTGGTTGTTACAGAAGCAAATCTCTGATGAATGGTAGATGCCTTTACTGGTACAGAATTAAGTTTGTTTTTGAAGTATCTTACACTGGTACATTTACATAAGAGACTGTATGAACAGTATCTGAGGATGTGTCCACTCTTTTTTTCTATCCTGTGAAATGTTTAGTTTTTTAACTGAAACATTACTTAGCATTTATACATTGTAGCAACACTTATGTTAACTTTTTTTTTCCAGTTAATCTCTGTTTAAAATACGGGCTCATTTTGAATCTTAGGCAGTCCACAGAGTCCACCGACCCTCATTCCTTCCTCCACCTCTCCTGCAATGCAGAACTTTGGAGATCCACATACCTCTACTCCCTACTGCTCTCCTTGATCTTTAGAATTTCAGAAACTCTGAAGCGTCCTTAGCTCCCCCAAACATCACTGCCCTGAAGAGCTCTCGAGCTCCACAAGGTCCATAGTTTCCCCTACCTCTTTCCCTGCAGAGCTCAGTAGCTCTAAGATTCCCTGGATCTCCAGCATTTCCTGCCTTGCATTGTCCTGCCTTCCACAGTTTAGAAGGAATCCACAGGAGTTCCCATTTCTCTTTTGTTTCTCATTGCCTTGCAGAGATATTACGAGTCTCCTATGGGGCCATGCTGACTTTATAAAGTTTGCATTGCTGATTTTAAATTGTTTTAATTACCATCTCCTCTAGATCTTAAAAAGATATTTAAGATTAAATTTAAAGATTAACTTCATACTATATGAGGAGTTACACAAAGAGAGATTTTGAAATGAAAGCATTAGGATGGAAGTCAACATTTGTGATGTGGCTGACAAAATCCAAGCCACACAACTTTGATGGTTTGGGTACAAGCAGAGGATGAATGAAGAGGACCTAGTAAAGATAGCATGGCAGGAGAGGGTTGCAGGAAAGAGACCCTGAGCCCTGGTCTACACTAGGACTTTAGGTCGAATTTAGCAGCATTAAATCGATGTAAACCTGCACCCGTCCACACGATGAAGCCCTTTATTTCGACTTAAAGGGCTCTTAAAATCGATTTCCTTACTCCACCCCTGACAAGTGGATTAGCGCTTAAATCGGCCTTGCCAGGTCGAATTTGGGGTACTGTGGACACAATTCGACGGTATTGGCCTCCGGGAGCTATCCCAGAGTGCTCCATTTTGACCGCTCTGGACAGCACTCTCAACTCAGATGCACTGGCCAGGTAGACAGGAAAAGAACCGCGAACTTTTGAATCTCATTTCCTGTTTGGCCAGCGTGGCAAGCTGCAGGTGACCATGCGGAGCTCATCAGCAGAGGTGACCATGATGGAGTCTCAGAATCGCAAAAGAGCTCCAGCATGGACCGAACGGGAGGTACGGGATCTGATCGCTGTATGGGGAGAGGAATCCGTGCTATCAGACCTCCGTTCCAGTTTTCGAAATGCCAAAACCTTTGTCAAAATCTCCCAGGGCATGAAGGACAGAGGCCATAACAGGGACCCGAAGCAGTGCCGCATGAAACTGAAGGAGCTGAGGCAAGCCTACCAGAAAACCAGAGAGGCGAACGGCCGCTCCGGGTCAGAGCCCCAAACATGCCGCTTCTATGATGAGCTGCATGCCATTTTAGGGGGTTCAGCCACCACTACCCCAGCCGTGTTGTTTGACTCCTTCAATGGAGATGGAGGCAATACAGAAGCAGGTTTTGGGGACGAAGAAGATGATGATGACGAGGTTGTAGATAGCTCACAGCAAGCAAGCGGAGAAACTGGTTTTCCCGACAGCCAGGAACTGTTTCTCACCCTGGACCTGGAGCCAGTACCCCCTGAACCCACCCAAGGCTGCCTCCTGGACCCAGCAGGTGGAGAAGGGACCTCCGGTGAGTGTACCTTTTAAAATACTATACATGGTTTAAAAGCAAGCATGTGAAAGGATTACTTTGCCCTGGCATTCGCGGCTCTCCTGGATATACTCCCAAAGCCTTTGCAAAAGGTTTCTGGGGAGGGCAGACTTATTGCGTCCTTCATGGTAGGACACTTTACCACTCCAGGCCAGTAACACGTACTCGGGAATCATTGTACAACAAAGCATTGCAGTGTATGTTTGCTGGCGTTCAAGCAACATCCGTTCTTTATCTCTCTGTGTTATCCTCAGGAGAGTGAGATATAATCCATGGTCACCTGGTTGAAATAGGGTGCTTTTCTTCAAGGGACACTCAGAGGAGCCCATTCCTGCTGGGCTGTTTGCCTGCGGCTGAACAGAAATGTTCCCCGCTGTTAGCCACAGGGAGGGGGGAGGGTTGAGGAGGTAGCCACGCGGTGGGGGGAGGCAAAATGCGACCTTGTAACGAAAGCACATGTGCTATGTATGTAATGTTAACAGCAAGGTTTGCCCTGAAAGAGTGTAGCTAGTGTTTTATAAAATGTGTCTTTTTAAATACCGCTGTCCCTTTTTTTTTCTCCACCAGCTGCATGTGTTTCAATGATCACAGGATCTTCTCCTTCCCAGAGGCTAGTGAAGATTAGAAAGAAAAAAAAACGCACTCAAGATGAAATGTTCTCCGAGCTCATGCTGTCCTCCCACACTGACAGAGCACAGACGAAAGCGTGGAGGCAAATAATGTCAGACTGCAGGAAAGCACAAAATGACCAGGAAGAGAGGTGGCGGGCTGAAGAGAGTAAGTGGCGGGCTGAAGAGAGGGCTGAAGCTCGAATGTGGCAGCAGCGTGATGAGAGGAGGCAGGATTCAATGCTGAGGCTGCTGGAGGATCAAACCAGTATGCTCCAGTGTATGGTTGAGCTGCAGCAAAGGCAGCTGGAGCACAGACTGCCACTACAGCCCCTGTGTAACCAACCGCCCTCCTCCCCAAGTTCCATAGCCTCCACACCCAGACGCCCAAGAACGCGGTGGGGGGGCCTCCGGCCAACCAGCCACTCTACCACAGAGGATTGCCCAAAAAAAAGAAGGCTGTCATTCAATAAATTTTAAAGTTGTAAACTTTTAAAGTGCTGTGTGGCATTTTCCTTCCCTCCTCCACCACCCCTCCTGGGCTACCTTGGTAGTCATCCCCCTATTTGTGTGATGAATGAATAAAGAATGCATGAATGTGAAGCAACAATGACTTTATTGCCTCTGCAAGCGGTGATCAAAGGGAGGAGGGGAGGGTGGTTAGCTTACAAGGAAGTAGAGTGAACCAAGGGGCGGGGGGTTTCATCAAGGAGAAACAAACAGAACTTTCACACCGTAGCCTGGCCAGTCATGAAACTGGTTTTCAAAGCCTCTCTGATGCGTACCGCGCCCTCCTGTGCTCTTCTAACCGCCCTGGTGTCTGGCTGCGCGTAACCAGCAGCCAGGCGATTTGCCTCAACCTCCCACCCCGCCATAAACGTCTCCCCCTTACTCTCACAGATATTGTGGAGCACACAGCAAGCAGTAATAACAGTGGGAATATTGGTTTCGCCGAGGTCTAAGCGAGTCAGTAAACTGCGCCAGCGCGCCTTTAAACGTCCAAATGCACATTCTACCACCATTCTGCACTTGCTCAGCCTGTAGTTGAACAGCTCCTGACTGCTGTCCAGGCTGCCTGTGTACAGCTTCATGAGCCATGGCATTAAGGGGTAGGCTGGGTCCCCAAGGATACATATAGGCATTTCAACATCACCAACAGTTATTTTCTGGTCTGGGAATAAAGTCCCTTCTTGAAGCTTTTGAAACAGACCAGAGTTCCTGAAGATGCGAGCGTCATGTACCTTTCCCGGCCATCCCACGTTGATGTTGGTGAAACGTCCCTTGTGATCCACCAGAGCTTGCAGCACTATTGAAAAGTACCCCTTGCGGTTTATGTACTCGCCGGCTTGGTGCTCCGGTGCCAAGATAGGGATATGGATTCCGTCTATGGCCCCACCACAGTTAGGGAATCCCATTGCAGCAAAGCCATCCACTATGACCTGCACATTTCCCAGGGTCACTACCCTTGATATCAGCAGATCTTTGATCGCGTGGGCTACTTGCATCACAGCAGCCCCCACAGTAGATTTGCCCACTCCAAATTGATTCCCAACTGACCGGTAGCTGTCTGGTGTTGCAAGCTTCCATAGGGCTATCGCCACTCGCTTCTCAGCTGTGAGGGCTGCTCTCATCTTGGTATTCATGCGCTTCAGGGCAGGGGAAAGCAAGTCACAAAGTTCCATGAAAGTGCCCTTACGCATGCGAAAGTTTCGCAGCCACTGGGAATCGTCCCAGACCTGCAACACTATGCGGTCCCACCAGTCTGTGCTTGTTTCCCGAGCCCAGAAGTGGCGTTCCACAGCATGAACCTGCCCCATTAGCACCATGATGCATGCATTGGCAGGGCCCATGCTTTCAGAGAAATCTGTGTCCATGTCCTGATCACTCACGTGACCGTGCTGACGTCGCCTCCTCGCCCGGTAGCGCTTTGCCAGGTTCTGGTGCTGCATATACTGCTGGATAATGCGTGTGGTGTTTAATGTGCTCCTAATTGCCAAAGTGATCTGAGTGGGCTCCATGCTTGCCTTGGTATGGCGTCCGCACAGAAAAAAGGCGCGGAATGATTGTCTGCCGTTGCTCTGACGGAGGGAGGGGCGACTGACGACACGGCTTACAGGGTTGGCTTCAGGGGGCTAAAATCCACAAAGGGGGTGGCTTTACATCAAGGAGTATTTCAGGCAGGACTTCACGGAGGGTTCCAATAAGAAATGGTGCACCTAAGTTATTGTCTTATTGGAACAAGGAGATTAGCCTGGCCTCTGATTGATACATGGCTAGATTTACCTCGCTGCACCTTCTCTGTGAGTGACTGCAGTGTGACCTAGAGGAATGAGTCCCCTAGACAGGGGAGGAGGCAAATGAGTACAAAACAAATCTGGTCTATTTCTTGTTTTGATCCACTCCATCTATCTTTTACATCTTTGGCTGGCAGCAGACGGTGCAGAAGGACTGCAAGCCATCCACATCTCATGGCTGCTCGGCAGAAGATGGTACAGTACGACTGCTAGCCATCCTCATCTCTTGCCTGCCTGGCAGAAGATGGTGCAATATGACTGCTAGCCATCCTCATCTCTTGCCTGCCCGGCAGAAGATGGTACAATACGATTGCTAGCCATCCTCATCTCTTGCCTGCCCGGCAGAAGATGGTACAATACGATTGCTAGCCATCGTCATCTCTTGCCTGCCCGGCAGAAGATGGTACAATACGACTGCTAGCAATCCGTATTGCCTGCCTGCTCACCATTAGACGGTTCAATACGACTGACTGCAGGACTAAAGAGAATGACCTGGTCAAGTCACCAAAAATTTAGTCCCTGCGCCCATGTCTGCCCAGGCGCTCCCAGCCGACGTGGCCAGGAGCACCTCGGACATGACGAGGACGGCTATCAGTCATACTGCTCCGTCTGCTGCCAGAAGGCAATGGGTTGCTGCTACTGTGTAGCAATGCCGTACCGCGTCTGCCAGCACCCAGGAGACATACGGTGACGGTTACCTGAGCGGGCTCCATGCTTGCGGTGGTATGGCGTCCGCACAGGTAACTCAGGAAAAAAGGCGCGAAACGATTGTCTGCCCTTGCCTTCACGGAGGGAGGGAGGGAACGGGGGCCGGACAATATGTACCCAGAACCACCCGCGACAATGTTTTAGCCCAATCAGAGTGCTCCATTGTGACTGCTCTGGACAGCACTCTCAACTCAGATGCACGATTGTTTGCCGTTGCTCTCACGCAGGGAGGGGCGACTGAGGACACGGCTTACAGGGTTGACTTCACAGAGGGTTCCAATAAGAAATGGTGCACCTAAGTTATTGTTCTTATTGGCACAAGGAGGTTAGCCTGGCCTCTGATTGATACATGGCTAGATTTACCTCGCTGCACCTTCTCTGTGAGTGACTGCAGTGTGACCTAAAGGAATGAGTCCCCTAGACAGGGGAGGAGGCAAATGAGTACAAAACAAATCTGGTCTATTTCTTGTTTTGATCCACTCCATCTATCTTTTACATCTTTGGCTGGCAGCAGACGGTGCAGAAGGACATATTGCCTACCTGCTCACCATAAGACGGTTCAATAGGACTGACTGCCGGACTTAAGAGAATGACCTGGTCAAGTCACTAAAAATTTAGTCCCTGCGCCCATGTCTGCCCAGGCGCTCCTGATCGACCTCACACAGGCGACCAGGAGTACCTCGGACATGACGAGGACGGCTACTAGTCGTATTGTACCGTCTGCTGCCACAAGGCAATGGGTTGCTGCTACTGTGTAGCAATGCCGTGCCGCATCTGCCAGCACCCAGGAGACATACGGTGACGGTTACCTGAGCGGGCTCCATGCTTGCGGTGGTATGGCGTCCGCACAGGTAACTCAGGAAAAAAGGCGCGAAACGATTGTCTGCCCTTGCTTTCACAGAGGGAGGGAAGGGGGGACTGACGATATGTACCCAGAACCACCTGCGACAATGTTTCAGCCCCATCAGGCATTGGGATTTCAACCCAGAATTCCAATGGGCAGCGGAGACTGCGGGAACTGTGGGATAGCTACCCACAGTGCAACGCTCTGGAAGTCGACTCTAGCCTCGGTACTGTGGAAGCACTCCGCCGAGTTAATGCATTTAATGCACTTCTGTGGGGACACACACACTCAAATATATAAAACCGATTTCTAAAAAACCGACTTCTATAAATTCGACCTTATTCCGTAGTGTAGACATACCCTAAGGAAAGTCGAGGAAGCAATGTATGGTTTGCACTAAAGAAGATGGTAAGCAGGTGGACTTTAGTGCCAACTCGGACAGACAAAAATGGCAGATGCTTGCCTGACAATCTGACCCCAGTTAATGGTATAAGGGGAAGGAGAAAAAGGTTCAAGATTCAATTTAATGTTTCCATTCTGAAGGTTGCCAATGAATCATTTCTCTTTTTTGTTTTTTCAGCTTGAGGAACTCAAAAGGGAACTGGGAAAGACTAAGTAATTGGTCTATTTTAAAGTTATGAATGCTTAAAAATTATTTTGAAATTTACACAAAGTATAGGAATTTTTAGGCATCCATAGCTTTAAAATGAATTGACCAATTGCCTACAGAATCTCCCCCCAAATTTTTTAGTTTACCTTTAAGAGCAATTGCTCCTGTGCCAAGTTATAAGAGGAATGAATATAGAGTGAATAATGGAACCCAAGTTGCAACATTAACTATGGAGCCTCACTAACAAATCCAGGTACTTCAGACCACAGATAACTGTGATATAAACCTAACATGTACATGAGGAATTAGCTGAGGCTAGAAACATTGTCCAGCTTCAGCAACAAAACACTTCACTTCCTGTGCTAAATAATTCTTTGAGCTAGAGGAAGCTGATGATCCCTATAGCCTATTTGGGTCAATCTCTAGAGGGCAAGATCTCTCTCTCTCTCTCTCTCTCTCTCTCTCACACACACACCGGCACGCATACACAGTTACTCTGTTACCAAGTTGCTCCATATTCAGGAGAATTCATAAAGCAAATGTAACTCTCTTCATGCTGTGCAAATCACAAGCCACTACCACATGAGCTAAGGGGAAATCTCTCCTGTAGTGCTGAAGTATAAAAGTCTCTAAACTGCAACCAGCCACCAGAGGCCAAATTGCTCATAATACACTAGAACAATTACTATTCGATATTAAAAGTGTTAATAATTCTGTTTAAATACAATCTACTTTCTTCAATTACAGTCTGTGCACAAGATGTGAGGTGATTGGACTATGTGGAAAGTTTGAAGGGGTACTAATAAGCCATTTTTGAGCTACAGGAACACAAAGAAACAGATACGTCAAAATGCAAATCAGGGTATGTGTTTTTTAAATGATGCTGGGTGCAACCCCATAACTATATAGAGATTAATGTTTTGCTAATTCTATTTTTTCTTAACAAGAGATATTGCAATATCCCTATTTCTTTTGTTTTCCTCTTCTGTGTATGCTCACTGTATTTTCCTATTTAATTTTCTCTTCACTATTATATATAGTTACTGTGTTTCACACTTGTGACACCCATAACATAAGACACTAACAGAAGTGACTTAGCCAGCTGGCTATCCAACCCTTTATTATATTGGTACTGTGGTAGTATCTAAGGGCCCCAGCCATGAAACACAGTCCCATTGCGCTGTAAAATTGCATAATAAACAATGGTCCTTGCCCAAAAGAACAAAGTCTAAATTTTATTTTAAATTAAAACTTTACATTAAACTTTAACTTCAACCTACCTACTGCCAAACTACTCTCATCCAACTTATAGTCTTGCTATTGACTTTCTAGCTAAAGTAGATGAAGCTTTTAATTATTAAATAACTGAGATATTTTCCAAATTATGCTCCTGAGCAAATTATGACAGTTAGTTTCTAATGGAATTTTATCAAGGAAATAATGCCCTTCATGGTGGCATTAATTAATTTTAACATATGTTATGGGATAACCCTGCAAACATTTACCCATGAGAATAGTCCAAGATCAACAGGACTACTTGCAAGAGCAAAGTTACTTATGTAAGTATCTGCAGAACGGGATCCTTTTCATTTCAGAATAGCTTGTTACAGAAATGTGTGTGTTCAGGAAAGATTTTTAAGCTGTACAATTACTTTTGTTTATCTAAAAAGCTCATCTACGCAGCTGGCTTTAGTCAGTCATCCATTTAATTATTGTACAACCTCGCCTTGAGATGGCTTTACTGCACAGCGAGAAACTTGCACAGGTACACTGCACACATTGTTCCAGGTGCTTTTTTTCCTCCAGAAGGATCACATGGGGCATCAGCATTAATTGGATTAAAATCTTTTCAAAAATTTAACATTTAAAAATTGAAGAAAAACAAATGTATTTTATTGAAATGCACCAACTCTCAGGAAGATGTTGACCACTTTCACTATCATGGCCTGAACATGTAGAAGATGCCACATGGAAATTCCAGGCTCATAAAGAGCCTAGAGACTCACACACCCTTACTGGCTCCAATCCAGTCTTTAGAGCATCCCTTGTAGGTCACTGTACACACAAAGTGGCATTGTGAGTGACTCTCTTTCCAAGCCAAGGGAAAGACAAAGTGATGCTAATGATATGAAAAACATGAAGATCAGATTGAGGCCCCAGAATCAAAGGGCAGAGAATAAAAATCAGAGACCCAGACTTTGTGAGAACTGGGTGTAGTATCTCTTGTGATAGCAACAAGTCAGGACTCAGCTGTAATGAATACAATAGTAATTCTTTACTAAAGCTGCTGGACATGTACAGACCTTGTGGTTCTCCCTGGCTCTAGTTTCCAGACTGACTAATACAACCTTTGCTGCTTGGTGTCACGGGATCTTGCCAAATCTTGAACCAAGCAGCTATAGACTGGGCTGCTGACTACACTACTCTGGAGTAAGAACAGCCATTTCCATTCACTGTTGTCCATGGGTTTTTTTTCAATCTATTATAATTCCAGGAGATTTCCATTCACCAGCTGGCTCATCGTTAATTTTACATCCATTCCTCTCTCTCCCCCCTCCCCCAATAACATGCAAAGCTTAGGGGATGTGCAGTAGTAAATGCAACAACAACAGAATGATTTGCAATAGATGATCAAGCAGCAATCTATGAAAACAGTGTGAGTTTTTGTGTAAAGCAATTGGAGAGCTGTGTTTCCTCTGGCCTCCATGATTAAATCACTACATATTAGTTCCAGCTAAAGTAATTTTCCCTTAAATTGAAAAGCACAATGTAATGGAATTTCATCAAGAATTTCTAAATGACTTTGTACCTTACTATATTCAGACTTGACTAGAGACCACATACTGTCAGTCACAACAGGCTTAATATTCTATTGAGGCTTCTGTACAGGTTTAGTTCTTTGCTAGTGTCTGATCATTTCTAGGCAAATTTCCCCCCTTTATATTGTTGCTTTGAGCCATGAATTTAGCATCAAGAAATACTTAGATTTTGGTAACGGAGTAATTTCTTTATAATTCCTGTACTCCTCACCCAAAATATTCTTACTTTCCTTCCCAAGACTTTGCTGTTTATCTCCAGTCTGATAAAAGAAAAATGATTTTAGTTGGTACTGTACCTTTCCATCTCAGTTCCTGATATCTAGCATAGAGCCTGTATTACCGATCAAATCACATTTGCTCAACATGAATGCCCCTTGCAACTCTGATCAACTTAAGTGCTATGTTACACACTACTACTTTGTGTGTGTTTAGATAAACTATGGAATTTAGCAGCCAGCCATCTTTAAAAATACTACATTGTTCTTTTCTCTTAAAGATATACAATATAATGTGGTTGTTACAGTATTTGAATGGCTTGCTGCTTTTCCCTGACATGATTTCTTTATATGTTTATTCACAGATAACACCTAAATAACACAGTAGCATCAATATATTATTTCATATGGAGTGAACTCCATCAAAAGTGGTTATAAGACTTGCTGGAGGATTGCACAGGATAATTTGCCATGTCTGTCTCATAACCCATGTTATGCTTTTATCATAAGATTCCTAATAGTGGAGATGAAAAACTGAACTTGCAGTTCAGCAGGGCACAAGGTAGGCATCACAGAAGTTAAAAGGTTTTCAGTGAGACCACCAAACTTCTTCAGCAGCAGTCATGTTCTGGACTACAAAGATTTCATGTATATAACTGGCATCTGACCCAGAAATGTGCTAAGTGCCCTCAACATCCACCGAGCACCTATGCAAGATCAGACCATGGATGATTAGAACAGACCTGCAGCACATCATAAAACAAGTTCTCATAAAAACAGACTGAGAAAAGACCAGGCTGGTAAGACATCCCAAACACATTTATTTTTCCCCCCATGATACTTCCATATACCTACATTTCTTCTTTGTTGGATGGATAACTGGTACAGGAGAAGGGATAGTTCAGTCTCTGTGGACCTTCATTTTTTATCTCTGTGGAAATTTCCACCGTGAGGTCTAATTGATACTAATTGTGGTAGAGTTTTTTGTGATAGGAACACCTGACCAGTAGCAGACTGACTGCTACACTGAACAACTGTCAGACAGGAACAGAGTCCTGGGCTAGATTTGAACTGGAACACAAGAGATAATCGCTCCTGTGCACTAATGAAACTTCTGAAATCCCCCAATCAAGGAAGCAATTAACTCCTTCAGGTTCAGAATCATTATTGGGTTACTGTCAGGGTATATCTAGGAACTGAAAACCTTTTTGTAATTCATGAAACCTACAATCCCCAACACCACAATCAACCCAACACCTATTTTGCTAAAAATACGCACACTAAATTAAATCGTAAAAATGTAACAAGAGAAGTTAGAACAAATCTTCCTTGTTTTTCTTCCCTCCCTCTATTTTATGTGGCATAAACCAGCCTGCAATAATCAACTAGAGCCATTTAGTGTATAGCAGTCTAGTCTTGCTGTGACTAATAGGATGATTGGTTGTATAGCTTCTTTATGGTTGTTCATTATATCACCCTTACATAAAGTAATTTAATTTCAGTGGGATAATTAGGGTATTTCTAATCTAACTGATAGTCTGAATGAAATGAGATTCTCAGAGGGAGATTTGTGTACCAGGAGACTGGTGACCTTCGGCCCCAATTTTCACACAATGTATTAAACTGACAGTCCTACTTTCAAGCCCTGCTGTATTGCATCTTCACAACTTCTGCAGATCTATGTGCTGTAGATAGCAACCTTAAATGAGGTTCCTTTATCCTAAAGAAATCCCATTATTAAAGGAAACCATAATATCTTAACTGAATTATAAAAAAAATAACATAGAGCATCATTCATTAACTAGAAAGGCTGCACCCAAATCTCAAACACTGTGCACTACACAAAGCACCCAGCTAAACACTCACTCTCAGGCAGTCCCTCACAAGTCAATCTCTAATATTCAACACTAGCATGACTTATCCTGTAATTATTTCTTGCATATGTCTGAAAATCTGCTCTTTTCCCAATTTCCCAGAAAACAACGTATGAAGTAGTATAAATGCGTTTTCTATACCACTGGCAAACTGGATCAGTGCTATACTGCTATGTATGAGCTAAAAAAGGAGCAGGTTTCAGTAATAATTACTATACACTGTAGCTGTCAAGCAGTACAGAATATCTGCTTGATTTTAACAAATAAACTTCTCCACAGCTTCATTCCTACTTACATATTAGCTTTCAATTCCTCCTACTTCCTCTCTCATTCTCCTATGCTCCGCAAATGCCAATGTTGTAATCTCCTACAGTATTTGTATCTTTCTAATTCAGGGCCCAATCTAGCTCTCACTGAAGTAAAGAAGAGTATTTACTTCATGGGTGTTGGATTGCACCCTTGAAGTCAAGCCCTCTTCACTTTACAAAAGTACTTCCACTGGCTTCTAAATTCCCACCCTACTCGTGTGAGACTGGATTTGGTCCTTGCAAGCTCCCTGATCAGGCACCTTGTCTTCTTTAATGTTCCTAAACCACCATGCACATTTGTGCAGTTCACCCCTAAAGCTCTGAAAAATATACTCCCTTTGATGAATAACTTGAAGTCCAATAGCAGAGTTTATAATCTAAATAGTCGTTTTAGAGGTCACAGTAAAGGATTTACAAACAGGAAAAAAAAATCTTTATCCAGTTTTTTTTTAGTTTTTAAGTATTTGGATTACTTAACACAGCCAGGGATTCACTACAGGTTATGTTATCTTTCCGACTATTTTGTACCAAAGCACCACAAACAGCTGCAATGAGGAGCTGAGAACATTCAAGTTGACTTCAGTGAGACCAAGATTTCAGCCATACAGTATAATTAATGTACAAATAAAAACCAATTCAAATATTCAATAGATGGCATCATTTGACTATATACTTATTAAACGTAGTTATTTACTACTTTCCTTCCCGGTTTCACCAAAATTAAGAATAGTTTAAACAGACAATATATGGAGTTCTTCTCTAGCAGAGAAATCTCAACATTTAAGGTTAGGGGATGGGGGAAGTACATATGTTGATATTTAAGTATTTAAAGGTTATGTTCAGATGTCAATATAAACAGTAGATTTCATGCAGCAGAGTGTTTTTTTCTCTACAATGAGCACCTTCTTAACACAGATGCTTTAAAAATATATGCTTAAAAAACCCTAGCAAACTGCTACATGTTACAGTTACCTGAAGGATCCATCTTCAATCTGCAACCACAAGAAAAGCAGTGAAGGATAAAATAAAGACAGAGATTCCCATTTGTAACTCGTTGCTAAAAAAAATAATTAAAAAGGCAAAAACTGCCAATTTAAAAAGAACCTACCTTAATATTTAACCTTCACTCAGAATTTCTTGGCTTAATGTTATTCAATAATAGTTATTTGTGTTTTTATTTTCTTCACTGCTGCTTGTATATTCTATCACATCAGACCTTTTCCCTGGGAATTCGTTGTTAGCAAGTCACTAACCTGAAAGACGGTAATGGCTCCTTTGCAGCAGTAGCAGTCTTGTCAAGGCCTATTTAGGAGACTCTTTAGTTCATGGTTTACTGACCTGATAAAACGAAGAAGCCATTATAGTTTAATGGGCCAACATAGATCTCTCATATGAGAAGTAGAAGGTGTATACTAAAGATGCAGGGCCATTTTCTGCTTTTGGACACAACACAAAGTTAAGTCTAAAATTAGTTTTTGGAAAGAAGAAAAGAAAGTGCTGATCAAAAAGCAGTTTAAAAAGTAAAGAAATGGTTTACAACGTATTTTTATTGATGGCCTTACTGGATGGTTTTCTGAAGGTCTGTCAAAATATTCCTGACGGTCAAAGTGAAAAATAGAAGAATGAGCTTCATGGACTCAAGGTTGAAATAATGTTTCACTATGGTACTATGACAGGATGTAGCAACCCCCCAACAGGGCCTGACCTATCACTGTGGGCCCAGGAGACCATGCCCCTTTGCCCCTGCTGCGCATGCTCCAGGTGGAAGGGACAGATAAAAGGAGGCAGCTCAGCTCAGTCTGGGTTACCTGAGGAGGAGGAAGGACATGTGCTGCAGGCTCCCGCAGAGGAACCTGCAACTCTCCAGGCTGTTGGGACTGTGGACCTGGACTACGCTGCAGCCAACCAGCTGATTGCGGAGACTGACTGGGATGCCGAGCCACTGCCAGCCGAGACCGTCGAATCGTGGAAGTCAACGAATGGCTATGCAGGTGGTGTCAGAGAGAAGGCTTTGGATTCTTTGACCATAGGATGGTGTTCCAAGAAGGAGGAGTGCGAGGCAGAGATGGGCTGCACCTAACAAAGAGAGGAAAGCGCATCTTCGCAAGCAGGCTGGCTAACCAAGCGAGGAGGGCTTTAAACTAGGTTCACTGGGGGAAGGAGACCAAGGCCCTGAGGTAAGTGGGGAAGTGGGATACCGGGAGGAAGCACGAGCAGGAGAGCGCAAGAGGAGAGGGCTCCTGACTCATACTGAGAAAGCGGGACAATCAGCAAGTTATCTCAAGTGCCTATACACAAATGCAAGAAGCCTGGGAAACAAGCAGGGAGAACTGGAATTCCTGGCACAGTCAAGGAATTATGATGTGATTGGAATAACAGAGACTTGGTGGGATAACTCACATGACTGGAGTACTGTCATAGATGGATATAAACTGTTCAGGAAGGACAGGCAGGGCAGAAAGGATGGGGGAGTTGCACTGTATGTAAGAGAGCAGTATGACTGCTCAGATCTCCGGTATGAAACTGCAGAAAAACCTGAGAGTCTCTGGATTAAGTTTAGAAGTGTGAGCAACAAAGGTGATGTCGTGTGGGAGTCTGCTATAGATCACCAGACCAGGGGGATGAGGTGGACGAGGCTTTCTTCCGGCAATTAACGGAAGTTACTAGATCACAGGCCCTGGTTCTCATGGGAGACTTCAATCACCCTGATATCTGCTGGGAGAGCAATACAGCGGTGCACAGACAATCCAAGAAGTTTTTGGAAAGTGTAGGGGACAATTTCCTGGTGCAAGTGCTGGAGAAACCAACTAGGGGCAGAGCTCTTCTTGACCTGCTGCTCACAAACCGGGAAGAATTAGTAGGGGAAGCAAAAGTGGATGGGAACCTGGGAGGCAGTGACCATGAGATGGTTGAGTTCAGGATCCTGACACAAGGAAGAAAGGAGAGCAGCAGAATACAGGCCCTGGACTTCAGAAAAGCAGACTTTGACTCCCTCAGGGAACTGATGGGCAGGATCCCCTGGGAGAATAACATGAGGGGGAAAGGAGTCCAGGAGAGCTGGCTGTACTTTAAGGAATCCTGATTGAGGTTGCAGGAACAAACCATCCTGATGTGTAGAAAGAATAGTAAATATGGCAGGCGACCAGCTTGGCTTAACAGTGAAATCCTTGCTGATCTTAAACACAAAAAAGAAGCTTACAAGAAGTGGAAGATTGGACAAATGACCAGGGAGGAGTATAAAAATATTGCTCAGGCATGCAGGAGTGAAATCAGGAAGGCCAAATCACACTTGGAGTTGCAGCTAGCAAGAGATGTTAAGCGTAACAAGAAGGGTTTCTTCAGGTATGTTAGCAACAAGAAGAAAGTCAAGGAAAGTGTAGGTCCCTTACTGAATGAGGGAGGCAACTGGCGTCCCTTACTGAATGAGGGAGGCCTAGTGACAGAGGATTTGGAAAAAGCTAATGTACTCAATGCTTTTTTTGCCTCTGTCTTCACGAACAAGGTCAGCTCCCAGACTACTGCACTGGGCAGCACAGCACTGGGAGGAGGTGACCAGCCTTCTGTGGAGAAAGAAGTGGTTCGCGACTATTTAGAAAAGCTGGATGAGCACAAATCCACTATTTAGAAAAGCTGGACGGATGCACTGCATCTGAGAGTCCTAAAGGAGTTGGCGGATGTGATTGCAGAGCCATTGACCATTATATCTGAAAACTCATGGAGATCGAGTGAGGTTCCGGACGACTGGAAAAAGGCTAATGTAGTGCCCATCTTTAAAAAAGGGAAGGAGGAGGATCCGGGAAACTACAGGCCAGTCAACCTCACCTCAGTCCCTGGAAAAATCATGGAACAGGTCCTCAAGGAATCAATTCTGAAGCACTTAGAGTAGAGGAAAGTGATCAGGAACAGTCAGCATGGATTCACCAAGGGCAAGTCATGCTTGACTAATCTAATTGCCTTCTATGATGAGATAACTGGCTCTGTGGATGAGGGGAAAGCAGTGGACATGTTATTCCTTGACTTTAGCAAAGCTTTTGATACAGTCTCCCACAGTATTCTTGTCAGCAAGTTAAAGAAGTATGGGCTGGATGAATGGACGATAAGGTGGATAGAAAGCTGGATAGATCGTCGGGCTCAACAGGTAATGATCAATGGCTCCATGTCTAGTTGGCAGCCAGTATCAAGTGGAGTGCCCCAAGGGTCGGTCCTGGGGCCGGTTTTGTTCAGTATCTTCATTAATGATTCGGAGGGTGGTGTGGATTGCACCCTCAGCAAGTTTGCAGATGACACTAAACTGGGAGGAGTGGTAGATATGCTGGAGGGTAGGGATACGATACAGAGGGACCTAGACAAATTAGAGGATTGAGCCAAAAGAAATCTGATGAGGTTCAACAAGGACAAGTGCAGAGTCCTGCACTTAGGACGGAAAAATCCCATGCACTGCTACAGACTAGGGACCGAATGGCTCACTAGCAGTTCTGCAGAAAAGGACCTAGGGGTTACAGTGGATGAGAAGCTGGATATGAGTCAACAGTGTGCCCTTGTTGCCAAGAAGGCTAACTGCATTTTGGGCTGTATAAGTAGGAGCATTACCAGCAGATCGAGGGACGTGATCGTTCCCCTCTATTCGACATTGGTAAAGCCTCATCTGGAGTACTGTGTCCAGTTTCGGGCCCCACACTACAAGAAGGATGTGGAAAAGTTGGAAAGCGTCCAGTGGAGGGCAACAAAAATGTTTAGGGGACTGGAACACATGACTTATGAGGAGAGGCTGAGGGAACTGGGATTATTTAGTCTGCGGAAGAGAAGAATGAGGGGGGATTTGATAGCTGCTTTCAACTACCTGAAAGGGGGTTCCAAAAAGGATGGATCTAGACTGTTCTCAGTGGTAGCAGAGGACAGAACAAGGAGTAATGATCTCAGGTTGCAGTGGGGGAGGTTTAGGTTGGATATTATGAAAAACTTTTTCACGAGGAGAGCGGTGAAGCACTGGAATCTAGGGAGGTGGTAGAATCTCCTTCCTTTGAGGTTTTTAAGGTCAGGCTTGACAAAGCCCTGGCTCGGATAATTTAGTGGGTATTGATCCTGCTTTGAGCAGGGGGTTGGACTAGATCAGGAGTCGGCAACCTTTCAGAAGTGGTGTGCCGAGTCTTCATTTATTCACTCTAATTTAAGGTTTCACATGCCAGTAATACGTTTTAACATTTTTAGAAGGTCTCTTTCTATAAATCTATCATATATAACTAAACTGTTGTATGTAAAGTAAATAAGGTTTTTAAAATATTTAAGAAGCGTCCTTTAAAATTAAATTAAAATGCAGACCCCCCCCGACCGGTGGGCAGGACCTGGGCAGTATGACTGCCACTGAAAATCAGCTCGCATGCCACCTTTGGTTGCCTACCCCTGGACTAGATGACCTCCTGAGGTCCCTTCGAACCCCGATATTCTATGATTCTATGGGGCTTATGGTAGGAAATGACCCAGGGAATGTATTAGAAGCCAACGCTTGAACCCTTAACTGGGAATTTTCCAGCTTCATAGGGCTCTGGCTGGAACCCGGTGGAGTAGGTGGGCCCGGGTTCTTCTACCCCCTCTGCCCTGCCGCACTTGCCACTAGACGTAGCTACTGGGGGTCCTAACTAGAGAATGACCATTTGTTCTTCCCCACCCTAGGGGCTGCAGACTCTTTGTTTACTCTACTCTACCCAATGGGTCAGAGTCCCCAACTCCTATTGTTTGCCCCAGCCAGGAGGCTAAGGAAGCATAGACTGAGTGTTTGCTCAGCCCCACCAGGGGCCCTGAGTCCCCCCCACCAAAATTGCTTGTGCAATCTCATGTACGGGCATTTTGCATGTACAATGGAAGTAACTGCTCTCCAGTCCTGTCAGCAAGAGTCTCTTTTCATGCCAAAGTAAGACAACCTTTTACCACTGGTCTGCTGCCACATTCTGATGCTTTTCTGATTTTTCCCTTCCACAAGCAGTACCTTTCATAAGATGTTTCACTGAAACCAACTGACTGTGCAGCTCCATGATGGCCAAAGGATCGGCTACTTTAGTAGGAGAATAAAAGATAAGCAAGAGGCCCGATTCAGCAGTCCATGGTTATTCAATCAAGCACTTAAGCATGCACTTAAATACTTTGCTGAATTGGAGTTTAGGAGTCCTGCATGTAAAATGAAGGCTAAAACTATGATTGCTTGAAGATAGATAGATAGATAGATAGATAGATAGATAGATAGATAGATAGATAGATAGATAGATAGATAATTGTTAAAACATTTGGCTAACAAAGCTGCGGTTGAAATATATGGTTTCTCTTATGTAAGGACCCAATCTTGAGAAGAATTTGATGCATAGTTTGGAGCGCCCTCAGTTCATAGGCACATTAATCAGGGCTGAAGGTGCTCCGTGCCTCATAAAAAGATGTTCACCGCCTTGCACAACTGGTCCCTACAAAGGGACATAGAGCCATTTTAATTCAGTAGCAGAAAATTACATTTTTGTAACAAGTGATGAGTATGTCTATCAGAATAAAGGACCAATTACAGACATCTTCCCTCCATCGCCCCCCTCCTTTTTTAAAAAAAATAAAGCTTTTCTTTATTGTTGGTACAGTAATAGAGTGACAAACTGTTATGGTGGACATGGATATCAAGGAAAGGGAAGGAACAGCAACTTACAAATATTTCAGCACCATTCAAACCATGCCAGCATTAATGAGGACATTCTTCAGTCATTAAAAACCTTACCACAGAATCATTTTTAAAAGCTACAAAGACGATAACAATGTTATCTCAAAACTGTTTCATTACTTTCTTATCACTGAGTAAATAATTTTTAATAATAAATTCAGTCTTTCATATGAAAGGTCTTGACCAATTATGGTTCTTTAAATATTCTACGGCACTTTTCTTCTCACTTCTCCATACCCCCTTTTTTGGAGGGGTGGGTAAGAGTAGGGACGCAAACTCTGAAGTTATAGCCAAATTCCATTTAATTCCATTCTTATCTATCAATCTTCCAAGATTTCCTGTGCATTTTCATTGAGATATGATAGAGCTAAACTGTTGTATACTATTGAAGTGTTCTGTCAGACAATTATCACATTTCATCTCAGAAGAGAACTGCATTTCAGTAGTGAATGCAATTTCTGACTGTAACTTGTTAAATTCTTAACACGCTTTGGGATTTTCCGGGATAAAATTGGATATAAGTGTGAGATATTACTACAAAATTCAGTAAGTAAATTCTTGCATTTGGTTACAGTGTTTTAGCACATGACATATAACTACTTGAGAAAAACATCATGCCAGGAAGTTATTAAACCACAAAAATTTAATCATAAAAAGATAAGTTTTACATATTCTTATGAAAATCTATACAGCACTCATCTACATACATTTTGATGTGTTATTCTCCCACCATGTTTCGAGACAATGAGAGATTGTTTACCTCTTTTCTGCAATTCTGTTGTTTCCACTGATTACTAGATTCACAGTCTAAGGGTAAACAAGGTGGAAAAAGTCTCATGTCCATTGTTCCACTCTCTGTCAGGGAGATTTGAAGCGAACTAGACCTCACAATAAGTTTTCTAACTTGGATAAGCAGGCCTAAGATATCTGACAGTTGTTTCACGCTCTTCATCATCATCTGAAACAATCAGTACGCATTAGAGAGTACTTTTCCCTTTACAAAGGTGATAATTAGATAACAAGCTGAGATTAAAGTAATTACAGTTAGACAGCTGGCAAGGCAGCACAGTCATGTTGAAATATTGTTGATACTTCAGCATCTGGTTCTAATAACAGCACAGGCTAAAAGATTTTACATTAATTACAACACATAATTTAATATAAACATATTTAATTACAATTGATGAGCGATAAACTGTTCAAGAATTACTTAACCCCTTCCACACGTCAACATGATTGGAACTTCATGTGGTTCTTTCCATTGTAGGAGAAAGCTGAAGTCAACATGAAAGGTTAAGAATTTCTTGCCCCTTTTAACAAGTGACTATTTGACAAACTGCATTATTGATAAGTATCTGAAGCCAATTGCTAAACACATTTAAAATGATGGCATTCTATAGAATTTAGAGTCTAGAATTAGTGACAGTCACACCATGTGCTGTAAAAAAAAATTGCTCTGGCTTGATTAATGCTCTTTTTATGCCCTTGTCTGACATCTCCTAGAATCAGTAAACTCCTGTTCCTAGTCATTCTTCTTTTCTCAGATACAAACACATTTTCACACTTGTATCTGGTGAAGCCCTTGTTTATTTTTGAAGTCAATAAGGTATCTTTTTAATCAATCCTCTGATTTCTGGGAATTTCTCAGGTGACAAAAAGAGACGAGTACATTAGGTCTAGCCCTCAGCATCATGATAATCGGTAAAACAAGTTTGAGAAATGTGTACTGAGTGTAGCAAGGAAAATCCAGTTACTGTATAAATAAACACAATCAGTATTAATTCTGACTTGCATAACCAACTGCCCCCTACAGTATTTCCAGCAGCCAAACCCGAGAAGGTGAGACTGTAAGATTAGCCAAAAGGACTCAGAATATATTCTACTACATATAAGAAGACCACCTTTCCTAAAAATGTAACTTTGTCCTCTATAAAGAGACAAGAAAGAAATCAGTCTGCTCAATTTTCTGCTTCAGCAGGAGAGAAACAGAACAACTGGCGCTGAAGCAAAGGCATGAAGAGCACAATTTACTCTCAAGGCTGTCCTGACATCATAATGTCAGGTATACTTCAACTTTTAAACACAGTGTTCTTTATGTACATACTCATTCAATGTCTAAAACACACTGCCAACATGGCACCTAGATGAAATTAGATCAAAGTCTGTTTAGTTATTCACTTTACAGATGCAGAGTCAGCCTAAACTTTTTTGCAAGCCTGCAAAACATTTTGTTGTATGTCCCCATTAAAACAAATAAATAAACAAACAGCTCACCCTGCAGAGGCGCTCAGGATAACAAAGTCCTTTGGAACTGCAAGCCTAACTGAGTAGGCTGCAGTATGATCAATTCAAAGTAAATCAGGAAGAGCATAATTTTCTGCAGTCATTTCCTTACATTTTTCTAACCACTCATTTTGCATTTCTGGACTGAATAAAGTCAGTCATATTTCACAGACACAGCCAAATCAAATACAGTAAGTACTATCCACTTTGAATTCCTGTATTTAAAGGTGCTCTGTCAACTGGTTTTTTTCAATGTTTCATATTTTATTTACTCTTTGGTGGACCTCATACCCCTTTACCAACTTGAAAACAAGATTCCTTTCCCTAGCAGATTTTGTCCTTGCAAACATTCTATTTTGTTGTGTTCTAGAGATGCAGGAGTCAAAACAACTGTTTTTTGGTTTCTCTCCCTCTCTGGGCATCAGCATCATCAATAGCATCTTCAAAAATGTTTACAGCTAGCTAATTGTTAGGGCTGGTACCTTTAAAACTCTTATCTGGAACAAAATAATCACATCACAGCACTGTGACATTTGAATTATAATAGCTTGTCACTGCATCATCATATTGTTATGGAATGCTAATATCACCTCATTGTAAAGTCCAGCATTGGCTGTGAAGATAAGAGACTTGTAATAACTTGAAATGTCCCAGTTTATAGGAAGTGGAACCAGGCCAGTTCATCAAAAAAGAAAGTGTCCATGAAAATCAGGTTAAGTATCAACTCTTCTTCAGTTTAGAGAAGTTAAGGCACTCTCTCATATTTGTTTAAGTGATTGGTTTATTTTTCCTCTGTGGCTTCTTCAACTAGAATGGTGGATTAAGAAATCACCCACAAAAACTCCCAAACACCACAGATATGTGGAAACCAGAAATGATCATCAACAGACTGCAACAATTTTAAAGAACATCAAATTTCTGGCCTAAATAAATTGACAATGCCCCTTCAATTCCACCTATTTTGAGCAGGAATGCTTTTATTTACACTCCTTTATTGCAGATTACCAGTGATTTCATCTCATTATATAAATTGATGTGCCCTATTACACCTTAAAGTTTGAAATTATTTAAATTTCCCATTTGAACTACAGCTCGGCCAACCATTGACAGACATTTCTGTGTTATAATAAAACCAAGGCCAGATTATATCTGTGATGTACAAGTATGGCCTGAAAAGTCTTTCCCGCACTACCACCCAAAGCCTCAGCACACTCTTGCAGAAGTGAAACAGGTAAGGTCAGTGTAGAGTGGGGTGGTTTACACCTTACCACATTACACAATGCCCCTTGTTGCCCTGAGCATAACCAGGATAACTCTGGTAAGTAGTGCAAGGTTGCACTACTCCACTTTTGCCAGTGAGACTACAGAAGATAAGTGCATCATACACTGCAGAATGTACAGCAACTACCCTTAAAACTTTTCAGTTCCTAAGGTCACTAATGCTACCTTACTCTTCCTTAGATGTTCTCTGTACTAAATAGAATGAAGTTTAGGCAATCCTGTGGTAATGTTGTCTAAATAAAAAGGCAAGATTAGAAAAATTATAAGTATATCAAAATAGATGCATTCGTCATCCACCAAACCTGTCCTCTTGAATTCTGGCCGCCTGGTCTACAAAAACATTTAGGTCCACTCTAGGCCCAGAAATAACTTCTGCTACTTCCTTGCAGCTTAATTTTCCCATCTGTTCCCTGAGGCTGCAAGGAAAGAGAAGAGGCTAAGAATAAAGTTCAGGCAAGTGTAAATTGAAAAACACAGTGGCCTCAATTTTCTTATTGGGGCCTGTGGTTATTCTCTAGCTTAGAAAAAGCACTTTAGCCACAATATAGCTATGTACTCATACCAATATTAGTTCATTAGAATTTAACTTTCTATATTTTAAAGCTTTCACAAATTATTAGTAAGATATAATTACTGTATAAAGTTTCATAAATACTCAAAGAATAGTTAAAAATCCATTTACTGCTCAAGAGAGCAAGATCATTCACATCTTTTCATATTGGTTCCTGGCCTTTGTACCAGCATCAGGGCTGCTGATTAGTCTCTGAGGATTGAGGCATCTGAACTGTCTGTTAGCTGTGCTATTCCGAGTCCCCACTGACCTTCAGTATACTTGGCTTTGTGAACACAGATATATACAAAGAAATTGGGCATGTTCTTCTGTATTTCATGGTAGGTGATCACATTCCAATAAAAAGATGATGCATAAACAAACCGGTTATTGAATTTTAAGTCTGCTAAATGAGCAAATCTTTATTTCTTGTAGTTTTTCTTGCATAATTTACATTATCTTTGTTTTATGATTTTGTAATACTGCACTTCACAATTACAAATATAATTTTATTTAATAAAGTTAGAATAATCCTGAACCATTCAAGGAAACTTTTCACTTATGTTACAAAATATTTTTTTCAGTAGGTTGAACTTTTCCCTATGCCAGAGTCACTCCATGAAGCCCACAGTAATTGCTGTCCAGTCCTTTGTACAAAATATGTAATTGCATTACCACATATACATTTAGTGATTTCTTGTTATATAGTAGTCAGAACAGTTGATTTAATGTATGAAAATCAGAATTGCTTAATTTACCCATCTGAATTTTTGTTGGCAGTTTCATTTTTTGAAAGCAGGAACTAACATCTAAATTATTCCTTTTGGTTAATTATGTCACTTTCCTAAGGTGTGCATCCCCCAGTGGCAGTACTATGAAGTTTTCAGACACATAAACCATGCACAGAAAGCAAGATTAGCATTTGCCTAATTTCCATGAGAGCTCCATGCAGTTCACCCTAGATATGGCAGTTACATAGAACAACATGAGTTACATACAGTCGGATTCCAATCCTGCAAAATCTTAAACACAGAACTAACTGACTTCAGAGGGATTACTTGTGTGCACATGCATAAATGTCGGCAGGATTGTTACCGAAATAAGGGTCATTATGAAAAGGCCCTTTGGCTTTTAACAAAAATCAAAGAAAGGGTTATAACAGCTGCTGCTCATCAACACCCTTGAGAAAGGACATGTAATACCTATATCATAAGAGGGTTTGACAGTGCTTCATGAGAAGACAAATGCTAGTGCTTGCCAACATCCACAAGAAAGGACATGTGCCAGTGCCTTAGCAATATCAAAAAAAGCCCTGTTCATCATCTAAGAGATGTTGCTACTAGCATACTGTGGGTTACAGAGAACTAACCAATCAGTTTACATATAATTTTTAAAGTTTATTTTCAAATACCAATTCCAACACAATTTTAATGCAAAAAAGATATTTAAGTGAATTATGTGTGAAACTAAATTTACTTCAAATACTGCCCAAGCATTTAAATACCTGTGTCTTTGCTGCAGCGGTGTTTCAGTTTGAATGTTTGCTTCATTCTGGATCACTGAGGCATATAGGAGTAGAGTGGAAGTGCATAAATACATTTACCTACTTAATCCCAAAACTACTTCAAAATCACCCAGATGAGTAAATATACAAAGGAAGTCTGGGGACAGTCCCTGAGGAGCAGCATACATACCTGATCAGAAAATGGTTGATTATAGTGTCAAAATAGCTGTAGTAGACAGCATTGTTCACATGCCCATACTGATCATTGTCCTGCCATCTTGTCTGTATCGGTAAAAAGTAAGCATACATAGCACGTTTGTCAGTAATGGTCCTCAGTGCTTGATTTTGCTGAAGAGGTAGCCACATAACGGATATTACTACGCACTAGAAATCTTTGTGCAAGTTTCATTGTTAAAAATTCTATTTAAAAAACAAAAGAAAAGAAAAAAAGAGAGACAAACATGTTACCTTGGGACTATATTTATAAAACCAAACAACACATTTCTGAATCAAAAGGGCCTCTGCTTGATGGACAAATATATTGGAGTTTCATTTCTTAGCTGCTTGTTAGTTTTCTGAGGCCACAAAAAGCTGTGCTTACAACAGCAAGGGGAAAGCCAAAGGGTTCACAACATTAGCTTGGTTAGATAAACCAATCAGAGACTCTTTCATTTAGAAATTGGGTGAAAATCCCTAGTTAAAAACAACAAATGGGGGGGCACATCCCCTCAAAAAACACACTACCACATTATTAATGTATATACGTTAAAGGGGTGCCTATAGGTCTCAGTTATAATAAGGACACCACTGTGCCAATTAAGCTTCAGTGTAAAGTATATAAAAAGCTTTAGGAACAGAGCTACATATTAATTAAAAAACAACACTACTCTCCTGTCATGATTCAGCCTGTACTGCTGTCAGAACATTCAGCAAACGAGCACACTAATTGCCAGAAGCTCTCAAGTTTATGTCTCCTGCACCTATATTGCCCACAAGGCAAACAATTTCCCCTGACCTCATGTACTCATTTATACACTGTTTTCATTATTGTGTTATTCAGTCCTCTCTCATTCCAGCAGAGGTGGGTCAATGTTCATTTTATCACCTTTCGTTTCCCACATCCCACATGGGACATGACCTTTCTATACTACTATAGAAGTATATAGACAGACCACAAAAAAGGTCAATGATTCATTCAGCCTTAAAGTACATTTAAAATAAAAAACTCAGTTTCTACACATGTACTGGATGTTCATAACCCTACTCTTTTATACAGTCTGCTCATTTCTCTCTCCTGCTTGCTCCCCAGTTTTCTTCATCTACTCCTAGCTTTTTGTGCCTTCTTCCATTCTGCCCTTTAATTTTGGAACATACATCCGAACAACATAAGCCAAATGTCCTCCCCCCACTTCTCCTCTTCTTCCTTAAAAATTCCCTTAAAAACCCATCTGTTCCACAAAGCATTCCACTAACCATTCAGCGATTGCTCTGTACCATCACTCATGCTTTTTTAGATTTGATAAGCTTCAAGGCCAACGTTCCTTTCTTTGTTTCACAAGTTTACCTATTGTAAAATACCATGCGTGCTTACAGACCAACACATGAAAATTGGTTGTGATGAAAGTTCCAAGACACAAATCAAACATGAATTGGGTCATGGAGGGATGTCGGACTCAAACTCAGACTGATTTTGGGCGTATTTCAGGTTTGAGTTGAATATTTCACATCCATTCAATTCAAGACAACCCAGAGGGAAGTTACAAGTTCCTCAGAGACGAGCCCAAACCAAAACTGTAGATCTAAATAACCGTGAATTTTGAAAAAGTTCAAATCCAGATGGTACTATGTGTTCCAGCTCCATCACTGCAGTAAAGGTGATTCCCTCATAAGGATGTTTATAATACAGAATGTTCCAAAACACGTAACCTTGTCCTTATACGAAGACAGAATTTTATTTTATTTCTTTGCACTTAAAATAGACTTAATAAGAGTCTTAGGCACCAGGTGGGATTTAAAACAAGGCAATATTTAAAAGTTAGCATCTCCTCATAGCCATTTTAAAGCAATTTGCATCCATCATTTGTTCTTACTGGTTACATATATGCAAATGTCCACCCATATAAACATATTCACAGTATTAAAAAAAGAAAACCTGCACGAGTCTGAAGAGTGTAGGCAGTTTTGACAGACATATAATCAAAAGGTAGGGAACAATTTAATAAAAAGTAGCTAAAAAGAATGGTCTTGGTAGGAGCTGTTGCACTATAGCGCTCTATGCTAACACAGTTTGATCTTTGATGGACATATTTTTCCTCCATTAGATCTTTGCTGTACGGTTTTCGCAAGAATAGAAATAGCACACAAAAACAGAAATCTCTGGCTTTGCTTTTTTACCTCTGCTGGGAAAGTGAGAGCTTATGGTCAATTTTTAAAATTGGAGACAGTGTTAGCAAGAAAACAGAAATTTCATGAAGCTATGAAAACATGCTTATTTTGGTAAATTTATACATAAGCTGAAATATAATAATACATTTTAAGTGTGTTTTTCTTTTACCTAATTTAATGAAAAAGTGTTAATCTTTCTGATAGCTGATAGTCATTTTTCTGTCACAAACAGACAAGGAAGTTGGAACTGTGCACTATTTAACTGAGCTGTGCAATCATAATGCAACGACTCAAAGCACAAAACCAGTGTACTGAAGTTTCCCACCTTTATTGTTCTTGATGTCAATTAAAATATAGCCTGCAATGTACCTAAACTTTTAATTCATTATCATCTAAGTCAGTGGTTCTCAACAAGGGGTACACATACCCCTTGGGTACACAGGTCTTCCAGGGGTTACATCAACTCATCTAGATATTTGTCTAGTTTTGCAACAGTATACGTGAAAAGCACTAGCAAAGTCAGTACAAACTAAAATTTCATACAGACAATGACTTGTTTATACTGCTCTATATACTATACACTGAAATATAAGTACAATATTTATATTCGAATCAATTTATGTTATAATTATATGGTAAAAGTTAGAAAGTAAGCAATTTTTCAGCAATAGTGTTCTGTGATACTTTTGTATTTTTATATCTGATTTTGTAAGCAACTGGTTTTTAAGTGAGATTGAACTTGGGGTACACGAGACAAATCAAACTCCTGAAAGGGGTACAGTAGTCTGGAAAGAACCACTGGTCTTAGTAAATATGTCTTAAACTCAGTAAGTTAACTTTAAACTTATGAGTACTTTCACTGAAGTCACACACTTTAAATTTCTACAAACACGTGCTTAAGAATGTTGCTGAACGGGGCCTAAAAGTTTAATCTAGCAATGAATTTGGAGATAGATCTGCCCTCTGTTGTGCTGGTGCCTGAGAGTTGTAGTCATGGAAGAGAGCATAGGGAAGAGAGCAGAAGTTCTCCAAGAGAGCAGCATGAGGCGGCCTGATTAACATGCCTTCCCACCATCCGCATTCCCATGGAGTGCTTCTTAAGGGGGAATATTGAGTCCAGTCCTTCTAACAGCTGCCACACACACTAATCAGAGTGCACACTGCTCCCTTTCAAAGTACAGTAGAACTTCAAAGATACGAACATCAGAGTTACAGACAGACCAGTCAACCAGACACCATGTGAAACCAGAAGTAACCAATCAGGCAGCAGTAGAGATATTAAAAAAAATAATAATAAAGCAAGTATTGTGCTGTGCCTATATTGCATCTTAAAGGTAGGCACATCTGGGCTGCCTGTCCCCACCCCATCCCCACTCGCGGGGCAGCCACTTACAGCAAGATGCTGGGGCTGCCAGCCCAAGATAGGTGGTTCTGAGCCAGCAGAGCAGGAGCAGCACCGGAGTCTCCACAGCTGTCACCCCACCCCATCCTCATCTGGAAGGGGACATACTGGATTTACCCCCCACCCCCCCCGCAGCGAGGATGGGGATAAACTTGCAAACTCATGCCAGAGCTGGATCAGGTTGCTCAGCTGCTGCTGAATCCTGGCCTGGAGTCTCAGTTGCTGGATCTGCAGGCAGAACTATGCTTTCTTCAGAGTTATGAACATTTCAGAGTTACGGACAACCACCATTCCCGAGGTGTCCATAACTCTGAGATTCTACTGTAGCAACAAAAACAAAGTACCTCACCAAAGGCTCTTACGTAAATTAAGTTGTCATGGGATAAGAGGGAAGATCCTTTCATAGATTGAGAACTGGTTAAAAGCCAGGAAACAAAGGGTAGGAATAAATGGTAAATTTTCAGAATGGAGAGGGATAACTAGTGGTGTTCCCAAGGGTCAGTCCTAGGACCAATCCTATTCAACTTATTCATAAATGATCTGGAGAAAGGGGTAAACAGTGAAGTAGCAAAGTTTGCAGACGACACTACACTGCTCAAGATAGTTAAGATCAAAGCAGACTGTGAAGAACTTCAAAAAGATCTCATAAAACTAAGCAATTGGGCAACAAAATGGCAAATGAAATTTAATGTGGATAAATATAAAGTAATGCACATTGGAAAAAATAACCCCAACTATACATACAATATGTTGGGGGCTAATTTAGCTACAACTAATCAGGAAAGAGATCTTGGAGTCATCATGGATAGTTTTCTGAAGATGTCCATGCAGTGTGCAGCGGCAGTCAAAAAAGTAAACAGGATGTTAGGAATCATTAAAAAAAGGATAGAGAATAAGATGGAGAATATCTTATTGCCCTTATATAAATCCATGGTATGCCCACATCTTGAATACTGCATACAGATGTGGTCTCCTCATCTCAAAAAAGATATACTGGCATTAGAAAAGGTTCAGAGAAGAGCAACTAAAATGATTAAGGGTTTGGAACGGGTCCCATATGAGGAGAGATTAAAGAGGCTAGGACTTTTCAGCTTGGAAAAGAGGAGACTAAGGGGGGATATGATAGAGGTATATAAAATCATGAGTGGTGTGGAGAAAGTGAATAAGGAAAAGTTATTGTTCCCATAATATAAGAACGAGGGGCCACCAAATGAAATTAATGGGTAGCAGGTTTAAAACAAATAAACGGAAGTTCTTCTTCACTCAGCGCAAGTCAACCTGTGAAACTCCTTGCCTGAGAAGGTTGTGAAGGCTAGGACTATAACAGGGGTTAAAAGAGAACTGGATAAATTCATGGAGGTTAAATCCATTAATGGCTATTAGCCAGGATGAATAAGGAATGGTGTCCATAGCCTCTGTTTGTCAGAGGGTGGAGATGGATGGCAGGAGACAGATCACTTGATCATTACCTGTTAGGTTCACTGCCTCTGGTGCACCTGGCATCGGCCACTGTCAGCAGACAGGATACTGGGCTGGATGGACCTTTGGGCTGACCCAGTATGGCCATTCTTATGTTCTTATGCCCAAAGGCCTGATCAACTGGAGTCCTAGAGTCTAGCAGCATCCATATCTTGCCCATAGCATCAACCAAAATTACTAATTCAAAAGAAATATTTTATATAACATTTTTAATTATAAAACTTGAAGAACTGTATTATTCTCCTGGTTCATGGTTGTTAAAATAATTAAATATTGGTTCAATATACATCTCTATCCTGATATAACACGACACGATACAACACAAATTTGGATAAAACACGGTAAAGCAGCACTCCGGCGGATCAGTGCGTCAGCGTGTCTGGCTCCAACACGCTGCTCTGAGTGGCATGTTAAGGGTGCCGGGCCGGGGCCGAGGGGTTGGACAAGGGGCAGAGGGTCTCAGGGCAGTCAGGCAGGGCCTCCCCCACCAGGGTCTGGGAGGCAGGAGCTGTGGGGGGTCACTTTTGGGGGCCCCGCAGGCCCAGAGTGGCCAGGGTGATTAGTGGGGGGCCGGGAGCAGCCCGCTCCGCTTCCCTCGCCCTGGCCCCAGACATGTCGCTCAGTGGAGGGGGTTTGGGGGAAGGGACTCCCCCCGCACTCACCAGGAGCGGCGGAAGAGGAGCAGCCCGGCCCCAGCCCGCTCCACTCCGCCAGCTCCCAGCCGTAGCGCTCCACTTCCCGTTGCCAGTGAGTGCTGGGGGGTGAGCGTTCTTTCCCCAACCTCCCCGCACTCACCGGCAGCAGGAAACGGAGCGCCACAGCTGGGAGCTGGAGGAGTGGAGTGGGCTGGGGCCACATTGCTTCGCTTCCCACCGCTGCCGGTGAGTGCCTCTCAGGGGGCGGGGGTGTGGATAGGGGTCGGGGCAGTTAGGGGACAGGGAGCAGGGGGTGGGGTCCTGGGTGTGATTAGGGATGGGGAGGTCCTCTGGAGGCGGCGGTCAGGGGACAAGGAGCAGGGGGACCAAAGAAAGTTCGATATAACACGTTTCACCTATAACACGGTAAGATTTTTTGGCTCCTGAGGACCATGTTATATCGGGATAGAGGTGTATATTATTTTAAATATAATGAACTGTTTAACTAACACGAACTGAGGTAATACCCTTTCCCTCAGCTCTTCTAGTTGGTTAATAAAATCTGTAAATTCAAAATAAGTAGGAATTTTACACAGCATTTCTCCACATTGAGAAAAGTGTTTTGTAGGGTAAATGAATATGAATGCTACATAATCTTCATAATGGACAAAAAGGCTGTGAAGAATGCTATCTGTATTAATTTGATGAATATCATGTGTAACTATTCATAAGTATTGTAGTCTGGCTGGCTTTATGGAACCCAAAGGGTTAATTCCAGGGTGTTGCTTTACCCAGGCTTCCAGGAACCTATCAATGATTCTAACTCAACAGCCTGGTTCTCAAGTGCTCAGTATAGTGAATCCACTTTTGGAAGATTACCTCCAATTCCTTCTGGAGAAATGCATAAACCAGTTTGGTTTAGCTCAGAAGTCCTGCTCAAAATCTCAGGAGATCTTTGGGTCGGAACTTTTGGACAAAGGAACTTTGAAATGGATAAAGGACAGCCTGCAACCTGAAGGACACGCACCCTGACTCGGGGTCAGACTGTCAGAGAAAGGCAGTAAGTGCTGAGGTGCAGCCTGCCTCACCCAGCATGTTGTACATCACAACACTGAGAGATATTTACAGTGCAAACAACAATAAGTTTATCATCAGAGGGTCAAGATTCAAGAGACAGTGAGAAAGGATAATGGAAACAACAGGGTTACATATAAAACAAAATCATAACACACCTTCCAGAGATTAAACTTAACTTCTTCTGTCTAACGAAATTTATCCCACTCCAAATGTCCTTTGCAACTTCTCAACCAGGGCAGGTTGTGAACCCATATTCATAAATGTAATCATACTGCCCAATTACTTTCTAAATGCAGGATAAAGGGGTGTCTTCCTTGCTTTCTCCTTATATCCTCCAAAGTTCATTATTTGTACCCACAGTCAGGATAACCCTGTACCTTATTCTTCAGTGTGCTGCCTCCCTGTTGACTTCAAACCCCTATCCGTTGATGCTGTATGAAAATGAGGCTTCTATTGTATTGGCTTACAATGCTTAATTTACATGATGACAGAGAGATAGGTGAATAAACATCTTTTGTTTGGCAGAAAACCTGTCAACTCTACATTGATACAGACTTTAGGAAATACATTTCACAACAATATTAATGGCCAGCGTAAACCTGGCTTTCATTTAAGACCTCACATGATATTCTCTGGTGAACCAGAATATACATACGAAGATCAGATACTCTTGTAACCCCGGACCCTTGCCAGTTGGCATTGAGGGATTCTTAGGGTCACATTCACACCAACTTATAAATATATAAATTCAACATTATATATGGACAAAAAAAAGTGGAGAAATGTAGTAGCCTTTCACCCAATCCTTATATTCTGAGGTTCAAAATCAAAAAAAGAACATGTAAAAAGAATGGCTTTTCTAGACCCCAATGGACATATATTGAGATTGTGTTTTTAGACATTTCTATTGCACATGTCACTGTGATGTCTAGATGCCACAAATTGACAGTTTTTGCTCAGAAGAGTTCTAGGAGAACCTGAATAATTAATAGTGTTCCAGATTTGCATTGAGGAACATTGAGAGCCTCTATGGGAAAGACCTGCTCATTCAATGACCACATCTGGGCATTCACTTTCATGAATGCTAAATATGCATGAAAAATTTCAAAGAATAAAATAGACAAAAGAAAACTTGAGAGAATTTAGAAGCAGCCAGTGCTGGGTTAGGGTTTGTTAGTAGACAGCTAGGAAACCATAGGCAGAATTCTCTCGGATCCACACAGTTTATCTCAGGTTCATTGCTACTCTCACTTACACCTGCGTAACCCCCATTTAAAATAATGGAGTTGCACAGGTACTATTAAAAGCAAAATTTAGGTATTTGATATTTTGCTCTCTATACACTCAGAAAGTCCTTAGCAATACTGATGGAAACTCTGAACATGTAAGAAGAACAGAACACTGGAGTTAAGATTCACCATTTAGAACTGATAGAATTTTGCCAAAGTTATTACCCTATTTCCACATATTAATCCAAAATGACACTCCTAGAAAAAATTAATTTAGTTATTTACTGCTTAACTACTATAGTCTCATTGCTCCTAAAATATGAAAGATTCATTCTGAGGACACAGAACAACATGCAGCAAGCAGGTCAAGTATCTCCACTAACTTTCTGCCTTTTTTCCCCTCTAGTTTTACTAGTTTGTACTAATTTATAGAGGTTTAATGTTATATTTTTCCTATCATAAAATATACCCCGAGATCCATAACTAATTTTCAAATCCCCCCTTAATTTAAGAGGAAAAACAGCACATTTGTTTAAAGGCAAAAATAAAACATTTGCATTTCACTTCAAGAACATCCAATCTCCTCTTAAATTGAGATGCCAGAGCAACTAGATTGCCGTTTAAATCAGATAGCAAAATTAGTCCAGGTATAAGACAGTGGAGAGAATGTGGTAAATAGCTTATGAATTCAACTGCAGACTAAGGATCCCTTGTGGTTTCTCAGTTCCAACCAATTAGATAGATAAATGGTAGTTCACCTACTACACATCGGTAAACAAACATTTTTCAGCAAAAGCCTCTCCTGTGCATTAAGCTGGGCCAGTTTAACATACTATCAAGAGCTGTGGTGCAGTGATGTGTCTTAGTGTTAGAGTTCAGAATAATCCTTGGCAGGGCACTAATGAAAAAACAACTAATTCTGACAATTTACCATAGTAACTGAAGCATTCATATTATTAATGACAGCATGATCTAAAACTGAAAACACAGCCTTAGCAACACACAGTAACCTACAATGGAAGCAAAATTATTTTCTTTTCCGAAGCCTAACAGTATTCATGTTTTGAGTTAAACACTGAAATTTGTAAACCAAGGCTGATCTGAGCCAAAAGCCAATGCAGAGGAAACAACAAACGCTACAGAGACATCAGCTATCATCCCAAAAAGTGCCTCTTTTGTTTACTTTGTAAAGCATATACTTTTGGGGCTAAATCCTTCATGCCTTATTTTGGGCAAAATTCCAACAGACTTCAATAGCAGTTTTGCCTGGTTAAAGTTTCAGTAAGGAAGGCAGAATGTGGCCCTTTCCTGATAAACAATAGATCCCTCTTATATATAACCTGTTAACTCTATTGATTGCTATTTCTTGTAACAGAACAATTACGTTTATATGGTTTGGGCTTTCCTGTTGCACCAATGATTGTTTAGAGACCTCCCAAAACTGCAAATATGAATAAACAAAGGACCTAATTGCATAATTAATTACAAGAGTATTGAACCCACTATATTTCTCATAATCAGTATTAGACAATACAACAGGTCCTAGGTATGCCCATATACAGCAAACAATTCACTAAATCAGTATTCATCTGCTATATAAAGACTGTTATTGGAATTCAGAAAATGTATACTTTTTAAAAAATATGAAAGAAAATAGAAAGTGAAAATAAAGTGAAATCCAAGAATAAAACTAGATTCTGAATGTAAAGGCAGTAAGCAATGGTGCTGTCATACTGTGTGTACAAATCTCTGACAAAAAGATTTTTGAGAAACTAGATGCATACCAAGCTGTAATTTTCAATACTAAATACAATTCTGCTTCTAGACTTTCTTTCCCAAGGCACCAGGCTGAGATGTAGCAGTGTACACAAGTGGGGTGTAAAGTCAATGGGATTACATTTTCCTAATTATTTTCTGCTTGAGGTTTACATCACAAACACAAAATGAGATCAGCCGGGACTTGCCTCTCTAACAAATCACTCAGACTTAAACATTGCTCAGATAAACAAAAGGGGGAGGGGGCTCAGGCTGAGAAAAGACAGAGAAGTGCTTCTTCAATCACAGTTGCAAGGAACAAAAACCTGGAGGGGGAAAAAAGCTGTTGGACCGCCACCAAATCTCCCCCACTAGAGACAAGAGCCCATCTGCTGAGCTCTGCAACTTAGCTTTAACTACCATTCAACTCGCGTCTCTGCAGAGATCAATCTGCAGAGCTGGCAGATGGACCCCTGCTTCCCTGAGTCGCTGTATTATTTGTTTAATAAATTTAATTAATATCCATACTGCATTGGATTGCTCCCAGAAAAGGAGCTGAAGCTCTCTCTTTCCCCAACAGCTACATGATGAGTGATTTCCCAGAAAAGACCAGATAACAGTGCCCTTGGGCTACTGAAAAATTAAAAGTGCCATGTGCTTACACTGCTTAGTACGTATTAATTTTTGCAGTGCACTAATGTGTTCTTGAAGGCTATTTTAACTTTATGAAAGTATACAATTTTGAAAAAGTCAAAATTCATTTTGTTTTATATCAGTTACAAAATTAGCTGGAATAAAAAAAAGTATACAATCTAATTACACTTCCCACGATTTTATCTATTTGCAAAAAAAGAAATAAATTCATAATGAGGAAGTCCCTTCTGGCCAACATATACTCTTACAGTTTTTGCTAACAAGTTACATACATTTGTAGTCAAGTTGGACATGTTCTATTTTAATGCTTAAGGATATGCTTATCTAAGATACATTCAGCCAATAAAAGTTAGATTAAAAGAACATTAAGGATGACACAAAACACCACATGTAAAGAATTTCACAGTTAAAGCTATACTGAAACACTAACGTACCACAACAGTACAATAGTAAGGGAAAGCGTAGAATGCTCATGGTACGTTGAGAGTGAATTTTATTTA